>NC_133658.1:158424204-159024204 GCF_037893015.1 Macrotis lagotis | reverse complement strand
CTCTCCTGAGATTCTAAGACTCTGTGGAGATGAAAATGCTTCCTCTGTTAGGAAAGGCTAGGAACTCCTAAACCTTGAGCTTACTCATCCCCCCACCTCAAACCATCTGCATTTTGAAATGATATAATTCTAAGTATTGAAGGCAGACCTACAATAAGGCAAAGAGTAACTAGCACAGAACACAAACCTCCTTGAAATCTCCTAGAAATGTACAAAGAGTAACCCAGAGATTCAGAGAATGAGGGAGAAGATGAGAGAGTAGATTCATGAAGTAAACAGGAGCAGAGATTTAGTCAATACTTATGTTAAATATATAAGGGAAGGAACTATAATCCTAGAGCCCTGAACTTTGAAAATGTGTTCTGGCCTTTTATTTGGCCAGTTATTTAACCAGTTATTTAAAATTGTCTCTGGTCCTTGAGGCAAGTGTAGGAGATGGACCCCTAAAAGCATCTTGCGTAGAACTAATTTAAATTAGCTTTTTTAAATGAATTAATGAATGAAAGGCTATGTATGGAACATATGATTAAGTGTAACTTGTTATCATATTGTTGTGTTGTCTGTAATTATCACTACTCTTTGATTATCGCTTCATAACTTGGGAATAATTAAATGGAAGAATGGAAACACCTAGAACCCCTTTCATCAAATAACTCCCAGCAAAATATTAACTAATAAATCAATGAAAACTTATTCATTGACTAATAGTTACCCACCATAGCAAAGGACTATGGGTTATGGAATGTGATCCATGCCCATAAAGACCTGGCAGGATACAGTGTAACTTGTTGCTTACTTTTTGGTTTTTATCTGTGACCTTTTTTTGCCATTTTCTTTACTTTCTTAATGTCTGGCATTTGGTGGTTTTGCTGTATGGTCACTGGGTTATCTTTGAAATGGGCAGCAATAGAACAAGGGCAAACAAAACCCTATGAGCTAATGATAGAAGTCATGAATCATGTTCATGCTTTAATACTAAGTAACCATTGCTTAACCCAAGACAGGAAAAATATGCAAAATAATTTTTATTATTATTTTCACTCTTTGAATAGACATTCATGTTTATGTTGGGAATGACATAAAACCCTCAGTTTATTTGTAGGAAGAAAAAGGGAAAAGTAAAACATATGAAGTTTCCTGAAAGAATGGTTAGGCAGCTGAAGATGTCCTTCCCAATAACCTGTTATTCCAGGATAGCCTACCTTAAACCTTCCAGTCTCTCACATTGGTTGAGTCACTCTTTCTGGAAAGGTTCCTTTAGTCTTAAAGGTGATCTTATCTAAGCTTATCAGAAGGACAGAGGGCAGTGAGGCCATGAATCCTAAAACATATCCTTAGCCCTGTTATTTTGACCCTTGTGATGCTGTTGACAATAATTATTAGTTTTCCTTTGCTCTTCCCTCAAGTTAAAGAACAATAGGTCAGCTTGGAGAAGGGCACTTCTGAGCTTCACCTTGTTTCAGGTTTGGCCATTCTTAAGATGTTAGCATCACAGAGGTAGAATGGACCTCAAGAGATCATCTATACTGACTCTCTGTGATCAGTTAGGGCAGATGAAAGCTTAAGGGGGTTTAGAGCTGCAAGGAACCTTAGAAGCCATTTAGTCCAAATTAGGAAACTGAGACTCAGAAAGTTGTTTAAGTGACTTGCCCAAGGTCATATGATTCATTGGTGACAGAGGCAGAACTCCAATTCAGATCCTTTGTCTCCAGAGTCAGTGTTCTCCCTTGCTGTAATTCATTAACATTTCTTTTTATTCTCTTTTCCAGAGACAAAAAACAAATGGCTAGCAATCTTCCTCATTATAGTTTTTCAATATAAACCAGAAGACAATTATGCATGTACCCCTAGCCTTGCTCTGATCAAACTAAACACTGCTAACTCCTCTAACTTTTCTTATATTTCTATACTTTAATCATGTTGATCTCTCTGCTCAGGACCCTCTCCATGTTCACCATCCTCCATCACTGAACCAGTATTCACTGGAACACTTCATCTTCTCCTCTTTAAAATCATAGATATCAGCCCTTGGATCAGGCCTTAACTTAATGACCTTCGCCCTTCCCCATATCCCTTCCTAGGCTGAGCCACTGAGAGCAAGACTAGAGGGAAACCCCTCCAGCTGGCTTTATGGTACTCTTTTATGGTTATGGAGAAAGTCAAAAATCAGGTCTCAGAAACTTTTTGCTTCCCATCTGGCCTACAAACATATCTACACAAACCTTAACATTTCAAGATGGCTTGACAACACATCTGTAAAGTTATGCAAATGAAAATGTGAAAGAAATGTTCTGAGATGCCAGAAACCAACAGAATGTGTCCATTTCCAGGCACTCCCATCCCCCTCCTCCTTTCTCTTTCCCACCACTGAGCTGTCTGTATACATGTGGTTACCAGTTGTCATCAATTTAGGGGTTTTCTTGTTTGTTTATAGAGCCTTAAATTGAATTATTCAAGGGTTAAACCAGGGTAAGTGAATCAGCTAAGAGGAAAGTACCTTGTGATTGCCACAAACTCAAGTTCCTTATTATATTCATGAATTTCAAAAGTAACTATCTCTGAAAAACAATCTCTCAGTCATCACTTTATTTCTGTTTCAAAAGTCTCCAAGATGTATTTTGTTCTGTTGAGAAATCAAATAGACAATTCATTCCACCTCACTCTGCAGTGAGATAAGACTCATGGGAGACTAGTCTACAGTAAAGATCAGAAAAACATGCCTAGAAAAGAGCCTTACTTCTAACCTGGGGCCTGCCTGTCTCCCCTACTATCCTGAGCCAACTGAGTTTTGTTCTAAGAATAGGGAGCTGAGCCTCATAAAGGTTTAGGACCATCCATGGTCTAATTAGGACCAAGGCAGCACACTAACAAAGAAAGTAAATGCTGGCTGGGCCTGCCAGTCCTAGTAAGTAAGGAAAATACCCTTCTTGACTTTTGGAGCTAGGTTGGAACAGAGTGAATCTCAGAACTGGTCAGACAGCAGCTTTAGGGTCAAAACTTGTCTAAGCTTTTATGAGCTCTCATTAACTTCTATACAGTATGACTAAAGTATATCATCCATGGAGAACCACAAGTCTGAGAGGGAGGCATCTTTTCAATTTCTCCCTTTGTTCTGCCTTGTTTTTGTAGTGGTCACTGCTACTGCCCATTAACTATATAGCCTTGAGTATTTCCCCAACTCCAACCCATGGCTCAGAAAGAGTGTAAATAGCAATTATTTCTGCTCTGACCTGAAACTCTGAGGTTCTTCCCCTCAAGACTGATTCTTTTTGGGAAGGCAAATTAGGCCATCTTTTGCTTCAATTTTTACTTAGCCTTTAATCACTGAAAAGGCCTTTCCTCTGAGATCTAGAAAAGACCTTAGCCTAAAAAGGCCAGGGTCTCCCATTGTATCCAGGACCATTACCAGCTATCCTGACCTATATCTTGCCACTGGACCCTAATGACCCGGGAGGAGAGAGTGAGGCTGATGACTTTGCACAGCTCTCCCTCACTTAAATTCAATTCACTTGCAAGTGAATACCACCCTCCTAATGTTATTGGATCTCTTCCATAATGAAGGACAAACAACAAATAATCTTCAAGCAAGGGATATCTCCTTATTTTCACTGATCTCCTTTTTCAGCAGTCTTATACCTTCTCCTAGTTTAGCTGGGATGTTTCCTAAGATAAAAAAAAAAATCACCCTCGCTTGTCTCCCCAGATTACTGTTTCATATTCTTCCACAAAGAAATTTTGAAATTTTCTTGACTACTCTGTCAATTAGCATATTTACATTAGCCAGATGAGGGAATTTTGTATAGTTGGCATCCTCATCTCACATATTTAAAGCATTTAAGTCAGGGGTCTTGTATAATGAAGGGGTCAGGGATTTTGAATGTACAACCCCTATAAATGAAAAATATTTCATATGCCTATATGCATACATTTACATATTTATATATCCTGGTGTAAGCATTATAATTATGTACATTATAAAATTTCAAACAATAAAATTTGTTTAAAGTATGAGATAAAGATGAAATTATATTTGATCCCATGCCAGGAAATCTCAACCTTTTGTATATATCATGGATTCCTTTGGTTGTCTGGTGATACTTATGGATCTCTTCTCAGAAAAATGTTTTCAAAAGCACAAAATAAAATGCATAGGATTACAAAGAAACCAATTATAGCGAAATAGTCATGTATATATAAACATATATGTGCACACACACACATATATATATATATATATATATATATATATATATATATGCAAGTTTATAGACCTAGAGGCAATAATAGGTTTGTTGAAAAGGGGAGTTATGGAGTCAGATCTGCATGTAAAAAAAATCACTTTGGTAAGTGTGTAGATAATGAATTATAAAATAAAAAAGAGAGACTAATAGAAAACTGTTGGAAAAGATTCAGGAGAAAAGTGATGAAGGTTTGAATGAGAGTGAGAGCTGTGTGAATTCAGAAAAGGGGATGGATGGAAGGAAGTGAAAATTTGGAGGAAGAAATAACAAAATTTGGCACCTGTTTTTATATTCAAGGTGAGAATATTGAAGATGACACCAAGGTTGCAAATTTTGGTAACTGGAAAGATGGAGGTGCTCTCAGAAGAAATGGGGGAATTTGTAAAAGGGGACATATTTGGAGGGAAAGATAATACAATATCTCCAATCCATATAGCAACCCATCCAGGCCTGCTGTTCTGAAGCAGTTCACTCTGTCCCATACAAAATGAAAAGGCCCTCCCTGGTCCTCACTGGAGCCAGTCTACCTTCTGAGAGGCACCTGCCAAAATTATGCTGGTGGGGGAGGGAGGATTTTCCCACTGACAACAGTGAAGTAGTAGTAGTAGTAGTAGTCGTAGTAGTAGTAGATGCCCCAGGGAACATTTAGATTATAATTGTTCTGTCAAGTTGAGTCCTGTTGCAAAAGGAGAGAAGTTGGAACTTGTGTAATTAGTGGAGAGGGCAAAATGGGGAGTGCTGGGGAATAATTATCATAACAATAGTAATTATTATAGAAAATCTAACATTTCTATAATGCCTACTATGTGTTAGGTGTTTCACAAATATCTCATTAGATAATGAAATAGTGAGAGTTAGACATGATGTGATTGTGTTGAATATAAGACTTATGATTGGCTATGGGAGGCAAGGAACATGATTCATCTTCCTACTCCTCTGATTATTGATTGATGCCAGTCCTCTTTAGATCAAGCCATGGCCCCATGCTTTCCCACTTTAGTAACCAGTGCTTTATGGTATTTAAAATGACCTACTGAGGAATGAGGCATGTGTAATCAGAGGAAGTCACTATGTCTTGTATCTGTAGGTTTACTGAAATGTTTTTCTTTGTTTGAAGTGAGAAATACAATTGGTGTGTGGGAGTATTTATACAGAAATGACTGTAAAATGAAAATAAAAGGCATCATTAAAATTTTAATACTTTTTTAAATGAACCACAGAAGTAGTCATTTACAAAGTAGCTCACATTGAACAGTTTGGTGCTCTAGAATCCTTTCCTGGAGTACAGGGGCAAGGCACTTTTGTTCCAAGTTTGTATTTTTTTTTATTACAGTCAGGAATATATGGCTAAGGGGATTCTCTGGAATGAGATTCCTGTGTGCCTCTCCCCTATTTTGCTCCAATCCCCATCCTTCCTGGGGCTCTCCTCACCAGTTGTAAGGATAGAAAGTCACTTTAAATTATGTTCTATTTTGTTCAGTGTAACACATCACAACTATCCATACACACGCAAACACATCCTTTCCTCTCACCATGTGGCCATTGTCTTCTGAATTAGGCCACATCTACTGTATTTTCCCATGTATAAGATGGACCCTTTTTTGAAAAATTTGGAGTCTAAAAACTGAGAGAATTTTATACAGTGGTTGTAGAATATTTTACTTGCATTTTACACTTTTTCATGCTTGCTGTCTTCGCACTCATTGTTTCACATTTGTTTCCAGTATATTAGATTATCTTTTGCCATGTTCTGGCCAAAAATGGCTTAGAAAAGCTTTTCATCCAGTGCTGAATTCAAGTTCAAAGTGATCCAATTTGCAAAAGTGAATGGAAATCATGCTGCTGAAAGTCAGTTGGTCCTCCTCCAAATGAGAAAACAATCCAAGACTGACTACAGGAAGAAGGAACTATTGAAAACACCATGGCAGAAGAAGTTCATAAGAGGCAAGTCAGCCAAATGGACTGAGTTAGAGAGGGAGTTGAAGAGATGGATTGAAGAGCGAAGGACCATTGGAATTCCTGTGTCCACAAAGAAGGTTTTGCAGGAGCAAGAAGAATTGCTGATGAAAAAGAAATGATTTATTTCAAAGGAGGACACAATTGGTGTTTTAAGTTCATGAATTGGAATGGACTAAGCATGTGTTCACGCAACTAGAGTTGTCCAGGGAGTGCTTGTGGTCAACCACAGACCAGAGCACAGACTGGAGAGCAGTCAGAGCTTCTCCTAAGACAGTGATTTGTCATCAAACATAGATGAGGACAAGCTAATGGATGGGAGTTTTGACAGTGATGAGGAGTTTTATGAATTTTATGATGAATAATACTTGAGTTCAAAAACTTTATGTAATACATAAACATACTACATGTTTGACAGCTTCCAAATTCTTGACACATTTTTTTTCAAATTTAGGCCCCCAAATTAAGGTGCATCTTATATGTGGGGAAATGTGGAAATTTTCAGACCTACTCTCAAACTATTAATTTTCCTGTTTCCTTCCTTTTCGACAGTAATCCTGCCCCTATTCAATACTGCGAAGTCACTAGGCAACTCCCCACCAGAGACATTAATATACACTCATGGATATCAAAGAAACTTTGAAATCATCTAATCTAACATCTTCTTTTTATATTTGAAGCCTAGAGAAATAAGATGACTTGCCAAGGGGCACATATACTAGGCTCTCCAACATCCAATGTTCTCTTCTTTATATCTCACTGTCTCATCTCCTCTGATGTCAGAGATATATTGAAGATTCCTCTTTAATATTTGGAAGTTCTTGCCACTTCAGTTTCAGTGTGCGGCCTTTCCCAGAAAGCTCTCTATGAAACTTTTGCTAGACAACTATCTGTATGCCTTTTTACATTAATGGAACTGGCCACAACTGAAATCTTATCAAGATTACCATGAGTCCCAGCTGTGGTTAGAGGGGTAGACTAGTACCTTAATCACGGTCACAGGAGAATTTTAGCATATGACCCACATTAGATAACAATAGACTGATATTTAAGGGTAGTATGGAGCAGTGCTTTGAGAATGTAGGCATTGTGTTCTTGTAGACTCACTCTACAGCCCCCCCTGAGGCAAAACTCCTGAAGAAAGAGGGAGTTAATCACTGGTAGCTCAACTGTGGTCATCTCCTTGATCCTCTGGGAATGGGGAGTCATTGCTACTGAGCAGTGAGAGAGATGACAGAAAAGACTATACCTAAGACAAGAAAACAATTTCTCCTCTTCCTATTCCCATCTCTTTCCCATTCCCATCCTACCAGCACTGCTCACTACAATAGGAGCATCTCTCTTGTGGAAACAGGAATATTGATCTCATGTTATTTTTTAAACTGTTATATTTTGAACCTTAAGAGGGATTTGAAAGAATTTCATTAAAAACAGCAAAGTTGCAGAGGGAGAAACGAGACACAATGGGTTAGAAGGCCTCAGAGGCAGACAGAACTGTGTGACACTGGTCATGTTTTGACAGTACTGTTTGTGTGTGTGTGTGTGTGTGTGTGTGTGTGTGTGTGTGTAAACAAAAGGTTTTAATGTTCCCCTTCTTTAGGGAAGGTAAGGGGTTGAAAGGGAGGTGCTTTCTACATAGTCTGGGCAGCCTGGTCTGTGTGGTTTGAGGCCTGGGTTGTGAAATAAATGCCAAAACCTCATCTTCTTCTAGAACTGCATTGGTCACCAGGATCTGCTATTCTTTTAGTCTGGTGTATGTTGGTATGCTTTCTTTTATTTTCTTCTTAAAGTGACAAACCAGTGCTCACTCACTGCTTTCAAAGTGCAAGCCAGGAAGAAGGAGCTGGTCAGTAGGGTGATCCCCTGGGAAAAAAAAACAAAACAGGAGATAATAAGGATCCTTTCCCAACAGTATGAAAGAGATGTTTGCCCCTTGAAGTAGTGCTCTTAGCACAATGGACTGAGTGGCTTTAGTTTCCTGTTACTCATCACAGAAAGGAAGCATTAAAAACACAGGATCCTATGTCAGCAACAATGAATACATAGATGATAGATAGATAGATAGGTAGATAGATAGATAGATAGATAGACAGACAGACGGATGGATGACTGGATGGATGGAAGATGAACCATTTATTAAGCATTGTATGCCAAGCAAGCAAGCAAGGAGTTTGGGGGTGGTGGGGGGAAGGAAGGGAGGTATTAGGTCCCTCCTCATTGAAGATAGTCAAATAAAATCTGAATTACAACTTTACAAGTATGTTGTAGCAAGGAATCTTGTTCAGCAATGGGGTGAATTAAGTATTCTGAAATCCCTTCTAACCAAGATTGTGTGATTATGGGATTTGCCCTTAACTAGCTAGGCAAGCTCAGCTAGTCTTTTATTTCTGAACCTCAGGTTCCTCAACTATAAACAAGGTAACCCAATTAAATGGTCTCTAGGAAACCCTCCAGCTTTGACATTCTGATTTTCTATGACTTGCATCTTGGAAGCATAAGCAAACACAATTTGCCATTTGGATGCCACCTGTCATGGGATGGGTGCCTAGACAGATTGGGAGGAGGTTCTGCCCATGCTAGTAGGGAACTGGGAGGCAAAGGCTTATATACTGGGGATGGTGACCCAGGGTCCTGCAATGTGTCAAGAATTTGGAAGCTGTCAAACATGTAGTACCTGGATCCTTTGCAGAGCTCCTGCTAGAGAAGGCTCTCTCAGAAACAGGCCCCCTGTTTGACTGAACAATCCTGGCAATGAACATGTGAGTCAGTCATCACCCAGTTCATCAGACTCCATAATGTCTTCAGCAGGGGTTGGCTAATCATTTAAAAACTACACAAGCTAAGGAGAAAAAGGTATCTCAGATGATTTTTGTCTGGGTCCGTGGAAGGAGGGCCTTCCTACTTTTGGAAGAGTTTTCAAATTCATCACTTAACTAGGTATTTGTTAAAGATTTCTTGTGTGTTCAGCACTCTAGGCAGCAGAATTTCCTCCAGACCCAAGGGAAAGCAAAATCCTACTTAGCAGAGTGGAGTTCTAAGATTGAAAATATCATGCTCCCTTTTTCCACTCTCTGGTGTACCTGAATATGCGTTCATTATAACTCTAGGGCAGCTAAGTGGCACAATGGAAAGATCCCAGCCTTGGAGTCAGGGCCTGAGTTCAAATTCAATATACCTTTGAGCTGTGTGACCCTGGGCAAGTCACTTAAACTGGCTTGCCTCAGTTTCCTCATTTGTAATATGAACTCAGAAAGAAAATGGCAAACTACTCCAGTATCTTTGCCAGGGAAATTCCAAATGGGATCATGAAGAGCCAGACACAGCTGAAACAGTTCAATAACTAATTTGTAGCTCCTGTTCTTCAGGAACTGCCAAAATGGTCCTGCATCTCAACAGTAATAACATTTATCTGTAAATTTTACTTAAGATTTGAGATATGGAATAGGAGACTCTGATCAAATGGCCCTTCAAAGGACGAGTGACTAAAAAAAGGGGAGTTCCCTGCATTCTCTTAGCAAGGGGTTAGTACAAATGCCTAGCTCTGTGGGAACTGCCCCATTTCAGCAAAATTCCTTGTCCTGTGATCTCATAAAGTTGACTAGGATTTGGTGGAAGGGAAGGGGAGGTGAGTCCTGATCAATTGTCCATTGTACATGCCAGATCTCTTCCAAATTCATATTAATCTTGTGAATTTGTTTTAGTAACTTGCAAATGGTCACATAGCCAGGAACTGTCACAGCCAAGTTATAAATCCATCATTTCCTAATTTCAAGTCAATATTCTATCCATTTACCATTGGAATCTGTATTCCAATTCCAGAAGGATTTCTGAGGAAACTGAAAAATACTGAGTTTTAAATCTGAAGAAAAAATTCTTTATTCACCCTCCCCCCCACACACACATTCCATGTCTAAAAGATCTTAGGGCTCAATATAGCATACTTTTGAAGCCTCACAAGAGTTTGTGGTAACTGTGACATTACCCCATTCTAATGCCTCATCTGGTACCTTATTGAGGATGGAAATCCCTCCCAATTGTATTCCCAATAAGATAACACCAGCTGATCTGGAGATATGAATAACATATTCCTAAGCCTTGTAATCATCTCATCAGATATCCTTAATTACAAAGCCAGACTGTTGATCTGCTTATCAGGAGGGATGGGGCTAATGGCTCTAACAAGTATATCAGCCTCTCTCCTAGCCTGAAGCTCCTGTAAGCTACATCTCAAAACAGGGATAGACATAACTCTGATTGTTTCTAACCCATATAATTTCAGGGCTCTGAGTGTTTGAAAGAAAAGGAGCAAAAGTTTCTGGTGGGATCTCTGAGGTAAAGCTGTAATGGACCCTGTAATCCAGGTGACTTGACCTTTGTATGCAAGTTACCCCAGGTCTTGATCTGAGAAAATAATGACATTAATAATTATTAGTTATATAGCACTTTCAGGTCTTCAAAACACTTAACAAATATTTTATTTTACCTTCACAATAACAACTGAGAGGTAGGTGATACTATTATGCTGATTTTGCAGATAAGGAAGCTAAAGCAGAAAAAGATTAAATAACTTGCTCTATCACACACACACACACACACACACACACACACACAAACACACAGAGTAAGTATCTGAGGCCAAATTTGAGATCCAGAACATTAACCACTGCCCTACCCAGCTGCTATGAATGCTAGCTTTGTCCTTTTTAGCACCTTCTGAGCCCTTGCCTTTTTCAGACAGTATCTGATAAAGGTCCCAGGACCTGTGCTCTTGGGATTTGATGATAGATGTTTTTTTTTTTAATTTCCTTGCTCATTTTCCTAATAGTACATTAAGTAAATCCTTGCCTTGGAGTAGGAATAAAGAAAGCATCTGAGGGCAAGACCTGATTGTGCCTCACTCATACTAACTATATGCTCATGCCTTTTTTGTCACACAAATTCACCATAATAGACCACAAAAGAACAGTCTCCTGAAACAGCATGCTGACTTCCCAGAAACAGATTCCTTCTAATGGAAGAGAAGAGAAGGGCTCTACCTGCAACCAGTTACTACAGCCAAGAAGTTCTGTACTGCCAGAGGGTGAATGGTTCAATAGTAACATACATCCTGGAGACCAACCAGATTATGGAATTCAGCTTTAAATGAAAAAACAGAGATCTGAGGATAATTTTTGGATTATAGGAAAATAAATTTAGAGCTTAAAGGAAACTCAATGACCATAAATTCTAGTTTCCTTGTTTTGTAAATGAGGAAATTTAGGTTCAGAGAAATTAAATGAATTACCCAAGGTCAAAAAATTAGTTTCTGAGACTAGTTTTGCATGTGATCTTCCTGCCTCTAAGTCTAGTGCTATATTTTCCTAGGCTTTACCACTTTTCTTTTTGGCTAACCTCTAAGAGGACATCTAAGTTTTGGGTTCAAAAATATCTTTCTCTTGTTTGTACCTGGATTTGCCTCCAAAATCATTACCATGAAAATTTAGTGAATTAGATATCTGCCAGAAGGTTGAATAGATACTGAGGCAGTATTCCCCAGGTTCTATGGGTTTGTTTTTTACCTTGAATGGATTTCACAGGAAAAGTCAAAGAAACATCAGAGGAAGGATTAGCCACTGTGCTAGAGAAATTTGGGCTGCTGGAGGTACATGAGCCAGAACTGTATCTTAGACTACATAAGTTGGGATCTTGATAGACACCAGTGATCATCCCCTAACTCTATGAGAACTGATGTTCTCAAAGCCTGAGGTAGAGAGAGCCAGGAAACATGCATGTCAGATAAAATTGTAAGTCTAGTGGGACAAGGTAAAAACCAGGAGGAACTGGATCTATTAGGCTCTAGGGCTGATGAGGTACATCTATCCACTGAATACCTCTCTTTAGCCTCTTCATCTTTCCAGTGGGAGGAAGCCATTTTCTCAATTTCCCTCTCATTCCTTCACTTCCTACTTTCCCCCTACTAATTCAAAAGGAAGACATAGAAGTGATCAGGGACCAAGAGTAAGGTTTGGATTCTCAAGGGCCCAGAGCCATAAAACAAAACAAAGCTAAAACAAACAAACAAAAACACAACTTCCTGAAAGGGGGAGGGGTAAAGATCACTGAAACATAAGACTCTTAGACCCCCCCCAAAAAAAATTGTTGAATCCAGGTAGAGCCTACATTACGAAAGAAAACTAAGAAAAAGGTTCCAGAAGAACTTAAAGAGCTTTAAAAAATCCTAGAAGTTTAAACCAATCCATAATTCATTGGAGTAGGAGCCTGAAAGTTTGGTCTGAAATCTGACCCCAGTAAGAATAAGGTACAGCTGCATCCCAGGTTAAAAAATCCAGGTAAGAGTCTGAAATTGCTTAAAATTTGGACATTCTATGATTCCATTAATTAGTCAGAGAAGCTAAGAGGAATCAAACTGGTTTTAGTTATATTTTCACTGAAGACAAAAGTTAATTTTTCAGACCTCTTGAAACATTGTTATTTTTCATTTTGTATTTATTTTATTTTTTTGCTCTTTTGAACTTGACAAATACCAACAAACATGAACATATTCAAGTACAAAGAACAGGATTAGCTGCCTTGTACACTACCCTCTGATCCTCCTTCTGATCTCTTCTATATATTTTTAAATGCTCCATTGATACCCTCCTTTATTTTTAGATAGGAAAGGAAAAATATCACTTCATTGGGCTTTTTCTACCCTTCAAATTCCCCTTTCACTCCAAAAAGAAAATCCTAGTAGCAAGTTAACATAGTTAAATAAAATAAATCTACATATTGACTGTGACTAAAAATGAAGGCTTCATTTTTTTCATTTTTAGTCCACTATTTCTTTCAACATGTGGAAAACATGAATTTTTTTGTCTTAAGAGGATGCAGTTGTTCATTGAATTTATCAAAATTCTTAAGTGTTTCAAAGTTATTTTTCTTTATAATTTCAAAGAGGTTAGGTTCTGTTTGTCTCACTCTTTATCAGTTCATAAAAGTCTTCTTAGGTATCCTTGACTCTATCCCTTTCATAATTTCTTAAGATGTAATAATATTTTATTATATCTACATATCATAGTTTGTTTAGCTATTCCTCCAATTGATGGATACTCATTTAGTTTACAGTTCTTTGCTACAACAAAAGCTATTGCTATGAATATTTGTGAATAAATGATTAAATAATTGACCACTGAAAAATTACTTGTTCTTTGACTAGGAAATAGTTCTTGCTTTTATTTATTGGAATTAATTCTTGGATATCAGTCATTTTTTCTTCAGAATAATTTGCTGTAAAGATTATTCTCCTCTGAATGATTATTTTCCTTCAAATTTTACTTTCTTTGTTTCATATGTGAAAAAGCTTTTCAGTTTTATAAAATCAAAACTGTTCTTTTTATCTCATGTGATGCTATCTCTTTGGTTAAGAGTTCTTCTCCTATCCATAGTTGAGAAAGATTATTTCCTTTCCTTTCCTTCTAATATTTATATTGTGACATTTTATATCTTGGTCATATATCCATTTTAAGATCATAGTTGCAAATGATGTGAGATGTTGGTCTAAACCTAATTTTTGCCAGACTGCTTTCTAGTTTGCTTAGCAGTGTTTGTCAAATAGTGAGTCAGCCCTTTCCTCAGTAGTTGAGATCTGTGGTTTTATCAAACATTATGCTATGGTGTTTATTTGCCTCTGAATTTTCACTGACCAACTTTTGCATTTTTAAACCATTACCCAATAGTATTGAATATTACTATTTTTGTAGTATAGTTTAAGATATGGTACTGTTAGATCACCTTCCTTTCTACTTTTTTAAAAATATTATTTCTCTTGATATTTTTTATCTTTTTTCCCCTCCAGATGAAATGTTTTCAATTATTTTTTTTTTCAGTTCTTATTAAGTAACCTATTGGCAGTTTGCTTGATTTGACACTGAATAAGTAAATTTGGATAATTTTGTCATTTGTATTTTATTGACATGATTCAACCATGAGCAATTAATATCTCTAATTATTTAGTTCTGAAGTTCCAAAAATTATTTTTGTAGTTGTATTTTTTATTTCTAGGTAGATTGACTCAAATATTCTTAAGTTAATATTGAATGAAATTTATCTCTATCTCTTCATGCTAGTGGGTAGTTTTGTTTTGTTTCAGGCAAAATGCTGAAAACAGTGATTTTTTAATTGCTTGATTTTATAGTCATCAAATCTGAGAGTTGGAGAGATTACTCCAACTCATAGGTAAGTAGGGTCCCCAAGAGAAGTGTTATATCTCCCCACATAGGTCTAAGAGTAATCTTGAATTGTAGGGACCAAGGATGTCTATTTTTAGTATTATTAGCTCAAACTCTTATTCCAGTTTTCCTTCTCAATTTCAATTACAAATTACAATTTGTATCTTCCTTATATCACCAATACTTTCTAGTGATAAATAGCCAAATAAAATTAGTTTTTTACAAAGAGATAATGATAAGATGTATGGAAAAACAGATGTTACAAATATTTTCTCCTTCAACACTTGGGGCTTAGGTGTTCCACATATTAACTTGCTCCTAAGGAGAATGGAACCAAACTTAGAGTAGTTTGTTTAAAACATTTGTTCCACCAATTTCATTTTAAATGCTTCATTTAAATACTGCATAAATTCTGGATGAATTGGCATCTTAACTACCATGAACTGGGTCAAATAGATCAATTTTCAGGGTCTCTGTATGCTTGGTCCCCAACAAATTGTGTTGTAGACATTGGTACCCAACTTTCTAGCACTCTCTCATTATTCTGACCTTTTGAAATGACAGTTTGCAGAACCTCTCAATTGTCCTTCACCTAAAACAGAAAAGGGAAGGCATATGAGAAAAAATAATAGTAAGGTCATTTCTCAAGGACCACAAGACTAAAGTTACATAAGGGAGATAAAATTTGCAACTGTGTCCCTGAACTGGAAAGCCTTCACCATTAGTCCTTGCTTCATAAACAATTTCAAGCAGTTAATCATGAATGATTCTTTCCTTTTGAATGCAAGTTCAACTTTAGCTCATCATCCATTTGAAATATTCTTCTTCTTCTTCATGTGGAAGGGTCACAAAAACAGTCAGAATATCTGAATCAATAAACTGGGATCTATGATTACTTATCATCATACCTTTCTGAAAGCAAGTTCCTGAGTCTTTTCCATGTGGACTGGCAACAGGCTGGATATATCCTGAGGATGATATACTATTATTACATTTATATACTGTTACTGTGCTGAAGTTAGTGTTTCAATTACTATCACAATTCAATCTTTACATATATCTAAATATATTATTATATCATCAGCAAAATGCAATACTTGTGTTTTTTCCTTGTCAATGCTTATTTACTTGCCTTTTCATTGCTATAGCTAGCATTTCTAGAATAATGTCCAACAATAATGATCACAATATGCATCTTTTTTCATCCCTAGAATTGCTAGAAAGGTCTCTAAACTTTCTCAATTTTACATATATATATATATATATGTATATATATATGTATATATACACATATATATAATATGAGTATATGTAAGTACATCTCTATATATTTACATACTATTCATTTTCTATTCATACTATGTATCATGATAAAGAAAAAATTATTCTTATGCTTTTTTGGAGTTTTTAATGGAAAAGGGTGTTATTTTTTGTCAAAAGCCATCTCTACTTCTATTGACTTAATTGTATCATTTTAATTGTTTTTGTTTGTTAAGACAATCCATTTTATGCCGTTTTCCAAATATTGAATCAATTCTTAATTTCTGATATAAATGCCACCTAATCATTGCACATAATATTTTTTATCTGTTACTATAAATATTTATTTATGTCAATATAGTCATCAACAAAAGAGAGAAATAGTAAATCAATGAACTAGAATCAATAAATCAGAAGGCTTTCAGATTTTCCCCTCAACATGATACCTACATGCAAAATTTATTTTATATTCTATATTTTTGCTGAAAATTTATTCTATATTTTTATATTCATATTCATCAAGGATATTGGCCTATGATTTTTCCCTTTCCTCCCAGCTTTGTCTGTTCCTGGATGAGGTATCAAGATGATCATTTTATCATCAAAGAAATTTGATAGGATGTTTTATTTTCTATAATGTCAATAGTTTATATAACATCGAAATTAATTTTTAAAAGAATTCAATTGTAAATACATCTTGAGTTTTTTTTCCTCTTGGAAGTTTATTTCTGGCTTGTTCCATTTCTTTTCCTAAGACTAGACTATTTAAATTCTCCATTTTTTGTTAATCCTAGTATTTTATATTTTTGTAAAAATACATCCCTGATACTTAATTTATTGACTGATATTTAATTAAAGAAATAGTTTATAATAATTTCCTTCATTTCCTCCTCATTTCTTGTGAATTGTCCTTTTTGATTTTTATTTTGGTAGTTTGGTTGTCTCTCATTTAAAAAATCAGATTATCAATGTTTGATCTATGTTTTTTTTTAATAGTTCCTATTTTTTTGTCAATTAGGTTTTATTTCTTTCACTTTTTCTAATCTCTTCTTTTATTTTCAAGATTTGCATGTAGGTATTATGTTGAGGGGTTTTATAGTTCTTTTTAAAATTCATACATCTAGTTCAGTGATTTATTATTTCTCTGTTTTGTTGATGATTATATTGACATAAATACATTTTTCTCTAAAGCCTATGACTTTGTAACAAAAGCTTTGGCATGTTGATCATTGTTTATCTGATATTTGGATCCACTACTTGGTTAGGACAGTTATTTAGTTTTTCATTTAAGCATCATTCCTTTTTTTTCAAAATCTCATATCTTTTAAATAGTTTTACTTTTTTTGCAATTGTTTATGAATTTTTTATGCTCAACCAAGAAGATCAGTGTTTATAAAGCACCATGCAGACAGATTAGAAATATGTATATTCCTTTCTATTTCCATTTAATAATAGCCAGAGATCTAGCCTAACTTCCCTAAAATTCTATTAGGGTTCCTAAGTTCTTTCCTTTTTAAGTTTTTGTTATATTTATCTAGGTCTAAGAGGTCACTTGATAACATAATTTTACCATCTTTTCCCCCCATGATTCAATTAACTTTCACTTTAGGGAAGTTAATAAACATTTAAGAATTTTATTATAATCCAGGCCCTTTACTAAACTCTGAGAATTCAAATAAAAAGTTGCTGATCTCATGAATTTTACCTTCTAATAAAGTAGACAACAAGCAAAAAAGTATGTGGAGATAATCTCAGAGGGAAGGCACTGGCTTTCTTGCACAAGGTGGATTTTAGCTGAGATTTGAAGGAAGCCAAGGAACTAGAAAACAGAGATGAGGGAGGAGAATATAATAGGCATTAAAAATACAAGACTAAAGTGGAGAGAGAGAGAGAGAGTTGAGGTGTAATTTTTGTTCATAGATTAATGTAGCCCCTGAAGCTGAGGCGGAACAGAGAGTAGAAATTGATTCTTTGTCATATGTTCTGACAGTGAACACCAAAAAAACAGAGGTTCTCTACCAGCCAGAATCATATCATCCATACATGGAATCATTGGTTACAGCAAATAGAGAAATTTTGAATACTGTGGATAAGTTTGATTACCTTGGAGAATATATATAGATGATGAGGTTGATGCACATATTACCAGAGGTAGCTCAAGTTAAGAAGGCTCTGAAAGAAAATATGCGAAAGGAGAGGTATTAGGCTACATACCAAACTAAAGATCTCCAGAGCCATTATGCTAACTTCATTACTGTCCTGGAAAATCTAAGTGCCATGCCAGAAAATTGAACTGATGCCTTTTGAATTATCTTAGCAAGATTCTTTAGATTATCTGTCAAGATAAGGTATTGGACACTGAAGTCCTCTCTAGAGCTGAATTGCCAAATATTCAGACTATTACAAAGAACACAGCTCTGATGGGCTGTCTATATTTTTGAATGTCGAATGTACATTTGTTGCAAAGACTATTTTTAAAATTTTGACCTGATCAGCTACAGTCTCACCATATATTAACCCCAATTCATGACATCACTTTGATGTGTAAGAAGGATCAACAACATGTGTGCATGTGTGTATGTGTATATATAAAATCAACCCAACCCCTCCCCCCCAAATGCTGAGACTTAAGGCTTAAACACTACAAATTCTCAGAGTCAGAAGGGACTTTATAGCCATATAGTTCAACTCATATCTGAAAAAAAAAGAATATTTCTAAAGCATTAAAACATTCCTAGCTTCCCAGCAATGATTATTATCTAACCTGTGATTCAAAATCCCTATTAATGGAAAAGTTACTGTCACTCCCCTAAAAAAAATCCATTCTATAGTTATTATGAAGTTTTCTCCCGAAGTTTTCCCCCATATAAAGCTAAAATCAAATTCTTAGTAACTTTGACCTAATTCACTCCTAATTCTGACCTCTTCTACCAAACTCCCCCTCCAAAAAGAAATCTGATTTTTCCAAATGATAACCTTTCAAATAATTGAAGACAGTTTTCATGTTTCTCAGTTCTTCTCTTAGCTAAACACAATTTCTTCATACTTCTTTGGAATGTTTTTTTATCACCCCTTTTTAGATGACTGTTCAACAATTGATCTCTACCAATATCCTCCCTAAAGTGTGGTATCCAGTACTGAAGGCAGTCCAAATCTAGCATGACTGTCTCAGGAGCATAAAAGGAGCAGAAATTTTCTTATTCAGGACACTATGCCTCCCTAAAGAATGAATAGAAGGAAGAAGCATTTATTATAAACTTGGAAGCAGCTGATAGTATAGTAGATTGAGCACTGGATCTAGAATCACAAAGACCTGGGTTCAGATCCAGCCTCAGACACTTAGTAACTGTGTGACCCTAGCCTTTATTTGCCTCAGTTTCCTCAAATATATATACATCAAGTTACTCTACTAAATTTTGATAATACAGATACAAAAAGAAAAAAGCCCGATGACTTCAAGTAGCCTACATTTTAATAATTAAAAGCAGCATACATAAGGAAGTAGTGATTAGAGAGGTATGATTGGGCATGGGAAATCACAGGAGTGGAGACATATAATAACTGAAATAAATATAAATATTGGTCTGATCAGCTACAGTCTCGCCATATGTAAACTCCAATTCATGATATCACTTTGATGTGTAAGAAGGATCAACAACATGTGTGCATGTGTGTATGTGTATATATAAAATCAACCCAACCCCCCCAAATATCTTTTACAGGAATGGTAGTGTTGATTTAATTATTGTTCCATGAGTTAGAGGTGAAAAGGAAGGAAAAGGAGAGATAATTTATGGAATGGAGTGAAGATGGAGGAAGCAGCAAGCATTGTGGTAAATCTGGGTCAAGCTAACTATAAAAACCCCAAACAGCAATAAACAGGGCTCTCAGAGTGGGAGGTGGAACAGATGAGGACACATGGCATAAAGATGGCTCACTAATCTTAGATCACATTAATTTTCTTGGACTATGATATTGTTAACTTTTATTAAACTTCCTGATCACTAAAACTTAAACTGTCACCTAACCATATTTTCATTTTATTATAAGTGAGGTCAATTTTTTTGAAAATATATATGACTTTGTTTCTTTTATATTTCATTTCATTTGATTCAATCAAATGTTATGGTATGCTAATATCTTATTGCATCTTGACTTTTTCATCCAGTAGGTTAGCTTGTCATCTCTGCTAACTTGGCAAAAATGCCATTTATGCCTCATATGCTTACATAAATAATACTTAAATTAAAACTATCTCCAAACAAAAAAAATAGTGAGAGGATTGACTTTGTCTTACATATTTTTGCAAATTTCTTTAGGTCTAGCTCAATAGAAGAGATCTTGATTCTTATTTTTGCTTCTGTATTTAATCTGTTATATCATTTTGATTGAAATATATTAAGAATATCCAGTTTTGGGGGCAGTTAGGTGGCACAGTGGATAGAGCACCAGCTCTGAAGTCAGGGGGACCTGAGTTCAAATCCAGCCTCAGACACATAATAATTACCTAGCTGTGTGACCTTGGGCAAGTCACTTAACCCCATTGCCTTAAATAAACAAAAAAAATTTAAAGAAGAATTTCATACAGATATGTAGTTGGAAAAGGAAAGATTATTTTAATAGAAAATAGAGTTTGTTTTATGATTAAATTTGTAAGCCAACTTACCAAATTTACCAACTTACCAAAAAGTTCTAAGAGACTCCCAGGGCTCTGTGGACCACATTTTGGGAGCCTCTGATCAGGGGAATTCCCCAAGAGGAATCTCCTCTCTATTGATTCACAATTTCAGCATCTACTCTGAAATTTAGAAATTACCTAGATCTCTGAGAAGTTAAATGACTTACCAAGATTCAAAAGACCAATATACATTAGGTCCAAGACTTGAATCCTATATTTCTGACTCCAATGCAACTCTCAACTCCTGTAGAACATGGTTGCCTTTTGCAACATTTTGCCAATAAAGAATTTAAGCAATAAAGGATATCATCAAAGAGGCATAGGGTCAGAAAATGAGGTAAGTAAATCATGAAACAAAGATGGGCATAATGAATGGATGGTTCATAGGCTCCATTGGTGTTCATACAGTATCAATAAATCTGGGAAAAGGTGGATCTTTTTCCTCTCATTTATGGAAAAATATGATCAGGAGTTGGGTAGTATGAGAAAGCATGGCTAGATTCAATTTATGTCATTGTCTAAAGGACACAAATCAGTGAAATCACAGAATTCTCTAAGTGTTATAGTCACTAGTCACAAAAAAGCAGATTTCTTTCCTCAGTCATTAATGACAGAGTACTTGGGAAAACTATCAAAAATCATTCTGTTTTGTGTTTTGGCTTCATAAAGGACAGGGACCTTCAGAGTTCAAATCCTGATAACAATAATCATGTCTGGTTTTACATTTTTTTTCTGGAGATACCATGCCTGTGAATTTAATCCCCCTTGGTGAAGATAATGTATTCACATCACAAGCTATAATAAAGTAGAATAACCATTCTCAGTCATATCTTTTGGCTGTGCACAAGATAAGAATTAACTACTCCATTCTTTTGTTTATATGAGGGAGTTATTGCTCCAATTACACCCACATGTCAGGGGTTGGGTAGCTTATCTTTAATTCTGATTCTTCAGTATTAGACTTGGAGGAAATCCTGCCTCTGATACTTGCTAGGCATACAACTATAAGTAAATCATTTAACTTCCTAGACTTCAGTTTCCTCATCTTTAAAATGGAGAAAATAACACCTGTTGCCTCTACTTCATAGGATTATTGCAAGAGTCACCTGAGCATCACAGTGAATAAAATATTGGATTCAGAATTAGGAAGACCTTAGTTCAAATCCTCATATACTTGTGTGACAATGGAAAATTTACTTCATCTCTGTCTCATCTGTAAATGGGCATAATCAGAGCACCTATATCTCAAAATATTTGTGAGGATAATTTAAAATAAAGGTTGTAAAGCACTTTGCAAACCTTAAAACACTATGTGCTAGCTATTATCATTATTAATGGATTAAAGCACTAAATGAGGCATAAAATGTTATAGAAATGTTAGCTATTATTGTATTAGTTTATTATAGTTATCAGTGCTATTTGAAAGTCTTCTGGAATACAAACTCAAAGGGTATATCTGAAGTTTTGTTTTGATTTTTTTTAAAAGAGCAAAACCTGCTAAACTGTGTGTGTAGGGTTACCATAGAAACTCTTTTTCCTGCTCACTTATGTTTTGGAAAAAAGACACCTGCTGTGTGTTTGTCTGGTTTATGTCATTTATTTTAAATTGTAAGCCCCTTGGGGAAAAGACTTTGTCTGGAGCTTCATTAGAATACTGCCACAGGGAGAGGGCAGCTCTTCCTCCTGGCCCTCAAGTCTGTTGGACCAAAGCCAAGGCCAAGGCTGCAGTCAGTCTCAGGGAGAAAGAAGACCTCTACAGGTTTCCATGGGATCAGGATGATTGCATACATCAGGCCTCTGCATCTCCCCTCCCCCAGTCCCCTATTCCCTACCCAACCCCATACAAACAGTATCAGGAATAGAAAGTATTCTCACCTGTATCTTTGTCAAATCAACAAGACTGTTTTAAGAACCTACTATATATACTTACTATACTGGTCACTTATACAGGATATTCAATTCAATTTAGTAAACATTTGTTAATCATCTGCTATAACAGGTGGCACAGTAGACAGAGTCCAAGAAGAATCATCTTCCTTAATTTAAATCTGGCCTCAGACACTAGTTAGCTGTATGATCCTCAGCAAGTCACTTTACCCTGTTTGCCTCAGTTTCCTTATCTGTAAAGTGACCTGGAAGAAGAAATCAGAAAAAACTCCATCAATATCTTTGCCATGAAAATACCAAATGGGGTCACAGAGGGTCATACATGACTGTAAAAGAGCTGAACATGTGATAAACACTGTACTATGAGAAATGAGAAGATGAGAAAAAGAAAGTCCCTGACCTCAGGGAGCTTATAGTCTAAAGAGGGAAGAACAAGACAACACAAAAGGAAAGCTGAGGGGGATGTTGGACATACACAATTAGTCTTCCTTACTCCAGTCCAGCACTCTAGCCAATGTACCACCTATAGCTCTATATACATACTATGATTTTTATCATTGTTATTTTCAACATCATCTTCATTATCATTATGTGGAAGCTATTCTTCAAAAAGCAAATGTTATCTTGGACTGCACTGAGATATGAAATTTCTAGGACTTTTTCCAGCCCTACTCAGACAACACCTGAAGTACCCTATTCATTTCTGGGTGCCATTGTTCAGGAAGAATATTGATAAAAACTGTAGAATGTCCAAAGATGGACAACTGAATGGTAAAGGGCTTTGAGATCATGCCATATGAGGCATGCCATATGAGACAATCAAAGAAACTGGTAATATTTAACTTGGAGAAGAAAATGGGATATAAATGCCTCTTTGGTATTTTAAAGATTGTCTTGAGGAAGAGTCATCAGGCTTATTCTGTTTGATCCCAAAGGACAGAATTAGGAATGATGCATAGATGTTGCCAAAACAAATTTAGGCTTGACATCAGGGGGGAAAATCCTAATAATTTAAGGTACCCCAAGTAAAATAGGCATGTTGGGAAATGATTGGTCTGCAGGTAGAAGTTGATTGAGCCCTGAACAGATGTTTTGAAGAAGGGATCCTATTTCCAATGTGTTGGGCTAGGGGAGTACTGGGATCCCTTTCCATTCAGTTCTGTGAATTTGCAATTTGTGGAGATTAAGAATTTCTAGGATATTTTTTCTTCTTTTCTCCTAATGATCCCCATATTCATTTAAAGTTTGGGTGTAAATTTTTGGACTTCATATTTTCACTATGAATAGGGAAGAGGTCTATTTAAAAGAATACAATTTTGAATGCCTTTGTAAAAATAAAGAATTTCTTTAGAGAAATTGCAAATCCTAAAGGGCAAAGATACTGTTTATATCCTTAGTATCTAATGTACTAGCCTGAATACAATATGTGCCTACTAAGTATCTCTTGATAAAGTTGGTAGAAGACCCAATATAGTCTATCTAGTGGAAAGGTCACTAGAAAATTAGAGAGATATGAATTCTAATCCCAGTTGTGCCACCAACTAGCTATATGAAGGTAACCAAGTGGTATAGTAGAGTCAGAAAGACCTGAGTTCAAAATCCAGCCTCAAACACTTCCTAGATGTGTGACTCTGGGCAAGTCATCTAATCTTGTTTGTTTCTATTTCCCCAACTGTAAAATGAGTCCTAGAAGGAAAAGGCAAACCACTCCAGTATTTTTACCAAGAAAACCCTCAAATGGGGTCATGAAGAGTGAGACATGAATGAAACAACTGAAGAACAACAACAAAGCTATGTGAACTTAAGTTGTGTGATCCCATACTTCATGTATAAAATAGTGGACCATAGGAGTATACTGATAAATGTTTAACAAATCAACTTTTAAAACTTTCAAACCTTTAAAAATCACACTTTTAAGTTTAACCAGTTTTATTAACATTTTCTCCACCACCTTAACCAACAAACAATAAACCAGGTTCTTATTTGTAGGTATTTGCTGATTTCTGAGGTATAAATGCTCACACTGAAAATTTAAGAATTGATTTTCCTGGGCTGGTTCAAGCTGGCTCCAGAATATCCCTTGGCCTAGTCTACATACTCTCTTAGGACCTTAGAAATAGAAAAAAATAAAAAAGGAATGCTTCTATGACATGAATGCTTCCCCAACATATCTTTTGCATACACGCAGATTTTCAGAAACCAATTTTATTCAAGTTTGATATCATTGAAAAAATGGTAGACCAGGAGTCAAAAGACCTAAAGTTCTTGTTCCCATTCTGTCTCCAAACTAGCTGTGTGACCTTGGGCAAACCATTAACTTTTCTGGGCTTCAGGTTCCTCATCTGTACAAATGAGAGGCTTAATCTCAGACTTTAAGTTCCCTTTCAACTTAGCATTCTATGATTCTATCTATGTTTATCTATGAGCAGTTACTATGAGACTAGGGAAGGTTTATTAAAGTCTAATATTAGAGAATTTGATTTGATAATTTGTTAAGAAAGAGGAGTATAGGATAAGCCCAAGAGGAAAATGAATTTGGCTCATTTTTTGAGGGTATAGTGGCTCCTTATTACCTCAAGGATGGAATATAAATACTGTTTGGTTCTTAATGTCATTCCCAATGGCTTTTCAATCTTCTTATACTTTACTCTGTAATCTAATGACTCTGGCCTCCTGGCAGTTCCTCAAACCGTCAAACTCAATACTCCATCTCTCCCAATCTGGGAATGTTTTCTCTGTCTCCCAGGCCTGGAAAGCTCTCCCTCCTCATGGTCCCCTTCTAACTTCCCTGTTTAACTTCAAGTGTCTGCTAATATCCATCTTCTGCAAGAAGCTTTCTTAATTTTAGGACTTCCTTCTGAGATAACCCCTAATTTATCCTGTTCATTTATTCATTATTTCTTTCACATTTTGATTTTTCCTACCACAGTTTCACTAAATCATGGATTGGTGTAACAAATGAAATGGGAGTATTTGGAGAGTTTTGCAGAAGTTGGCGCTGATACATGAAGGTGCAGATGACTGAGAAAAAATTTGGAAATATATAGTATATAGTGTATATATGTATGTATATATATATATATGCATATATATATATATATATATATATATATAAATGTATAATATAGCCTATGACCAATAGTAATTAGGTACTATAAACATCCCATAAAAGAAAAAGAAAAAAGTTCAAACTTCTTTTCTGGTATGAAGGGAGGGTCAAAAAATTTTACATGGACTTTCCAGATTGCCAGGGCATTGCATTCCTAATCCCCACTATCAGTGACAACTGTATCTTATTTATACATAGTTGTTTGTGAGTTGTCTTCTCCATTAGAAAAGGAGCTACTTTAGTACAATATCTGGTCCATAAAAAGTGCTAAAGAAATGCTAGCTGAATAATTATATTTTGGTCCTTGAGCATGAGAACTTTTATCTAGTTCTGAGATAATTATTCAAGAACCCACATAACACCAAAGAAGAAAGAAATAGACCATTGTGAAGTTATGTGTGTGTGTCTGTTTATATATGGGCATAAAATCTCTAAAAGCATCATTACTTTTAACAATATCAAATGCTTGATTTTGCATCCTCCATTGAGGCAGATGACAATCCCTTTGCAATAGATTTAAGTTGTTTTTTGAGAGTTATGGCTAGAATATCCATTTTTCTCTAGAAAACCCAAATGATGAGCTTCTAGGAACTTAGCTGAGTTGGTCCTAAGATGACAGATGCATGAGCACCCATTTAAAGCCTCTCTAAGTCAGTAGTTCTTCAGATTTTGTTTCACAATTCAGTAGGTTCTTCAGATTTTGTTTCACAAATATGGCTTTAAAAGGTTTCACCTTCATGATAGGATGAGGATGAAAGTTTAGAAGAGGGGCAGCTAGGTGGCGCAGTGAATAGAGCACAGGCCTTGGAGTCAGGAGTACATGTGTTCAAATCTGACCTCATACACTTAATAATTACCAAGCCATGTGGCCTTGGGCAAGCCACTTAACTTCATTGCCTTGAAAAATCTAAAAAAAAAAAAAAGTTTAGAAGAAACAAAAAAAAGCCCTCTCCATGAGCCTTCACTGCTTCACTTAAAGAGGAAAAACAAAATAAAATGAAAATGAAGATTTAACCTTTGCCTCATTCTCCCTTCTTAAGACTCTGATATCCTCATGTCCAGCTCTAGCTTCTTGTGTAAACACTTTCACACCAGGA
This sequence comes from Macrotis lagotis, assembly GCF_037893015.1. Classification (NCBI taxonomy): domain Eukaryota; kingdom Metazoa; phylum Chordata; class Mammalia; order Peramelemorphia; family Peramelidae; genus Macrotis; species Macrotis lagotis. The sequence continues at coordinate 158,997,769 of NC_133658.1, read as the reverse complement.
CTGACAAGCAAAATGCCCCACTCACAGACCCAATGATGGCGTGAAAAGGCTGTTCAAGTTGGCAAAATTCCGCTAAGGCCCAAAGTCTGCTGATTCAGCAGAGTGTGAACCCTGCTGAAATCCTATCTCCTTCTGTTTTCCTTAGCAAAAGGCAGCTGCTTAGGAGAGCCAATCCTTTATCAGCAAATCCACATCTGGAAAAGCCCAGGCAACACATGCTGGGGTCTTTTCTTTCTCCTTTGCTTTCTTCCTTGCTTTCTTCCTTTCTTCTTCTTCCTTCCTTCCTTTCTCTCTCTCTCTCTCTCTCTCTCTCTCTCTCTCTCTCTCTCTCTCTCTCTCTCTCTCTCTTTCTTCCTTGCTTCCTTTTTTATTTCTTTTCTTTTCTCTTCCTTCCTTTCTTCCTCCCTCCCTCTCTTCTTTTCTATATTTCTTTCTCTCTCTCAGTTCCTTCTTCCTTCATCTCTCCCTCCTTCACTACCCTTCCTCTCTCCCTTTTCTTTCTTCCTCACTCTCTCATTCTTCCTTAATTTCTCTCCCAAATCCTTCTTCTTCCATCCCACTTTTCTTTCCATTCCCTTCCCTTCCTTCCTTCCTTCTTCCTCAGAGATGATACTATAATAGAGCTGAGTTTTCATCTTTGTAAAAGTAGATTTAAAATCATCCAAGCCTACTTGCCCAATTCTTAATCACATTTTCCCATAAATAACAGACTCTGAAACTGGAAGAAGCATTACAAATCATCTACTCAAACATCCTCATTTTGCAAATGAGGGAACTCAGTCCTGGAAAGAGGAAAGGACTTGCTCAAAGTAAGGTGATAGTAGAAAATGTGATTTTTATCCATTGAGATTGTTCTATGCAGTACTTTCTCAACATTCTTTAGACCTCCTTCATGAATTTTTAGAATGTTGGAGACAGCATCCCTCTGCCTGACTGAGCATGCTCGTCTTTAGAGATTGCTTCCTGTCCTGGTAATTCTCTAGTCTGTTCATTTAGTGCTTCACTAGTGCCTTAAACTCTGCCTCTACAATTTGGCAGTTGGCCTATATCCCCTCTCCAAGGCCTAGGCTATCCTATTTCCAATGCCATTGTGCTCCAGTCACTGAGCCATTTTCTACCAGTGTTCTCTATTCGTCTCTACTCCATCACCCCCCATCTCCTCCAAAGGATTAGGGGGCCCAGCAGCCATGACTTTGTTTTTCTACACCTATAATTTTATCTGTCAATTTTGTGTTCAACTCTTCCATTGCTGTTGTTTGCTTGATTCACTGATAACTTTAGAGTGACAGTAGAGGAAGTAGTTTGTATTGGAGAGACAGAGGGAGGGAAGCCCCTTTATTAAGGAAAAAAAAAAAGAAGAGTCTTCATTCATGATGAAAACAATCAGAAAACCACATTGGCTATGATTTGTGTACTAATATAACATGCCATAATCAAGGGCAAGACCCTCCTATAAAATGTGAGCAATGACAAGAGTAGGATTTTCCAGGTGTTTGACTTTGGGGGTAGGGTTGAGAGTGAGTATCAAAGCTCCATGATGATTGCCCCAGCTGTGCTTGGGTTGGGGTGAGCAGACACAGGCTGCAGATGCACTTCAGACAGTTGTCATGAGGTCAACACCCCCATGAATTTCAGCTTGAAGCAAATCCTGGAGTTGGGGGGTGGGGGGCAGGGTGGAGCTGTATAAACATGGGTAAAGATAGAGAGGGGAATTGACCTAAAGAATCTGGTTAAATTTTTCCATTCCCTAGGTGAAAGGGAGGTGTATGTGTGTGTGTGTGTGTTTGTGTGTGTGTGTGTGTGTGTGTGTGTGTGTGTGTGTGTGTGTGTGTGTGTAGACATAGCAAGATCTATAGGCATAGATTTAATACTGAAAGAAGCACTGGGACAACCTCTCTAGTGGTATCCTTGGAGGTGCTACTCACTTCTTGTTGTTCAGTCATGTTTCAGTTATGTCTGAGCCTTTGTGATCCCACTTGGGGGTTTTCTTGGTAAAATTACTAGAGTTTTTTGCCATTTCCTTCTCCTGTTCATTTAAAAGAGAAGCAAACAGGATTAAATGACTTGCCTGAGATCCCACTGAGGCTGGATTTGAACTAAAAAAAAAAGGAATCTTCCTGTCTCCAGATCTGGTGCTCTAATAGATCACCTAGCTGTTCTGTGTAAAGCTATTAGACAGATCTAACAAATAAAAGCTCCACCTAAAAGTTTTCTTTTCTTATAGAAAGGAGTCAACACAGGAAAGTGTGGGTTATAATTTTTCTATTGCTTAAGCAACACTGTACATAAATTCAGTTTTCAACTTTCCAGTCGGATACAATCATACCAGAATCACAGAATTTTGAGAGTTGGAAATCTCAACTGTTGTCTAGTCTACCCTATACCACCAAAAGAATCCCTATTATAACATACCCAATGAGTAGTCATCCAGTCTCAGTTTGAAGAGCTCCAAAGGAAAAAAAAAAACACTGGATAGCCTATTCCATTTTGGGTTAGTTTTAACTGTTCAGAAGTTGGAAGTTGTTTTTTAAAACCAAGCCTCCATTCCCCTAAGCCACATCTGCCCTTTAAGCTTTGTCCACTAGGGCCAAGTAGAACAATTTCAACCTAGCATTCACAAAATAAATCTTTAAATATCCAGAAACAGCTTCTCATTTTCTTTCAATTCAAACTGAACATCAAGCTCTCTCCCTTTCATCCTTTTCCACAAACCTTAGCTGCTTTTACCTCCCTTTTGGGGATCTTCTTTAACCATTAGTTTCTTGAGGGCAGTGACTGTTTTTGGTTTTGCTTATATTTATATCTGGTATATAATAAGATTTAATAAATATTAATAGTTCATATACAATTAAATCATAAATTATTAAGATGTAATAAATAGAAAGCCTTGCTTCCTGTGTGTTCTATTCTTTCTGATATCTGCCAACTCCTTCAATCACCCTAGTGACCCTTCTCTGCACATTCTTCAGCTTATCCCCAAGTCCAAATATGGGCAGATCAGAGCAGAATAGAGCAGAACTATCACAGAACAAAACTGCAAACTCTGCCTTTCTTAATGCATCAGTATAAGATTTGTTTGACTTAATGCATCAGTGCAACATTTGTTTTCTGCCACATAACTATATTGATTCATAATGACATTTCAATCTTGAAATGCTTCCCAATCTTTTCTAGATATGTGTCATCCATAGCTTCTTCCCCTCTCTTGAACATACGGAATTTATTTTTTGGACTCAAACATAAGACTTTATATTTATCCATATTCAATTTCATTTCATTTGATTGAGCCCCTAATATTCCAGACTGTTGACATTTTTGAATCTTGATGGATACCCAACATGCTAGCTAGTTATCCCTCTCAGTTTTGTCAGTAAATTGGATGAACAATTTCTATCTTTATCCTTCCATCCATCCATCCCTCTATCCCTTCATCCATCCATCGATTCATCCATCCATCCATCCATCACATAGTTATTAATCATTTGCTCTGTGTACTATACAAAGCCCTGAAGATGTAAAGTCAAAAGGAAAGCAGTCCCTGCCTTCAAGGATCTCACATTTGAATTGAGGAAATATTATGTACATGTGAACAAAGCATGTGCAAGATGATTTCCAAAAATGATTAAGGGAAAAGGAAAGGAACCCATATGTTCTGAAATATTTATGGGATTTCTCTTTGTGATGGCAATGAACTGAAAATTTTGGTATTGCCTATCAATTAAAACATGACTGAATAAGTTATGGTGTATGATTGTGATGGAATACTACTATGACATAAGAAATGAGCTCAGTTTTAGACAGACATATAGAGAATATTTTTATAGTGATAGCAACATTGTTTTAAGAACAACTTTGATGGACTAAGTTGTTTTGACTCTTTTTAAGTATGTATCTCAATTAACTACTAAAGACATGAAGAAAGACTATTTGCATTATGTCTAACAGTAGTCATTTCTAGGGTGGGAGGAGGAGGGAAGAAAAAAGGAAAATAAAAAAGAAAGTTACATGAAAACTTTATTATATATTTAAAAGAATTAATGCAAGTTGCACATAATAAATTTGCTGTTTCATGTCATTTTTTAAATTCTGTGTTATGGAAATATTTTATTTATTTCATAAGTGAAAAATAAAAAAATAAAATTTAAAAGTAGCTGTGTAGATGGTAAGAAAAATCAAGAAAAACTTAGAACTTATTGATAAAAATTTTAAGGAGCATAGTACAGATTCTTAGGGTATTTTACTGGAGACTCTTTGCCAAGATGATATTGAATTGACTATTCTTTGACTCTAGCCATTCTACCAGTTTTGAACTGGTATTTATTATCTATATTACTTATCTGATCTACATCTTTCCATCTTTTCTGCATGCATTCAATACACATATGTGTTGGAACTGACACAAGATAACATAAAGACTACACATGTATCTCAGGAAAAGATAAAGGTATATGTGTTCATAATTTATGTGTGTGTGTGTTTAAGAAAAGTTTGCTTTTCAGACTGTGTCACATTGACTAAAGCATGCATTAATACTCTGAAATTCAAGGAATTTAAAAATTAAATTTCTTTTTGATTTCACAATGGGCAGACTTGCTACCTCTGTACCTTCATAATGATCAAGGCTTCAATTTATATAATGTTTATGTTTTGTAAAGCATTTTTACATGCATTATGTCATTTGAACCCATGAGAAAAGTGCTATTTTTATCTCCATTTTACAGATTAGGAAACTGAGACTGAAAGACGTAGTGGACCATAGAGTTTACCAGTAAAGAAGATGTAATGTATCTTTTTTTTAATGTCATTTCAAATAATAAGATAATATTTACTTCTAGTACTGAATTATATAATACTATAATGGATTTAAGTGATGAGAACTTTCTTTACTGGTGTCTTTACTAGCTATGTTTGCAGGGGGTGGAGAGGTGAGGCACCTAGATTCCTCCCTAAGCATTTTCCAGATTGAATCTCTAAGAGAAATTTCTCTGCCACAGACGGAAGGAGGACCAAGTTGGGAATGACTGAGGAGGATCTGCTGTTCCTGGGTCTGTTGGGTGACTTCAACCACCCTATCACTCTCTACTTTGACTCAGACCTAGCATTTTTCCACCACACCATGTTGTTTCTCCATGACTCTTTTTCCTGAATTGGGGTCACAAAAAGAGATTGGACCTTTCAATGGAAAAACAGGAGAGATGAAAATATATGTCAATATCAAATTTGCTTCAGTTTCTAAAATTCTCCATCAAATATTTTTGTGTCTTTAATTAAACAATCTATCTTTTTCTGTCACTACGTTTTTCTAATTGAAGATTTGGGGGGGGGAGGAGAAAATAGGAATCATACACATTTTATTTTTTTATTTTTTTAAATTTTTTTTAGGTTTTTGCAAGGCAAATTGGGTTAAGTGGCTTTCCCAAGGCCACACAGCTAGATAATTATTAAATGTGAGACTGGATTTGAACCCAGGTACTCCTGACTCCAGGGCCAGCACTTTATCCACTGTGCCACCTAGCTGCCCCAATCATACACATTTTAGACCAATCACAAATATTAGTGCTCAAAATTTGAAATCCTTGTCCAGTGACCAATGAGGAAGCATATTACTAGAAGAACTGAATTATATCAATTTTTATTTTGTCAATATAAATAAAGCAAGAAGATTATTGTAGCTAAATGGAAAGAAAGACAGCTCACATTTCTTCATGGAGAAGCAAACAAGTGGAAGAAATTTTTTTTTTTAGTCCTTGGAGTCTCAGCTCATCATTTTCTCTACAAGCCCTTTCCTGACTTCCTAGTTTTTCCCCAAACTTCTTTATATTCATTTGTTGGTCAGTCTATCAGTAACATTTATTAAATACTTACTGTATACCAAAGCACAATATTAACTAATGGGATACAAAAGAAAATAAAAGATAATCCCTGCACTCAAGAAGCTCAAAGAAAGTTATATTTTAAAAAATATTTTTATTTATTATGTCAATATATATATACACACACACACACACAAATATTTGTGTGTGTGAATACAGACTGTTTGAGACCAGGGAGTGTTTCACTTTTACCTTGTGTATCCAAAGCTTAGTATGGTATCTGATATACAGTAAGCATTTAATAAAGGCTTGCTGCTGCTGATATCTGTCCTTCATTCTCAAAGAAGACCAAGAAATCAGGAGGTGATGCCATGACAAGCATATGAATTGTATTTGAGTGAGGGCATCACCAGTCCCACTTTCTTCTCCAGAGTCATCTAGGTCCAGTGACCAGATATAAATCAGGATGACTGGAAGTGCAGATAAATGAATGCAACCAGTGACAACAAAAATATCAATTCATGATTTGTTTAACTCCTATTCCAGAGCTCATAGAAAACATTTGCAAAAAAGACCACCTTGAAAATGATTGCCCTCAGGCACAAAAATTGGTTGCAGAGGATAAAGAGACAGAGAGGTGATAAGAACTCAAGAGTTTAAGCTTCTTGAGGGCAGGGGATTGTTTTTATTTTTGACTTTGCCCTTGTTTAACTCAGAGACTGGCATATAGTAGAAGCATAAAAGGGCTTGCTAAAGTGAATTTCATTGAAGTCTGCAGTGATATAGAAAGGGAATGTCTCTGAGCCCGACTTGATTCCATCTTTGACTGTTTTCAAATGAAAGTCACCGCAGACTCTAGGAGAATAACTTTCTGTTCTGTTGAGCATGATGAAGAAGGCTCCTGACATTTGGGAACTTGGAGAGAGTTTTGTTTCATTAAAAACCGAGGCTTTGTTTGATGTTTTCTCGGAAAGAAATCATTTCACCTACTTAATAAATACAGTCTTTCAGTCCTTCAAAGGTCTCAGAATCAGACAAACTTGCAAACAATCCAAAAAAAAGGGGGGGAACTTTATCTTATTCATGCTGCTGCTATCCTCCCTTAATAACAAGGCGTACTTATGAACTCTGACAAGTAAATTCAGGAAAAATGCAATCTTAGGCCAGTTTTGTAACAATGAAAGTATTTTTTTCCTGTCTTGGGGATTATTTTTTAATCAGTGTGGTATTTTTTTATAAAACTTGACATATATGCCTCATTGGGCCAGAGTCCCCCTCAAATTTTACATCTGCCTTCTCTGGTGTTTATGCTCTTTCAAAGGAGGGATTGCCATGCTGCAAATGTGTCTAGTAATGCAAACAGAGTCCTTCTTCAACTGTTTCTGGGTTTATGTTGTAAGGGCTGGTTTCTATGTCGAGCTTCTGCTTTTTCTTCTAGCAGACCCAAAATGCTGAGCTGGGCTACAGGAACCCTTTGTGAATATGGGGCTTGACCTTGTCAGTGGGAATAGAGGCATGACTAATGAAGATCTGGGTGATGGCTGGTCAGAGATTTCAGCCTCTTTGATGCAGAGGAAAAGAGAAAAAAAGAAGAAACTATCTTTACTGTTGGTAATTAGATATGATCGCATTTCAGGGAAGCATACTCATAGGATATTTGGTTAATGAGTATTTTTAGAGTAATTTCCTGTGGAAAGAAAACTTGCAATCTTTCTGTTCTAAAAGACCTTCATCCTATAGGTTAACATCTATTTGATTTTATGTAATCCTCATATAAAAATTTATAAAAAAAAATTTCCACCCAGAAAAACAGATAGAGGCAGCATAAAATACAGTTATCCCTTCCATATTGAAGGGATTAGTCATGATCTGGAAAATCCATGGAAATTTTTTTGACCTTCTTTTCATACCAGAGAATTTTTTTTCTTTTATGAGATGTTTTCAGTACCTTATTGAAAAATTGGGGTTGATATAGACAATACTATACATATAGTTTATACATTTCTAAACTTTTTCTGTGTTATCTGCAACTTCCACAATACTCCCTCCAAATTTCTATTTAATTTCTTATGCCATCCCCTAAAGAAGTCAAAACTGCAAGGAGGAAAGGTGCAGTGTGAAAGAGATAAATGGAAAGAACCCTGGATTTGGAGTCAAATCCCACCTCTCACATAATACCTTTGTAATATGAAGCAATTTATTTAGCCTCTTAAAGTCTCAGTTTCTTTATCTGTAAAATGAGGGGATTGGACCAAATGATCTCTACATTTCTTTCTAATTCTAAAGCTATGATTCTATGTGGTTTCTTTTGTATTTCTCCCACTGGCTTCAGTTCTGTTTTAACTTATTCATAAAATAAGATGATCTTCCAACAATTCCAGTAGTTGTGATGGTGAGGATACCAAATGGTTAAGTTACAAAGCACTTGACTCATATCATTGTTCCCATGTTACAGAAAATGAAACTCAAGTTCAGAGGTTTTATGATTTGCCCAAGGTCACATAGCAAGTGGCTACCAGAATGAGTATTTGAATACAAATGTACTTGTTACAAGCCTAGAATTCTTTTTGTTAAAAGAAGGACTTCAGAGTTTATTTTAAGGAGTATTCTAGTGCAGGAGGGTTTCCTCTAGACATGGTCAGACTTACTCCTAGATAGAGTGGGCCTCCTCCTATGTAGGGTAATGTGATAGGACATTAAAAAAGGCACTTCTCTCCCTTTCCCCAACCCATTCCACCATATTTTCAGATTCTTTTTTTTAAGCTTTGTCACATAATAAAAAAAGTTAGATAAGAATATCAGATTGATATAATCTTTTGATCATTTATATGTTAGTATGAATAAGTGAATTGACTTCAAATTAGTTTATGTAAAACTTGGCTGAGAGCAAATTTGGATATAAAGGAGGTTGAAGATAGTGACATTTGAGACAAATGAAGGAAACAAAATAGGATAAGAAAAGAATCCTGATAGCCTGGGTGAGGGTGAGGCTGGGGGAGGGGAGAAGACATTGAGTTCCAACTTTAGTAACCTCATAATTTTGCCTTTGGCTTGCCCCACCTTATGATTAATGTTGGTGACATGACAAGACCCCATTTTCCCTCTAATTTATTTAAGTTGTGAGCAGAAGTATCATGCTCTCTAAACAACAGAAAAACTGAGCCCATGTGAACAGAGTGTTGTATTTTATGATTAAATAAAACTTAGAAACAAGATAATCTGACACATGCCTGGTATTGTCCTATATAGGAACTAGACAATTATGATTGATTAGTAGTCCAAGAAAATGAATATAATTCCAATTGTTTTTATAAAAATCCAACTATTTCTGGGGTTACCTGGAGGAAAGGCAAGGGTCCATGTGGGCACTAGGAAGAGCAAAAAATTGCTTGGATGGCCTTCTAAAGATCTTTGGACTTTTTTAAAAAAAAAACTCTTTCAGGGATGGCTAGGTGGTGCAGTGGATAGAGAACCCACCTTGGAGTCAGGAATACCTGGGTTCAAATCTGACCTCAGCCACTTAATAATTACTTGGGCAAACCACTTAACCCCATTGCCTTGAAAAAAATCTAAAAAAAAAACTCTTTCAGAAGGGCCTTCTCTTAGATTATGTCACTCAGACTCATATTATACTCCTAAAATCTCTGACTCTAAATCCTTCTTACCCTTTGCCTGACTTTTCCACCATATTGAAAAACCCCTGGTAGATTTCAGGATTAGAAGAGGTGAGTTGTTAGGAAGTGTGGAGAACAGTCAGGTGGTAGCAGTGATGACAAAAATGATCACATTTATAGCTACATTTATACAATGCTCACTGTTTATAAAGTAGAGGCATGAACTCATTTAAAACAGGCAGGGAGGTATTATGAACCTCACTTTATAGATACCAGAACTGATACTCAGGTAAGTGATTGGCTTAGGGTTACACACAAGGATATATTGGAGCCAGCTGGGACCCACTGGAACTAATTGTTAAATTTTTCTGAGTGAGGATTTACACCTAGTACATTGGTAAATGCAACAAATCAGGTTTGAGCTATTGCTTTACTTGTTAAGGTTTAAGAAAGTGATGGAGAAAATATTAATAATGCACAGTAAACTTTAAAAGTATGTTGGGGCGTGCATTTTTGTGAGTCCTTGTTAAAACATTTACTAACTCATGCTGAGTCATATAGTAAGGTAGGATTTGAATCTGGATCATAAAAAGAAATGGGGTCTAAATTATAGATGGTGGGCAGGGAAACTCTAGAGGAAGTGAGAAAACTCCACACACAGAATTTACTTCTTCATATTTCCTAGAACTGGCCCTATTTCCTCCTCTTAAACCAGATTCCAAAGACCAATTAGAGAAATCATGGGGTTTGGTGAGAACTGTAGGGAAATTGTTGGACCTAAGAGAGGATGAGTGTGAGAACTCCTCGAGTCATAGTACTCAGCCTGCACCTCCTACTCACAAGGGTTAACTGAGGGAAGGAGAGAATGAATATTATGGTCTCTAGTTTCCTAACAAGGGCCTCACTCTTCCTCCAAAATTCTAACAGTCAGAAATTTTTTGGATTAACAAACAAGCACTATAGAAAGTTAAAAAGAATCTGAAGGATGGATCAGCCAATTTAGCCTTTTTCTTGACTTATGCAAAGGAGTCCTGAATCTGCTCTGAAGGGAAGTTCTGAAGTCAGCTCATTCAATAGCACAAAGGCCCTGTATTAGATGACAGAGACAAAAAGTTTTTTAAAATATTTATCTGGTTTTATATAAGACTAAGATCAAAGTCAGGAAATGGCAACAGTTCTAGGGGTCTTTGTCAAATTACATTGGGAGATTGATTGGATAATGACTACATGAATATTAGAAGACCACATTCCCTGGAGAAGTTCTGAGTCAGGAAGACCTGAGTTCAAATTCAGTTTCAGACACTTGACTACTAGCTGTGTGACCTTAAGCAAGTCACTTAACACTAATTGCTTCCCATCCAGGGTCATCTCCAGTTATCCTGATTCATATCTGGCCATTGGATCCAGATGGCTCTGGAGGAGAAAGTGAAGTTGGTGATTTAGCACAGCATCCCTTCACTCAAATCCAATTCATATGCTTGTTATGATATCACCTCCCCGATGTCATAGTTTTCTTTGAGAATGAAGGACAAAGATCAGCATCAGCATCTGCATGGTTCATAGTTGTACCCATGGCTTCAGGTCTCTGCCACCGTTTGCTGGCATTGCCTTACCAAGTTCTTATCCCCTAAATTCCTCTCACAAGGTGGCATTCTAGTCCTTCTACATTTTTTTGAGTTGGGCCTATGATATTGTGAAATGATTTCTACTCAAAATCACAATAAGTGAATATAAACTTGAAAGAGTGAAAGAATTAAGCTTCCAATCAATTGATCCAGATAATTTACTTATATGGGAATTCTTCACTTCTAGATAATGCCAGACAAATTTTCTTTTGTTGTGAAATCATGCTCCTTTTTCCTAGTCACTGGGAAAAGAAAAGTCAAGTCTGGCTTGACTTGGCTGCCATTCTCTGATAGAGACAACTATTGAGTCCTGAACTCTAATTACTAACCATCTGAGGAGCTATATTATTTGTATGGTTGTACTTCTGGTTTTCTTTGAATTAATGCTATGTTTGTGACGGAGAATAACAGGCCTCATGCTGGCATTCCCATGGTCTTAGGCATGTGGGTGCATAAGGGAGGAACAGTGGTATTTCTAATTGAAGACAAGTCAAGGATTCCTTTGACATGTTGTAAAGGACAGTGGCCAGATTAGAGTGAGTGAATGAAAAAAGGACCAAACGTGGGCAATTCATTTCAGTTGGGAATCCTCAGTTTCCTTTTCCATAAAAAGAGGGCCTAAGTCTAGATCTCCAAGACTTCTTCTAGTTTCCAATTCTATGAATTGTGATTGATTAAAATAAATAGGTCTTCTGGTTTATTCAGCTTTCTAGTAGTGTGTGTGTGTGTGTGTGTGTGTGTGTTTGTATTTCTGTGTGTGTGTGTGTGTGTGTGTGTGTGTGTGTGTGTGTGTGTAAATGAAAAGGTGGGAAGGAATCTATTAAGAGGGCACCTCCATTCTCTTTGAGTTACTTTTTATCTTTGCTCAATTCATCTAGCTCACAAATAGGCACAATAATCTTTCCTCAAATGGGAGGTCTCATAGTAACCCTCCAAATTAGTAAAAACTTGGACCTGTATTTTTTTCATGTCTGTACTCTAATTGCACACACACACACACACACACACACACACACACACAACACACACATATATGCACACATATTTATACTAATATCATAAAACTTCAGATCATGGATTTTGGAGCTGCTAGGAACCTTAAAGGTAAATCCCATCAATTAACAGATTTTTAAAAACAGACCTGGTGACAGTAAGTGACTTGTCCAAGATCTCCCAAGTAAGAAGCAGGGACAGTACTTAATCTTGAGTCCTCATGCTCTTTTTCAACCCCAAATTGTCCCTTTTATTTCTTTAAGGAACAAAGGATCACGATTGAGAACTAAATGGTTTGTTTCAATCTTTCACTCAGACTGAGCTGCCCTCTCCTCTCAGGCCTGATCAATCAGTTAACAAATATTTATTACCCAACACTCATCAGAAGCTCAACACTGTGCTAGACACACAAAAAGAAGTCTAAGATACGGTCCCTACTCACAAGGAATTTATAATCTTATAAGAATTCTTACAAACTTATTTTTAAAAATATGTTGATAAATATATTTCAATATAATTCATTCCTTCTCCATATTTTATTTCAGACATTTAAAAATATTCTTAGAAAGATTCCATAAGACTTCCCCATATAACTTAAGGTGTCCAAGATACACAAAAATGCTTAGGAACCACTTTTCTGGTAGCTAAGTAGTGCAATAGATATAGTTCCAATTTTTTAGTCAGGAAAACTTGAGTTCAAATCCAGTTTCAGTCACACTGTGTGACCCTGAGCAAAGTCTTTTTTTTTTGCTGGGCTCAGTTTCCTCATCCATAAAAGGGAGATAAGAAAACATCTATCTCACAGGGTTGTTGTAAGGATAAAATGAGATGATATTTGCTCTGTCAGTTCTTTGCAAAACTTAAAGTGCAATGTAAATGTTAGTTATTATTTTGGGCAAAGGACTTTTCAGCTTTTTCTTCTGTCTCATCATATACACTGATCTCTTTCCCTTTTGTCCCACAGTTTCTCTCTTGAGTTGTGCATGTGTCAGTCTTCCAAGCCATCTCTTCTAGCTCATCTTCTGACATCCTCCTTTTATCTGGGAAGCACCCCAGACTGAAGGTTGGAGGTAGAGAGGTGGCACAGTGTATAGTGCTAGACCTAAAGTCAGAAAGATCTGAGTTCAAATGTGGGTACAGATACTTGCCTCAGTTTCCTCAGTTGTAAAATCAGGACCTCATCAAGTTGTTGTGAGAATCAGATGAGATTGTAAAGGACTTAACACATTGCCTAATATATAATAATAGCTATATAAATGCTTATTCCTTTCCCCTCTCCTTTTAAAGCTATATAATTTAATCACCCCTCAAAACACATTGAACTTTGTCATGAATTTTGTGCAAAGCAATGTAACTAGCTGTTTCATCACTTCTATTCCTTCCACAGAAAAGATACAAGAGAATATAGTGGATAAAAATATGTATTGGCTGTGGAACCCTGGACAAGTCATAGTAAAAGTCATTTAGTAATCACCCCACCTCACCCCTCATTTTACAGATGAGGGAATAGGTCCAGGCAGTTTAAGGGCTCTGAGATTTCTTTTGTATCCCCAGCATTTAGCACAAAGCCTGTATGGTTCAGGGGACACAGATTGAGAATGACAGCCCACAGAGATAGCTTTTAACAAAATATTTTGCTAGCTGTTTGACTTTGGGCAGGTTACTTAACCTTGACTGCCTCACATCCAGAGCCATCTCCAGTCATTGTGCTTTATATCTATCACTGAATCCAGATACCTCTGGAGAAGAAAGTGAAACTGGTATCTTAGCACAGCCCCTCCTCACTCAGATCCAATTCACTTGCTTGTCATGATATCATCTCCCTAATATCAGTCTTCTTCCAGAACAAAGAACAAATATCATCATCATCATCATCATCATCATCACCACCATCATCACCATCATCATCATTTTGCTATTCACAAGGAAGGAAAAACTACCACCAGTCAGTCAGTAGGTAATTATTAAGTACCGGGCGCTGTTTTCCTTGTCCTCAAATACACAATCTACTGGGGAAGACAACCTACAAATAACTGCCCAAAGAGGCTATACACAGGTTATATAGGAAATAATAGAGGAAGGGCACCCATCTGATGACAATTGTAGTAATCCAGATATGAGGTGATGAAGGCCTGCATTAGAGAGGTGGCAGCATCAAAGGAGATAAGGGAGTGTATTTAAGAGCTGTTGCAAAGGTGAAATTTAACAGGCTTGGGCAGTAGATTAGATGTGGAAGGGGACAGATAAGAGATAGTGTTACATCAAGGATGACTCCCAGTACGCAAGCTTGAGGCACTGGGAGGATAGTGTTGGCTTCTATAGTAATAGGGAAGGTGAGGGAAGGGTAGAGGAGGGTTTGGGGGAGGGGGAAAGACAATGAATTCAGTTTTAAACAGTTGAATTTAACATGTCTACAGGACATCCAGTTTGAGATGTCTAAAAGAAAGTTTAAGATGCAAGTCTGGAGGTCAGTAGAGAGGTTGGGTCTGGATAAGTAGATTTGAGAAGAATCAACATAGAAATGGTAATTAAATCTACAGAAGCTGAAGAGATCATCTAGTGATGTAATAGAGAAGGAGAGTTAAAGAAACCAGGATTAGTGATCATGATCTGGATTAAGATCCAGTAAAGGAGACTAAGAAGGAGTAGTCTGTTAGATAAATGGAGAACCAGAAGAGAGCAGTGCACACAAAACCTAGAGACAATAGAGTGTCAAGGAAAAGAGGGTGATTAATAGTGTCAAAGACTGATCCCAAAGGATGAGTATTGAGAAAAAAAAAGTCATTTGTTTTGGCAACTAAGAGATCACTGGTAATGCTGAAGAGAAAAGTTTGGATAGAAGGATGAAAAGCAAATTGTTGAAAGTTAAGAGAGTAAAAGCAAAGGAAGCAGAGGCACCTATTGAAGTTTAGCCACAAAAGGAAGAAGATAAATTGGGATGATGATTAGTGGATATGAAAGGATCTATTAAGGCAGGAAAGAGGAACTTCTGGCCTGCAGGCCACATTGGTGGGCAAAATCATTTGTACTGGTGTTGCCACTGCAACTTCAGGGGAAAAGGTTTTTGGGGGTGAATTAATTGGTTATTTGACCAAATGTAGCAGGCTAATTTTTAAGTTGCTAATTTTCTCTGGTTCACAGATATTATAAATATTCAAATGGCCCTTGAAAGATAAAAGATTTCTCATCTCTGAAGTAAAGAGTTGTTGTTTTTTTAAAGATAATTAGAACAATCTTTTTTGTATGCCTTCTATGCCCACAGTGAGCAGCAAACACCCAGTGGGGATAGGGATAGAGAGGTCCTATGCTCTGGGTTGAAGACTCAGAGCCCTTCAGGGCTCAAACATATATAGTTTTAGACAGAGGAACATGCCAATGGAAGACTGCTCTGTTATCTATTGAACCAGTAAAGTGAGGTTAGGTTCTAAATAAGGAATGGGGAGCAGGAATGTAGGGAACTAAACCCTAATCCTATAAATTCAGCAAGAGGCTGAATGGAGCTAATAATCCCTAGGAGGTGGCATACATGCATCCTGGAGGAGAAGAGAGGTCAGTCTCTTTTTCACCAGTCAATAATCCATACACCTCTTGCTCCCTCCCAGAACTCCATTATTCATATAAAAACTCTCCTGTATGGGGTATGTATATCAGGTGGACAGTGAAGGTGTTAGTGAGATGGCAATAGATGCACATAGTAGACTGTGGTCAGAACTATATCATGTAGAGATCCAAGGCTTATCAAGCACATCGAATCCATTTATCAGATGTTTCTGTACTCAGGTGACAGAACCACCAGCTAGCTGCCAAAGTGAGCTGCCACTGCTATGGCTTGAGGCAGGCAGAGGAAAGAGTTCAGTGTTATTGACTTCATAACAGTATAACTGAAGGAAAAATATAAAAACAGAAGAGTCTCCTCAAAAAGCAGGAACATCTTCATGTTATTGACTAAATTGAAGACCAAGTCAAACACCAAATATGTCAATAGGAATAGTGAAAATGATATCAGAACATTCAATTCATTTCCCATTTGGTGTCCAGTATTGCCTGTGGAAATAAACAGAGAAGGGGACAGACCTGAGTCTAGGATTCTCCTTCACAATAGCCTATATCCTCTTTTCTAAGTCTAGTTACTTCCTTTCCCACTGACTTGCAGGAGGATCATCCATATTGGGCAGGACCCACACATCCTCCCCTTCCTCTCAATTCTGTGATCTACTATTTCAACTGGACCTCATTTGTCATCACTTCCTTTGTCTGGATTTCCACTACTTCTGTAATCATTTTTCAGGCCAATTGTTTGATTCCAGTAGGTTCCCCAGACTATAAATTGACTGTCCTGGGGGGAGTTAGTAGGACCTTTGACAGGGTGAATGTGAAAAATGGCAGGTCAGCTAGGCAGATTATCAGAGCTTACCCAGCAGAGACCAAAACATCAAAAGTAGAATTAATTGATTGGTAGGACCTATAGAGTAGATTGTTTGCCCTCATGCTGGATGGCAGATTGGATGGGAGAAAGGAGGGCGAGTTGCCATTTGGTTATATACCATTAGTTTTAATCTAATGGCTCCCTTTCTTTCCCTTCTGAGACAATGGAGAATCAACCTGGAGGGAGATGGAGGTATTTCAAGAGTAGACTTTCCAACTAGAAAGTGATTGCCTATTGTCACTGATATAGTTCTTGTTTCAAGCATCCATTCCATTATTCCTCAATGCCCTCTGCTTGAGAGTAAAGAAAGCATTGAAAACCAATCCAATGTCCTGATTTTGTACTCATGTTGAGTTCAGACTGTAGTATCTGGAGTTCCATTATTTTTAGAAACATGATCAGGATAGCCAGGGTGAAAGTAGATGTTCTTTTTATATTAGAACAGGTGACTGGTAGACCCCTTAGACAACTGAAATTGTTCTCTCCAAGTCTACCCAATGATCTTTTAATCCACATATCCAGTAGGATTTTTTTCAATTCTTTTTCTTCTTCATGTTACTGAAACTTTTGATACTGTTGATCACCTCTTCCTCCTAGATATTCACTGTTTAAATCAGTCCTCATTCTTAACAACTCTGAAGCTACTTTGATGCTGTTAACTACTATGGTCTTCGGCTAAATACTCGAGATTCTTTCTAAGTTTTCCTGATGTTATTCTTTAATTGATTGTCCTTTTCTTGGGTTAGATGATCATCCATATCACACCACCTATGAGTGTACCCTAAGGCTTTGCCCTGGTTTCACTTTTCTTTTTTTCCATACTCTTTTTCCTAGCTCAAGTGGTTTTAATTATCATCTCTATGCTAATGACTCCAGACACATGTATCCCTAGTCTCTCTCCAGACCTTCAGTCCCACATCACTAACTACCTAATGGTCATTTTGAACTTAATGAGATGCTTGAAAACAGGAATCTCAACTTCAACATGTCCAAAACAGAGCTCATTAAATCCTACCCACCCCAAACATACACAGGGTCTCTCTTCCTTATTCATCAATTTCTCTCAAGAGTGCTGAAATCCTTTTAGTCATCCAGGTTTCTGATTTCATTGTCACTCAACTCTTCTTTCCCACTCACCCCGAATATTCAGTCACTTAAAAGACCTATTTTTACCTCTACATCTCTTCCATTCATCCCCTTCCTTCCAGTCATACCTAATTCAGAATCTCATCATCTCTCACCTAAATAATGATGATTTTTAGTGTTTGTTCTTGAAGAATTTCACATCATCAGGCAGGTGATGCCTAGACAAGCAAGTGAATTGAATTTGAGTGAGGGGATGCTGTGCTAAGTCTTCTCTCTCTTAAGAGTTATTTGAGTCCAGTGACCATTTATGAATTAGGGTGACTGGAGATAGATCTAGATGAGAGAAAATCAAGATCATGTGTCTTGTCCAAGGTCATATAACTCATATAACTAGTGTTGTATCTGGGACCAGATTTGAACTCAGGTTCTCCTAATTCTAGGAGGTATTCTATCCATTGTACTACCTAGCTGTCCTAAATAGCCTCCTCATTGTTTTCCCTGCCTCAAATTATCCCCCTTTCTTATCTATCCTTCACATAGATGCCAAACTAATTTTCCTAAAGAGCCATGTCACTCCCCTGCTATAACTCTATTATCATTAGACTCAAATATAAATTTTTGTTTGGCATTTAAAGTCATTTACACCCTGGTCCCAAATTCCTTTTCCAGCTTTATTACATATTATTCCTCTTTCTACACACCACAATCCAGTCAAATTGGATTCTTTTTTTAAGGTTTTTTTGCAAGGCAAACGGGGTTAAGTGGCCACACAGTTAGGTAATTATTAAGAGTCTGAGGCCCTGACTCCAGGGCCGGTGCTCTATCCACTGCGCCACCTACCCGCCCCCAAATCGGACTTATTACTGTTCCTCACATACAACAGTCTACCTCTAATCTCCATCCTTTTTGCTCCATGTCTTCTATGTTTCTCTTAGAAATCCCTAGGATCATCTAAAGCTCAACTCTTTTTGTAAGAGAATGAAACCCTTTTTTTGATCATCCTGCAACTAAAACCTTGCCCTCAAAATAATTGTATTAATATGTTGTATATAGATTTGTGTGCTTTATGTTCATGATCCTCACAGCTACATTCCAACCCTAATCTTTATTCTTACTTCCAGAGTCACATCTCCAACTACTTATTAGACATCTCTAATAGAATGCCTTTAAACTCAAAAACTTTGTCTTAAACTCAAAACTGAATTGATTTCCCCCAAAAAAGCACCATTCCCCACAATTTTAGACTACTCTAATTACTGTCAAGGACACCTTCCTCTTCCCAATCACTCAGACTCCCAACCTATTCTTCAAGGCTCACACCCATTCACCTCCCTGTATCCAATCTGTTGCCAAGTCCTATCAATTTTAATTTTGTAACATATCTTTTAAACTTCTTTCCTACCTGAACTGTTGCAAAAGCCTATTTGTCTCCCTTTCTCATGTCTCTCCCTACCTGAGGCCATCCTTCACTCAGCTGTCAAATTAATCTTCTTAAAGCACAGATCTGATCATGTCATATCCCCAACCTTACCCCACTAGGTTGCTCTTACTTCTAGGATCAAATATAAAATCCTGTTTGGCATTCAAAGCCCTTCACATCCTGGCCTACTCCTGCCCTGTCCAATCTTCTTATACCTTACTTTCTTCTACCTTCTCTGTGATACTGGACTCCTTGTTGTTCACCCCCCCCCCAAAAAAAAACACTCCATTTTCAGACTAAGCATTTTACTGGATGCTTTCTCTGCTGGGAATACTCTTCTTTCTCATCTCTGCCTCCTGACTTCTTCAAGATACCCAGGTCAAAACCCATCTTCTATGAGAAGCCTTTCCTGATCCCCCATAATTCCCTTTGTCCAGTTAACATTTACCTGTTATTTAGCCAATTTGTCCTGAGTATACTTTGTGTACAGTTTGTTTGCAATGTGGTCTCTTCCATTCCATTATGAATTCCTTGAAAGAGTTTAGTTTTTCAGTTGCTTCAGTCATATCTGACTCTTCATCACCCTGTTAGGGGTCTTCTTGGCAGAGATATTGAGTGGTTTTCCATATCCTTCTCCAGCTCATGAGGAAACTGAGGCAAAAAACGGTCAAAGTAACTTGCCCAGGGTCACATACCTAAAAAGTGTCTATTGAAACCAGATTCAGTGCTATGTTTACTTTATCATTTAGTATTGCTTTCCTCTTTCTTTTCTATTCCCAGGGCTTAGCACTGTGTAGACACAGTAGACAGAATAGTAGACATTTAATAAATGTTCACTGACTGGTCATATTTTAAGTTTCTCAAGGGCAGGGAGAATTTCATTTTTTCTGTGTATTGCCAGTGCCTAGTACAATCTGTCAACTCTCTAATCTGCAAAATCTATTCCTTTTACTCTCTAGTCCCCATGACTCCCTAATAATATACTTGTTTGTCTTTCATATTTAAATGTTTGCCTTAGTTTCTAATTTAACATAGACTATGTATTTAAATACCTTCTTTTAAAAAATTGTTTTTATTGATATCTTCTCTTTCTTACATCAATATAGTTATTGCCAGAGTTCTTCCCTCTTCCCCTCCCAGTCATCCCATATAATGGCATTTAAATTTTTTTAATTTAATGTTTATTCTCATTTTGTACATTAATAAAATATTCTTGTTTAAGAGTAAATGAAATACCCCCTCCCCCCATAAATATAGACTTGCTTGAGTGATGAAGTAAAGGGGAGTGAAAAAAATTAAAATTAAATGAAAATAATAGTAATAATTGTAGGTATGGCCAGGTGGCGTAATGGATGGAGCACCAGCCCTGGAGCCATGAGCACCCGAGCCCACATCCAGCCCTGTACACCCAACAATCACCCAGCCATGTGACATGCAAGCCACCTGAACCCCACTGCCCTGCAAAAATGAAAAAAAGAAAAAAAGGACGCAAAATAAAATAAAATAGTAATAATAGTAGGGGTGGCTGGGTGGCGGACAGAGCATTGGCCCTTGAGCCAGGAATACCAGGGTCCAAATCTGACCTCAGACACCCAATGATCACCCTGCTATGATATTTTGTCCTCTGCTTCTAGAATATCAGGGCAATTTTCTTGTACTAATTCTTTGAAAATGATGTCAAAGCTCTTTTCCTAATTATGACTTTCAGGCATTCCAAAAATTTTTAAATTATCTTTCCTAAGTCTGTTTTCCGTATCAGTTATTTTTTCAATGAGATAATTCACATTTTCTTCTAATTTTTCATTCTTTTGGTTTTGAAGTATTGATTCCTGGTTTCTCGTAAATTCATCAATCTCCCTGAGTTCTGTTCTTTGTCTGAAAGATTTGTTCTCCTCAGAGAGTTTTCTTATCTCTTTTTCCATCTGGCCAATTTTGCTTTTTAAAGCATTCTTCTCCTCAATAACTTTTTGAACTGTTTTATCCATTTGACCTAAGCTGTTTTTTAGCATGCTATTTTCTTCAGCATTTTTTTGGATTTCCTTGACTAGGCTGCTGACTTCATTTTCATGTTTTTCCTGCATCTATCTCCTTTCTTTTCCCAGTTTTTCTTCTAACTCCCTCATTTAATTTTCAAAGTCTTTTTTGAGCTCTGTCATAGCCTGAGCCCAATTTCTGTTTTTCTTGGCATCTTTAGATGCAGGAGCTTGTGCTTCCTCATCTTCAGACTGAGTATTTTGATCCTTCTTGGGCTCATAAGCAAAATATTTCTCAATGGTGTTCCTCTTGTTTCTCTGCTTGCTCATTTTCCCAACCTGAGCCTGGTTTTGGGGTGCTTTCTGAGCTTTTGGGACACTCCCACAAGAAAAAGTCTCAGTGTGTGAGGCTCTGTCCTCCCTCCTGGTCTGTAAATGACCATATGCACCCCCCCTCTGCCATGGGGCTGATGTGGAGGGGGCCCCTGCTGTTCTATTGGGGGGGCTTAGGCTGTGATCAGGATCTGAATGTGGTCAGAACCCCAGAGTCCTGTGCTGGGGTAGAGGACAGAGCTCGGCAGTCTCTCTCTCTTCATTCCCCTCCCTAGGTTCAATGGGCTCATGCCCTAGGGGCTCCTGCTTAACAGCTCTGCCTGTTTCTGTTTCCTGGAACTCAGCTGTGCTGGCCATGCTGCTCTCTGTGTGCCCTGAGGGCTGGGCTTCAAGTGCTCACTCTGGCAGAGGTCCCCCCTGTTCCCCCAATTTGTGCCTGCTGCTCCCCAGGGCGTAGCTCAGGAAACTCCCCCACTGCTGTGAGCCTCGGCTCCCAGTGCCCTGGGGCTGCCTCCAGGAGGCTGAAATTCTTTGGCTTTGGTGGGCCACCCCTCTGGTGGGCCACCCTTCCAACCCCGGAGAGCAGAGCCTTTCTGCTTTTTTCCAGGTTACCTTGAGTAGGAGAACTGCCTCATTGGGTCCCTCTGTGGGTTCTGTCTCTCAAAAATTTAATTACAGTCCTTAGCTTATGAGTTTTATGAGAGAGCGCCTAAGACACGATCCGTTCTTGTCACCATCTTGGCTCCCCATATAATGGCATTTTTAAAAGGAAAATATTCAGTATAACTGATGGATATATTGAAAAACATCTGAAAACATGTGCAATGTTTAACATCTGTAAACCTTCCATCTCCCCAAAGGGATAGACTGGGGGTGTCTTCTCATCCCTTCATGTTTGAGTTTTATAATTTTATTACATTCATTTTTTTCAGTTAATAGTATTTTTTTCCAATTACATCCAAAGATAGTCTTCAACATTAATTTTTGTAAGATTTTGAGTTCCAAATTTTTCTCCTTAACTCTCTCTCTTTCCTCCATCTTCCCCAAGTTGGCAAGTAATCTGATATAGACTTTATAGTTATATTCACTTTTGATTTTTGAAGGTGTGGTTCTTTCCTTTTATACTGTTGTATATACCTTCTTTTCTTAGCACTTCTTACTTTCATCAGTTCATGTCATTTTTTAAATGCTTTTCTATATTCATCACATTCCATATTGCATTCCAAATTTTACTCTAAAATGGATTTATGATCTCAGAGCTCCATCAATAATGTATTAATACCTTTATGATTCTTCTCCAACATTGACTATTGATGTTTTTGTCATCTTTGCTAATTTGCAAGGTATGAAATAAAGTCTCAGGATTCTTTTGATTTTTATTTCTCTTATTAGTGATTTGGAACATTATTTCATGTCATAAGGAGTATTTTTCAAATCTGAGAACTTTTTGTTCCTCTCCTTTGACCACTCATGGAAAACAATTATTAGTTCATATATCTTAGACACTAAAACTTATCAGAAAAATTTGATTAGATTTTCTTCCCATTTGACCACTTCCCTTTTAATCCTAAGTGTATTAATTTTATCTGTACATTTTTAGTTTTAAATAATCAAAGCTATCTATCTTTTGTAATAGCTTTGATCTCATTTGGTTAAGAATACATCTCTTACCCATTATTATGATCTAATTTTTTAAATACTATGATCTCTTATATTAAGTCATGTATTCATTTAGAATATGAGGAATATGCTGTAAAGTGTTGGTCTGGGTCATCAGCTTTTCAGTTTTCCTAGCAGATTTTAATCAAATAAGCTTTATTCCCCCCCTCAGTAATTATTTTTCACCTTATCAATACTGGGTTATTGAGTTCTTTTGTTCTTGATTCTCCTTTTCTCTAGTCTGTCCATTGAGTGACCTATTTTTTAACTAATTCCAGATGGTTTTGATGACTACTGCCTTATAGCTTGAGATCTAGAAGTGCTATTCTCCTTTCACTTCTACCTCTTTTAAGCATTTCCCTTGATATTCTAGACTTTTCTTTTCCAAATAAATTGTATCAGTTTATTTAAATTGTATAAGGTATCCCTTTGGCAATTTGATTGGTATAGAATTAAAAGTGTCAGTTAGCTTTGGAATTAATGAAATTTTTATTAATTGGCTCAGTCTAACCATGAGCACTGAACATTCCTCCAGCAGTTTAAATTGTTATTTATCTCTTTTTTTGATGCACTTTGTAATTGAATTTGTAAAACTTTTTTGTTTTACTGCTGGGATAATTGGAAGTTAGTATGGAAGAAACTTAGATTAGACTAACACCCAACACCCTTTACCAAGATAAGATCCAAATGGTTACATGACTTAGACATAAAAAACAAGACTATAAGCAAATGAGAAGATCAAGGACTAGTTTACCTGTCAGATCTATGGAAAGGGTAGCAGTTTATGAAAAAGGAAGAGTTGGAGAACATCACCAAAAAACAATTAGATGATTTCGATTACATTAAATTAAAAAGCTTTTGCACAGATAAAACCACTATAGCCAAGATCAAAAGAAATGTAGTAAATTGGGAAACAATCTTTACAACTAATGATTCTGACAAAGGACTCATTTCTAAAATATACAGAGAACTGAGTCGTATTTTTTTTTTGTTTTTTTGCAAGACAAACAGGGTTAAGTGGCTTGCCCAAGGCCACACAGCTAGGTAATTATTAAGTGTCTGAGACCAGATTTGAATCCAGGTACTCCTGACTCCAAGGCTTTCTCCACTACACCACCTAGCTGCCCCAACTGAGTCATATTTTTAAAACAAAAAGCCATTCCCCAATTGACAAATGGTCAAAGGATATGCAAAGGCAATTTACAGATGAGGAGATCAAAGCAATTCATGGCCATATGAAAAAATGCTCTAAATCATTAATTATTAGAGAAATACACATTAAAGCTTCTCTGAGGTACCACCTTACACCTCTCAGATTGGCCAATATGACCAGAAAAGAGGATGATCATTGTTGGAAGGGTTGTGGGAAATCTGGGACACTATTACACTGTTGGTGGAGCTGTGAACTCATCCAACCCTTCTGGAGAGCTATTTGGAACTATGCCCAAAGGGCAACAAAAATGTGCATACCCTTTGACCCAGCAATACCACTACTGGGTCTATATCCTGAAGAGAAGAAGAAAAAGGGTAAAAACATTACTTGTACAAAAATATTTATAGCAGCCCTGTTTGTGATGGCAAAGAATTGGAAATCAAGTAAATCTCCTTTAGTTGGGGAATGGCTTAGTAAACTGTGGTATATGTATGTCATGGAACACTATTGTTCTATTAGAAACCAGGAGGGATGGGATTTCAGGGAAGCCTGGAGGGATTTGCATGAACTGATGCTGAGTGAGATGAGCAGAACCAGAAAAACACTGTACACCCTAACAGCAACATGGGGTTGATGATCAACCTTGAGGGACTCATTCATTCCATCAGTGCAACAATCGGGAACAATTTTGGGCTGTCTGCAAAGGAGAGTGCCATCTGTATCCAGATAAGGAGCTATGGAGTTTGAACAAAGTTCAAGGACTATTCCCTTTAATTTAGAAAAAAAACAGATATCTTATTGTCTGATCTTGTTACCTCTTAGAATTCTTGTCTCTTCTCTAGGGATATGATTTCTCTCTCATCACACCAAATTTGGATCAAAGTACAACATGGAAACAATGTAAAGACTTTCCGTGGGGGGGGGGGGGAGGAAAGTAAGATTGGGGGGGGAAAATTGTAAAACTCAAATATCTTTAATAAAAATTAATAAAAAAAACCCCTTTGTTTTATAGATCAGTTCTCAGATATTTAATGCATTTTCTAGTTATTTGCAATGATTTATTTTTTCTATTTTTGCTTCTTGGGTTTTATTATTATATTGAAAAACTATTGATTTTTGAATAACCTAATTCCTCTTCCTGAAATTTTCTCTTTGCTTACCTCCTTTGTTCAGCTCAGACGTCATATTATTCCTGCTTTTAACTTCTAGTCTTTCCTCTCCCTGCACTCCTCCCTTATAAGCCTTATGTTTACTTAATATATTTTGTAGATAGATATAGTTGTTGTTTCTCTTAGAGAGAATATAAATATTTTGTTTTTCTATCCTTCACTCCTCATAGTTATACTTTTTGTTTAAACTGAATTTGTGATTTCATCTGTTCTTTGTGAAGAACACCCTTTATTCATTCAGACACCTTCTTCTTGAATTAATCTTATGACTGAGGTTAAAGCAAAGACCATCCTGGATTTGAGAATTTTTTAAGAAATTGGTACTGGTAGTCTAAGCATGATATTTATTACTGTGCAGCTCAGAAAGTAGAGAAAAAAATGAAGTATGCACACACACACACACACACACACACACACAGAGTTAATCAGAAAGATCTTGAGCTATCTACAGGGATAGAGGGAGAAAGGGACTATGGCAAAGGTCTTGGTGGAAATACATGGCCAAATGGGGTCTGAAATAGGATATGTGATACATTACAGATGGACTTAGTCTAGAACAGGTAACAGAAAATATGGGAGGGAATATTTCTAATCAGACCCAGATGTGGTAGTGAAATGCCCCAAGTTACTTATCGATAGCAAATTCTGGTCAGGGAGTTTCGAATTCTATCCTGATATTAGATAAAAGATTTGAGCTGGAAATCAGGGATCCCGAGAATGGTTGATAGCTAGTTTTATTGTTTACATGTTTAACTGGACTTGTTTACATGATTAACAGAGGCTCATGATAAGTCAGGACAGTGGAAAAATACAATGCTTTATAAGTTTTTGCTTATTAGAACCACTTATCCTAAGTGACTCCATACTGAAATCTTATGATTTGTAACTATAACATCGAAAAATAAATCATAGTAATTACAACTTCTTTGCAACTTGTAGGACTAGAGTTGCCCAAGGGCACAAATAGTTTAAAGTTACCTGCCCAGTCACTTTAGGGTCACACATCTTGGTGTCTGAGGTTGACCTTGAACCCAGGCCTTCCTGGTTCTAAGGTCAGTTTTCTATTCATTATGCCAGTCTGTCTTGACTGATATATAGTTGATATTTAATTGCTTATTATGAATTTAATGGGTATTTAACTAATCTTAAAAATTTAATTATAGCCACAACAAATACAGTTAAAACATCCACAAACTTATCAGAATCCCCTCTTAAACCTATACATTTCTAACACATAGAAAGTAGGAATTCTCTAATTACTTTGTATTCTTTGTACCTTATTGTGATCTAAGAAAATCATTAACAATTATGAAATAATATAGAAAGATGAACTTTAAACTATGATTCAGAAGTGAATTCAGAAGTGACTAAATTTGATCTTGTCTAGCCTGTGGCTAAAAAAGTATGACATGCTTATTTTGAAATATCTTTAACTCTTTTAACAAGGAAATACAGCAGGACCTTTATTACAATCATCTTCTTTACAGTTTAACATGTTATCATAGATTCAATTTATAGGAAAGCTGAGCTGTTAATACAACTTTCCCCAAAGGGAAAAGAGAATTTAACAGATGACCTGTCACTTTTCTTTTACAATGTTGTTCCTAAGCTCATCCCTCCTTCTAGAGGGACAGTAAGGTCCTTTTAAATTGTATTGTTATAATAGGATCATAGATTTTGAGCTTGAAGGAACCTCAGGAGCAATCTAGCTCAAATTTATTTTACAGATGAGACAACACAAGGCCCAAGAGATTGTGACTGGCCAAAGTCACACAAATTGAGGCAGGATATGAACCCAGATTATCTTACTCTAGAACTAGTGTCCTTTCCCCAATACAAGGTTAAATTGTTTTTCTCTGTGTGCTAATCAGGTGGTAACATTTTTATCTAGGCTCAATAAAATATCTATGCATTAAACTTTGAGGAGAAAATAAATTATCTTTTAAAAACTCATTTGCAATAAAGGTAGAGCTAATTTGTTAGTTTTAAGGCTTAAGACAAGACTGTACCACTACCACACGTAGTAGGCCTTAACTAGTATTTATCCATTTCTGTTTTTCTAAAGTTACAGCTAAAGAATCACAGAATTTCAAAGCTGAAAGGGATTCATCAACCATACAGTCCAATCCAATCCTGAAAAAAAAGAATCCTTGCTCAGCTCTACTTAATAAGTAGCCACTGGGGCTCCTGGGCTTTCTTGAATACAGTTATATCCTAATTAGAATGAACAATGAATCTTGTGAAGTAGCCTTATGATTAAAATTCAGACCGCATTATTTCCATTGGACTATATTTTATATAATTATAACTTAGAATAGCAAAATATATATATAAAATTATAAAATATTAAAAAATTGACTTGAACTAGATTGTTTTCTGAAGTTCCTTCAACTCTAAATCTAACATATTAATAAAATTTAAATACATAAGACTACTTTACAGGATTTATGTTTTTGCACTAATCAAGACCTCGAATATTGTCTGCTCCAAATCCTAAATTTTATTGTTTTAATTGAAGAATCACAGAAATCAATCCTTATTTAAATATACCATCTAAGCTGTTCTTTGCAGTTGTGACAAGAAATTCAGATAGTCTAATTGCAGCTGATCTCTCTGGAGCTGTGAAAGTTCTGACCTAGGATTGTCCTGGAAAGACAAGTCAACAAGAATGGAAGTTTCTTCAATTAATGTGGTTTATGACCACATCACATCATAGTAAAACTTAAGTGTGCCAGTGGTTTCCCATAGGCAACATAGAACTTTGAAAACGTTATAGTAAAATAAGGGGTTCATTACTAATTCTGTGGTTGATATAGGATTAGTCTTTAGACTGTATGACTATCAGATAAGAATTTTATATGAACTGTGATTTTTCTTATTGGTCAATACTTTAAAATTTAAAAACAATATTTAATATCATCAGCTACTTTTCTGCCTGTTAAGAAAAAGCTTTTACTTACAAATCCTTAGAAGTGACTTAAATCATATTATAGGTTAAATACATGAAATATTTTAAATGTCAGTAACTTCAGAGTCCCCAAACTAAATTTAATTGATGATACAGATGCCTGTGGCAGCATGTAGCAGACAATAGTCTTGTCTTAAATAGGTGATAAAATGGTGAATTATAGCCCCTTTTATATGACTTGTCAGAGAGAGCCATAAGACACTGATCATGTTAATATTAAAACTCCTGTGCTTACCCCTCCACCAATCCTTTTTGCCCTAATCTACAGCCTGTGTTTAAGCATAACTGACTTTATTCCTATTTAGTAATTAGCCCATGATCTTGGGTTAACTCTAATTTCATAGAAGCATGGAATTATAAAGTTGAAGGACATCCAGTCCAACTTACTCTACGGATGGGGAAACTGAGGCTTGGTGGGTGGCACTGAGAACTTTCTAACAGAAGTAGCAAGTGCTCTAAGTCCTTCAAAAAGTTTGTCTTCCAATTCAAGTGATCTGTTGTTTGTACTCTGGTGTATCTTAGAATTCCTAGCTTCTTTCAAATCACAACTCACAGCTCTTCCTACACAAATTGTTTCTAGGTTCCAATTGCCAGCAATTGTTCCATGCTGAAATAATTTTGAATATTTTGCTATTTATTTATTGGTGCTATT
Organism: Macrotis lagotis; assembly: GCF_037893015.1. NCBI lineage: Eukaryota > Metazoa > Chordata > Mammalia > Peramelemorphia > Peramelidae > Macrotis > Macrotis lagotis. Next base: position 158,968,885 of record NC_133658.1, on the reverse strand, counting down.
CTCATTTTCCTTCCTCCACAAGTAGAAAGCAAGAATCCTGAATGGATTATTTTGTTTTTGTGGTATTAGTAGGAAATTAATATTTTATAAGGACAGCAAGGTGGTGTAATGAATAGAGAGCCAGCCCTGGTATCATAAAGACCCGAGTTTCAGATACAGCCTCTAGCACTTGATACTTAGCTGTGTGACCTTGGACAAGTCATTTAACCCTATTGCCTTGCCAAAAAATGTTTTAGTGATATCCTTCTTCCTGATGTGTCTATATTGTTAGAGGCTTTTCATGTTTTGGGTCCTTCCTTCATACCAGAGAAGGCTGAATTTTTCTCTTTTCTTTTATGGGATTTACACTACTTTATTATAAAATTTGGGTTAAGTATTTAGTCATAGGCTATATGTTGGTCAACATTAGGTAAAACTAATGTGTGAAAAAGAAATCTAACAACTTTTTCTGTCTTGTTGGTTTTTGCATGTTTTCCCCAAGGCTTCTGCAAAGCTCCCCCCATTTCCATTTAATTTCTTATGCTTACCCATGATGTGTCAAAATAGCAACAGGTTAAGTTGTGTTATGGAAGAGACAACTGTACTATTAAGGTTTGAGGAATATGGCATTCTTCTTAAACTCTTTACAATTATTCTGAATGATACATTTCTTCAATTTGAATATTCCCACGACCAGGGAAACAAAACCTTTCCATGTGCCTCAGTAAATGGTCTTCATGAACAAAAAGCAAGGCATCTGATGATCAATCAATCAGGTGACTTTGAGTATCAGAACTAAAAAGTTTCCCCTCCAAAAAGAAAAAAAACCAAACCCTTATTACAACAAATTAAAATTTAGTAAAGCAAACATGTAACAATGGATTACTCTAAGATAAAAATTTGTAGTTTTCTCTGCTTTTCTACCACTAGCAGTAAGTAGTATTAATGTGACAAAAATCCTCAGATTAGTCATTTGAGATATCTAAAACCTTTTCTCCAAGGCCAGGCTTCATTTCTCCCTACTTTCTTAGTTTATTAACAATAATGAAACAAAAATGGTATAGAATGGCAGTCACGTTATTTAAGATAGCAGTGATAATACTTTAAAAATCTCCTTTTGAAATAGCATAAGGGAAGGAGGCAAGGAAGGGAACTACTTTCCAAAATTAAGCTACCATGCAATTTTAGGCTAGAACATAACTATAGGAACTCAAGAACTCATGCAGGAGAGGGCTTAAACTACCAAGGTAAAGTTGTAGATGGGTAGAAATACCAGGTTAGTATGCTTTATTGGGCTATTTCCCAATATAGCATTAGCAACACTGTGTCATCTTTCTCTCAAAGGGTAGTACAGTAAATCTGTGGTATGCATTACATTTCAAAGTATTTGTTATACTGATTGGAATGATAATGAGGTTTACAAATTCTCTCCTCAGAAAACAATGGATTCTAAGCAGAGCAAGAACATACAGAATGTAACTACCATCCTCTTCAATGGCAGCTTAGTATAGGGGAATGGTCAGGACATTTGGGAAATCAATTCCTGGCTTTGATTTTTAGTTGGGTCTGTTGTTCAATTTCCTCATCTACAATAAGTGTAGAAAAACACGTACAACTTTACTGTATAGGATTGTTAAAGTGCCCTTTAAACCATAAATAATTATATAAATGTGAGAATAAAGTATCAAGCACACAAGGCCAAGATCCCAATTAGTGTAAATAATGAAACTGGGGAAGTAGTAGCAGCATCATTCAAATTCACAATGATATTTCCATTGGGTTGGCCCTAATTACTATAATTTCAAATAGTACATATTTGAATACATGTGACCACTTCACAGTACTCATTATTCTCATTATTTGGAATTTAGCTTTATGTACAACCAAACACAATTCCAACATACAATTTTCCCACCATAAACCCCATTAAATTAAATCAGTTAATCCATACCACACAGGAAAACTAGTTGAAGGTTTTATTTATATAAAATTCATTATTAAAGAACATAAAAGTGAGTTTTTCCTTAAAAAATCTGCAGTTATTTACAGCAGTATTGCACAAGTAAAGTGACAATTACCCTGTCAAAAATTCATCAGTGCAAAACACAAGTAAGCCAGGGAAATTGCAATAAAAATGCTACATATGCTGGGTTCTATGAAACAAAGTAAGTGATTAATCAGTCTAAGTTACAGATCAGTGCTATGTACATTATCAGTACCTGATGAGTTTGTATACAGTATTAGTGGTCTTGAAACCAGGGTACAAAATGTTGAGATCCTCTGAACCCCCCTCCCAAAAAAAAACCCAAACCTAAGTAGTCAAGTTATTTACATGAGAACTTGAGGATACTTCTTGTATAAAGAAATGCGTGCGTGCGTGCGTGTGTGTGTGTGTGTGTGTGTGTGTGTGTAAATATCAAGTTACACAGATAATTTACCTGTGTTCATGCACCAAAGCTCCCATATATTGTACTTATGGGTGCAGAGTAATAGACACACATGTAGGCACCAAGCTAAAACTGCAATGGTGGAGTTCTTCACTTATTACATATCAAACCTATTTGTAAATAATTTTTCTTAAAATATTCACAATGATTTTTCATTTAGACTCAAAATAATCTTTTTTTTGAGGGAAATACAAATTAAACTGAGGTCAAAGAAATGTATAGAAATGCTATTGGGTTACTATTCCATTGAGTGAAGAAGGACAGGAAAGATAAACTATGTTCTAATTTGCAAACTAAACCACACAGTTAAGATTTTAAAATAAGTAAACTTATATCCCCATCAGCTTGCTACCATTAAGTGGATGGGGAACATGGTAAAGAACTGACTCCTTCCTAATATATGGAGAAAAATTACCAGGGAAACCAACCAAGTTGATTCTCCTGTCCACTTATCATAGATCCCAGGTCTCAGAAACGTTAGCAATCTGATCATCTTTTTGTTTTTCTCAACCCTGACTAGTCAATGGCAATAAACTTTTCCCAAATGCTAAATATATTTTATGCCTAAAGATAGGAATTAGGGCAAACAATCTGTTATGGTTTACAACTTGAACAACTTGGTTAATGCTTTGAATAGATTCCAGCAATTAGCTAGTATCAGCTCCCTTAGCGTTAAGAACCACAATTGGCAAAACCTAAAAGTTTAATAAAAGTAAAATGAACAAGAATGAAATCTGGAGGACCACAGTAGAAAAACCATAAGAACAGCACTGAAAGGGACAGTGCATTAAACTGATCAATCACTCCTTCTGTGTTAAAGCAAATAATCTGGGGGAGGGAAAGGGAATGCATAACTTTACAAAACTTGAGAAATTAAATAAGCAGAAAATAAATATACAATATTTCTACAAGTTACAGCATTATGAACAGTAGAACACATTACACGGAAAAGAATCTACCTATTTACAAATGTCAATTCTAAAAAAAAGTTTGGAAAAAAGCAGTGATTTTTACTTATTTACACAATCTTACAGAAAAGACAAAAGAACCACACACAATTGCACACAGACATTTGGCTCAGTTGATAAGAGTAAGTAAAGATTTCCTAATCTAATAAATATTCAAATATTTACAATAAAATAGAAGAGGGGTTAAAAGGAGGGAATGAGGGAAAAATTTTATACAAATTTTTATATCAGAAGAAATTTAAACTGGTTTCTCCACAACCAAAGAAAATTCTTCATAAAGTTTTGGCAGGATAGAAAGGATATGTCATCTGAAGAATTATTCATGAAATTAAGTATTTTGTATTTGCTTATTGCATTTCAGTGTTATACCATGGGAGACTTACTACAGACCCAACGTGGGTAGAGGTTGTCAAGGCACAAAACCCGCATTAAGTTTTCAAAAAGTGGAAACTAGCTGTTTATTTAAAAAAAAAAAGTATACCCAAGGTATACTCCTGCAGGTGGCATCGTGATCTCTAAGAGATACAGTACAGAGAAATGTATTTCTCTCTCAAACTCATGGTGCCAACATCCTATTCTCTACTGTTTCCATAATTCATAGAATTTCTTTAGTTCATCATTAGGCTTATTTCTATCATCAGCCTGAAGCAATGGTGGCAAACCTGTTGCGCTACCATGCTTGAGGTAAATATACAAGAAAGGACATGAATCCCCACTGGGGCAATGGGCCAGCAGAGCCTTACAAAAACGTCCTTTTATAAGTTGCATTGCTTCCAACTCCCAGGGGAGATGTATAGTTAAAAGAAACAGAAGTTAAAGTGCTCCAATTGTAGAAATTAGCATATGCTCATAGATATCCAAGTAGGGGATTCAGGTGGAACCAAACATCTTTGGTGTGTCTAGTAAGGTCCACAAGTTCTAATACTTTCTGTTAGTCTGCTCATTCTCACAACCAACGGACAATGTGACCTTACTAAATAAGGTTTCAAGAGTAATTCAAGAAACCACAGCTGAGATCCAACACAATTCCTATGAACCTAATTTCAAATCACTAAGAGGGGGAAAAATTCCTTCAGTATTAAAGAAAAAGTTCCTCTGAATATATGGGAAAGATGGATATAACTAAAAAAAAAAGGTACATGATTACAAAAACCACATATTCAACATATTTTTCTTCAACTGTTAAGCAGAATTACAGGAACACTGGATCTTCTAAGGGGCAAAAGTGAATACTATTGCTGTTGGCACTGCTGAATCTTATTTGACAATCCAAAAAGAACTTTGAAACAAAAAATTGTTCAAAAGGCTGATTTTTCACCATGAAAAAGTAGCAGGATTCATGAAACAATCCCCCCAAACCATCCAACCTCCCTTTCATTTGTGATACACAATGCAAACTAACCAAACCTCTTCAGATTCACTCTGGGTTTTCCTGGTCCCACCTTTGTGGCAATTTCAAGATGTAAAAGAGTAAATGGGACAGGATCGCATCTAAAGGAAGAACTGACTGCATCTGCCATGGATGTGGCACCGATGACTGGTGCAAAGAAGACATTTAAAAATCTACCCGTTAAACTATAAGTTAAGAAAAATGGCACTCGAGGCTTAGAGATGGCTTGAAATAGTAAATATACTGGAACATCCCATAATTATATCCAATTGAATTTTTCTATGGTACTGGTGAAACCAGAATTAAACCTGTACTTCTGAAGGAATTTGATTTTGGAACTATCAGGCATCATAGGTTGGTGGGATTCTAAAGAAAATCTCACTAGTAAATCTTTAAAACTGCTAACTGAAGGAGCTTCCTCCAGTCCCACCCCAGTTGGCAAGGCATCTCCTATTTTGCTATATCACAGGGCAAACACATCACAAGCTTTGGTCATGCAATCAATCAAGTCTCTGTGAGGGGTGACTGAAAACTTTTGGCTCTATTAAGTTCACCTGGAATTCTACAACTACAGCATATCATCCCTGCATCAAAAATCTAGAGAGTAGCCAAAAGTCCAATAGACTCACTTATTCTGTTTCTTTTATTGCTACAGCCTCCTCAGACTTTCTAAAGCAAACAGCCATTAAAATAAGTTAAAACAAATACTGCCCAGGTTGGTGATCATTAAAAAAAAAAGTAATATTCCTAACTATTGTCAAGACCAAAATGGGTAAAATTATTTTAAATCTATTATATTTAACTTTTAAATCATGTTAATTTACTTGGAACTTATTTGTATCTCTAAGAATATAAACTGACTACAAAAACTGGAAGCTCCCAAAAGAAGATATTGAGTGCTCAAAGGTAGCCTCAAGTTTGAGCCCTTGGACAGTCAGTCTGCCATAGATACAAGTAAATTTAAAGCAGGGGGTTGGGTATTTACAAAGGGAGAATTGTTGGTGTAGGTTGGCAACCTACTCCTTTTTAACCAGTTCCATTTTATTATGCTTATTTTGGTATAAAGATAGTACAGAATAAAGAGGATAACACAACAGAGGAGACAAACTTCTCTCTGCTGAAAAGAAAAAAAAACTGTACAAACCCCCCCCCCCAAAAAAAACTAAGGCAGCTTACAAATTAGCCGGCTCAGTTTCCACTGCAGGATATATACATCATTCTCTTTTGAGACTAAGCAATAGGTTCTTAAAATTTAGTACAAAAATCATTCATGAGTTTGTCAAAAAGTTTCCATTTCCTTTTTGAAAACATGTTCCTTCTTATTAAAGAAGTTGAAAAACACCAATGTAAACACCACTCTTGCATAAAATCCTGTTCAGAGAATGGTGACTGATACATTTAAAAAATCCATCATCTACATTCACAATGAACTCCCTTTTATAAAATTTCATCATGTGATGAACAAAATCCACTTTCAAGTTCATGTACAGGTGTCTTCAAAAATGTGGAGTCCTACTGCCCTCTTTGTCCTTTAGGGAAAGAACCTGTTGATTGCATAGTAATGATATGAAGATGCAAGTGGTATTTTTACTTGATGACTTGTTGCAAGTAAAAATTTCTGTGTACTCCTTGCTTCTCAAAGAACCGTCACTGCATTCTCCAAACACGGCGGATGATGTAACGTAACAGGCGTAAAATAACCATTTGGTGATGATCACCTGCTGCTTGATAGTTATTATCCAAAAAACCCTGCAACAAAGGAAGATAAACCATTTATTATTGTGCCTTTTTGATATATAATGATTTATTCAATCATCCCCCTCCTCCATTTTAAATAGATCTATTGTTATCAATGTGAAAGCACTACACTTTCTTCTTAGCAGCCATTTCTACTTTTTGATTAAAAAGTATACCCTCAATATAAGGTGGTTATGAATAAGAAGCATACTGCATTTATCTGCAAGGCAAATGTGAAGAAAAATAAAATACAGAAAACCCACTAAAAGCTCCTTTTTTCAAGATCTATGTGCTGCTATCATGTTGTCTCTCATGTCAGTTCATATGAGAGTCAAGGCTCAGAGATTAAAGGAGGAAAAGTTTAGCTGGTGGAAGACAGAAATTTCTCTCAATTTACATGAGGTATAAACACTTCATTGCATTGGGGACTCTAGTCTTTCTAACCCTCTTATAACTGTTTAAGTTATTTAGAGTCCCAAGTCCTAGCATGAAAAACCCTAGTATAATTTAATGGAGTTTGTAACAAATTAAAAGAAAAGGGGGTAAAAGACAACTGAGAGAAAAGAAAAAATAACTTTATGTTATGTTGTATATGAGTATAATTGTATCATTGTCAAAATTGTTGACTCTTAAAAAAAAAGTTTCAGATTCCCCCAAGGGTGAATTCTGGTAGCTATAATTTATTTAAGAAACCAGTGATTTGGCGTAATTTGCCCTAAGAAGCTAAATAAAGCTACAGACAATCTGTGCCAGAACTAATGAACTAGTGAACCTCTAATTGCTCTCAAGTGACTCCACCTGTATAAACACTATTTGGTCAAGATTGGTGCACACTATATGAACAGAAAAGAAACACAAAGCTACCTTCATGCTTTTCTACCCCAAGGGAAAAACTCTCCAAAAAAGAGCTCTTTTCATTTTTTCCCAATGATCATCACTTATTTCAATCTGAGAAACTCCGGAAGCATTCAACAACCTGTTAGAAATGTTGGGTAATGTGCAAAAAACTGTTTTAAGGTTTCCAGAGGCAAATTTGGGTTCTTCAAAAGTACCTTCTCCTCTGAGTTGTTTCCGCTTTGTAAAATAATTATAATACAATTTACAGGTTTCATTGACAAAGTATGAAATCTGGCCATTTCCCTAATGGATAACCCAATAATGAAATCTAGAATGCTACACAAAGATTAAAAAAAAATACTCTTTATTGCACTCAAGTGAAGAATATTCTCATTTAGACTCCAGAGGGGTTTTCTTTTAAATGACTCCAATTCAGTCATAGGACTCATTGTAGTCTTCCACCAGATAGTGTAACCATTCTTAAAGAGGGCAGTGAGCACAGCTTTTGGATTTAAAACAATGCAAATCTACACCAGCTGCAATTGGATTTTCTTTCTCTAAACTGTTTACATGAGCTCTCAAGCACTAGTTTGACATAATGGGATTGTGATAAGGCCTGGGCATTTCCCTTTTGCCTCTCCCTAACAAGTTAGGAGGAAATCACTTTATGTATGCAATTCCTGTAGAGGCACTCTGTAACCACAGTCTATGATTTTTATCTTTCTGCACACAAGATTGCTTTGTTTTGATTTAACTTTCATAATTACATTGCTTTTAGTATGTGAGAGTAATTTGATGGTGGGTTAATTTTAAGTTGAAATGAATATTAATAGACTAAGATAGACACTTAGTCAAAGTAAAACTAAGATTTACTATAAACTAAGCTGAACTCACTGATCTCAAAATATTCATTTGAAGATAGGAAATATGTGAGTGAATGAATTATAATGCAAAGTTGTCCACTACAGCACTACCAAAAAATAAACTCATTTGGTATTAAGCTAAGAATTTAATTTTGCTATCATGGCAGCTGATTTGGAATGGCTAGTCAACAAAATATCATTATCTGTCTCCAAAAGAAGTAGCTCATTATTAGAAATTATAATAATAAACATTCATATTTTTATCTTGGTTTACAATGTATTAAATATTATGTGTTCTCATTTGATCTCCAAAACGAGATGGGGAATACATGTACTGATGCTATAGCTTCATTTTACCTGAAAGTCAAGGGGAGACTAAGTGACTTGCCTGAAGTTATACAGCTGGCAAAAGTAGCAGAGCTGGGGCTCAAAGCTGACTTCCAACTCCAATCCCAAAGCTCTTGAAACCATGCCACACTGCCTAGATTAACAAAAATACTGTTACTAAACGAATAATTCATTTCCCAAAAGGAGAAAGAGTTTTGCTTATACTTAAAGAATTGTGGGAACAAGATTCTGGTCGAGTCCAGAAGTGATTAAAAAATCAATTTTAAGAGAATTTCCTCCAAGACTTAACCATTTCTAATCTCCATTTAAAGTGTTTCTAGACGATAAATGTGCTCATAAAAATAAATATATACATGTTTCTGAATAGTCCCAAAATTCTCAAGGATGCCATGTTGAGAGTTTTAAAAATAAAAGTCAGTAAATTTATATACATGAATTTGATGAAAGTGAATATAACCAGGATCCTAAAAACATTGCCAAGCACAGGGATATGATTTAATCAGGAAAGGAATACCAATATTTTCAAAAAAGAGAAACACTACCCAGACAATTTAAAACTTAAGCTAGTTTAATATAGAATTACTCAGAAAATTCTTGATGGATCACTAGCACAATTGATTAAATTTGCTAACTGTCTAATATTTAAGATCTTTACTCAAAACATAATTAGACGGTGAGCATTTTTGTTGGGTTTTTGTTTTTGGAGGGGGGGGGGAAGAAAAGGAGACCACACCTGTGATTTCATCACTCTAGGAAATTCTTGATGTAGAAATTCCTTCCACCACTGCAAATAGGCAGCTTAATTATAATTTAATTTTCAAGAGCTGCTTCAAATGATCAGAAGTATCTTGTTCATAGTCATATTGGCTCATAGTCAAAAAATCAGGACTTAAGCCCAAGTTTTCCTCACTCCAAAGTTGGGCCTCTATCTTCTATGTCAAGCTGTCTTTCATATGACTTTTATATCATAGTTCCTATACTCCAATTCTGAAAATATAAATGTGGGTACATACATAAGTACACCTAGGTAGAGAAAACAAAAACAATAAGGCCCTAAGAAATGTCATTCTAGTAATTAACAGGAACTGAAATTTCTATTCAATCTAATGAATTATGTAATTAGTATCCTACTTTAATTAGGAATCACTGCCATTAGGAATTATGTAATTAATATCCTACTTAGGCATCATTGCCAAAAGAAAAATAGTAGTATTTACTTTTTATTTCCCCAAATTATTAATTCCTTCTTGGGAATTTACTTTTTATGATGTACTAGGACAAACTAAATAAACAAACCTAGAAGCAAAGGTGTAATCTTACTGAATGAACAGGGAAGTAGAGACAGAGAAAGGGAATATAGATACATTTTTAGGAGAGAGAAGCAAAGAAATACATAATTTGGTAGACACTTGCAAGAGTTTCATATCCATATGCTGTTTTAGGACTTTTGGTCTATCTCAAAAAAAAATCATTAGGATAAAATAAAAAAGCAAATACAAGAGAAAGAATGAGCAAAATTATTAAATGGATTGGTCACTGCCTACCTGATGTATGACTGAGATGGCACTGTAATTTTGCAGGCTGACTAAGGTGCTTTATTTTTTCCTAAAAAGTTCAAAGAGTTCCTAAATTATTTCTTTACAGAATAATCTACATTTAACTAAAGATCAACTGCTGTAAATTTATTGTTTGTTTGCCATACTTCACATGTATAAAATTATGTATAATATTTTCAAAGACCGAATTATATCTGTATGATGGAAGATAATACTAGTAAAAAAAAAACCCAAAATTTAATTCTACTTTCTTGTTTACTAAAAGAAAGTGAAAGAACAAATATTCGAGGCCTTCTTTCAAAGACTGCTTATCTGAAATTTGCATTCCTTTTCTCTACCTCCTTAAAATCATTTCAGTCTTTCATTCTTTAAACTAAAAAATGAACACAAATTATACTATCTATGATTTTTCTGAATGAACAAGCAACAGTAATAATACAGACTAGCCAAAAAGGAAGGCAACTTCATCCTCCTTCCAATCCAGAACCAACAGCTATCATCATCCAAGGAAGCAATGCTGGTGGAGGCCAGGCACTATTTCTAAGGGTAAGGGTGTATACCCCTACCTCTTCAATATCCAGAGGTACTACATAAGATCCAATTCCTATTACTAAACATCTCTGGCACTGTCAAATGATTAAACATCAAAAATGGTTATGATTATCAGCAAAAATATAGAATATGATTTACAATTTGCTTTGCTGCTGCCTCTTAGGACAATGCGACTCTTTCAATTGAACCTGCAAATGTGTTGTTACCCTATTTATGAGCTCCTCAAGAGCAGAAATATTTTGTTTTCCCAGTTATATATCCTCAGAATTGAGCACAGTGCACCTAGTGAGATTTAATAAATGGCTGATGCATCTTGTCTCCTAATTCATTAATTGCCAATACTACTTTTTTGCTTCCTATTTGCACCACATAGCACAGCTATCTTCTGAATACATCTGTCTTCTCCCCAACTTCTCTATAATAAACTCAGTTCTAGCAGAGTACCTCAAATCTAGGAATACCTCAGTAAATATTTCTGAATTGAACAGGCTAGTCTCTGGTATATCCTTCGATTCCTTACATTATTAATACTAGCCCCACTCTTCTTGTAAAGAAATCTATAGAAGTTTACTAATTATAGAATAAGAGTGGGCAGAGAAAAACCTTTAGGCCACCTAGGATAACAACCTCGTCATTTTACAAAAGAGGAAATGAGGACTCAGGAAAATAAAGTGACTTGTCCAAGGTGATAGAAGTAACTACCAGAGTCAAAATTCAAACCCAAATCCTCTCTATAAATCAGTGCTCTTCCCACTATATTTTGCAGCCTCTCTTAGAGGAGCATAGCACTCTAAGCCAACCCTACTTTGGATCAATGTGCCTTTTATCTTAGGAACTTGAAGACTTTTTGCATAATTAAAGTCAGTTGAGATTGATATGAGTAGATATTATTGCCAGATGGAGAAAAAGATCGATTTCTTAAATTGCTACTCTAAGTTCAAGTTTATCATATTCTAAATGAAATATCTGCACTGAAATCATTTGACTACCAGAGCTAACTTTCCCAAAAGCAGGAGTTAGATCAACATTTTATAACAAAATTGTATATGAAGGCTTGATTGACTAATAACAAATTAAACCTGGCACTCTTTCAGCTGACTGCAGAAGGAAGGTTGTTGGTCAAAGTGGCTCAAAGAAAATTCTCAAAATCCAAAATCTAAATGTCACCAAGTTACTGTTCTGTGTCTCTGAAGAAGTAAAGCATTACCTTCTGAAAAGCTTTCACAAGGAGAGAAATTCTTTAGGGAATTTTTTGCTTTAACATTTGAACTATATCTCTTTATAAGCTCACAGGTGACTAAAGCACAGAACTGCACCCCTTCCAGAACCCCTTATCCACTGTGCTAAGTAAGGGAAACTCCTCAGAAGTGGGTTAAATTGGCTCCTGTTATGTTTGCTTGGAACTTGTACCTGGAAAGCAGCCATCAATACATCTAGTAGTAAGAAGGATTTGTTGGGTGTAAAGCAGGAACTTATAAATCATAAATAAGAGGTATGAGAGTTGAATCTGTTGTTCTATTATAATGTTCCTTAATCACTGACAATGTGATATCAATATTAAACATTACTGGCAATTTAACTGTTCTAGAAACTGTCATGGGTGGGGGCACTGCTAAAACCAATAATTCTAGCTCACTACCATTTGCAAAGTATTAATTCTAACATTCCCCATTCTATATCTAATTTTCAAATTTAGATGTTTTCTTTGTTACTTAAGTGAGGTCAATCAGTCATGTATCAGGAATTAAACAACCCAAATAACCAAATCAAAACAATGTGAAGGTTTCACAGGATTAAAAAATCTGTAAGTTGGAAAAGTCTTCAGAGATCATTTACTTCAGGGATTCAGAGATCAAGTCCAACTTAGATCTGAAAAATAACTCTCTAGGAATATCTGGCAAGTGGTTATTTAGCCTTTGTGTAAAGGCCTCCAATGGTCTAATGTTCTTGGGACTGTCAAGAACTTTTTGAATCCTTTAGATATTTCTTCCAAACTTTTACATAATAAGCAAAAATTTGATAAAATCTGTCATCTCTTTCGACCCAAGTCAATGATAAAATTGTTTTAACAGGAACATTAAATACTGTGACAAAATCATGTTGCTTCTTTGTGATCTCTGCTTCCTTTTTTGGATGTTCACTAATCAACTGTTTAATATAGTTCTAGAATTTTGACAAATGATGTCAAACGTTTTTGTCTACCTTTCCCAGCATCCTTTTCATCATTCTTCAGTCTTTGGGGAATTGTCAACAGTAGTATAACAATCCTACTTTCTATTTCTTTCATTACATTATGAACTTGCCAAATATCCCCTGGCCAGTCAACTGGTCTCTAGGTGATTCACTCCAACCTTCTTATATTCATCACATTCTTCTAGACATACTCTCCAGCTTATTTTTGTGCTTTCTTAAAACACTGGTTGAGCCCAATTCTATGGACGTGCTTTTCTCAGGGCAAAGCCCAGAAAAGTCTCCTGACTTGCTCTGCACTCTGCATCTTTTACTGTAATTTAGGTTGGCATTAGACTTATAGGGGGGAAGTTATGTACTCTCTTTGGCTTACTTACTTCCTCTTTCTCCATTTTTATTATGGATATACTGAGGGTTAATTTGAGAGATCCCCTAACAGTTTTAAAAAAAAACTCTTCCTCAAATTTGACTCTATATGCACAAAGTTAGGGCAAAACAAGATTAGTTCTACTTTGTTCTTTGATAATGTTACCTATTTGATAATGTTAATGTTATTCTCTAAAAATAGGAACTACTGACTCCCAATGGGTTGAGTGATTTAAAAAAATAAATGTCTAAGAAATAATTAAATATGTGTGTAAAGAGCCATACATGACCCTGTAGAAGATAAACACAGTTCAAACCCTTATATAACTTGTCTATTATGTGATAAAAGCAGAAAGGCAGATAACTATAATTCAGTGCTTGTTTTGTATTAGCATTGAGTCATAGCATCTTCTGACATAGGAAACAACTTTTCTTTGACAGGCCATGGAAGTCCTATAGATCCTTTAAGATTCTTTAGCTGGCTTATGACGCACACTTCATCGCCTGACTCCAGATCTCTGCCCAAACTGTCCCCATATGTCTTGAATACAATTCGTCCCTACCTGCACTTATTGTTTTTCATTGCACTGTTCAGGGGTAGTTTATTTTAGAAAGTCTATTTAATTTACTCCATCATTAATGCTTTTTACCTCTTTTAATTATCATGTCCTTTTATATCCACCCCAGTAGATTGTAGACTTTTTAAGGGCAAAGATCTTGATTTTGTATCTCCTGTGTTAGCATAGTGCCTTGCACATAAATGCTTAACGAATTTTGTTGGCACTAAATTACCCTGGGATATAGTTTGTATGGGGATCAGGTGTCTTGAAAAAATTCAAGGCCAGAAAGGGAAGAATGGAAGTCAAAAGACACGACCATACTATCAGTTCTCCTTGACAAAGAAAATACAAGCAAAATAAAATTTAAAGGTCCACCTTTTGTCATCTCTTATTAATGGTCCTTCCACGAGTATCAGTTCTATCTCCTTTCTCTGAGCCTCCTTAGCCCCAAAATATAGTTGCTGTGGTCTTTGGACATGCAGTCCAAAGAAGCTTTGGCTTATCCTGAGCATTTCTGACATTTTTTTGTAGGCTGTGCCATGACTTCCTATCTGTCCTTGCTTTCATCTTCTGTATTTTGAATATCTAAGATGGTCAAAGAGTCTCCCTATAAATAAATATTGTTCTCTCTAGACAACTTCCATTTTTCCTCATCAGAATGGTTTGTCTTCAGAATCTCATTCTTCCCATTCCTCTGAGGTGACTGATTTCCCTGTAGAATTTTAGGCCAACATTTCCTATCTTTTCTCTAAACTCTGAAATATTTACAAAAATCTACAGTGTATTCCAAATACATTCAGCTTTCCTTTCCTTCTCTATTTCACAAAATTCAAGATGGCATAATGTTAAGAATCTCATTCCTACTCCAATAACCAAATCTTTATTGATGAGGAGAATCAGATCCATATTCTGAGGAAATATTGTAACTTCCTAACTGGTCTCCCTCATTCTAGACTTTCTCTTTTCTAAGCTATTCTTTGTAAACAGTTGCCAAAATCATCATCTTAAAAGCATAGGTCTGACTATGCCTGTTCAAAAATCTTTTGTGGTTCCCTTATGAGTCCTCCCCTTGACACTAAAAGCCCATGAAAATTTAGATCTATGCTTATAGTCTTACTTCATATGATTCCCATGCCCCACTAAATGCTATTGGGCCATGTAGGTCAAATTGCCCTTTTCTGAATCCAATGTTCTTTCTCCTTCCTCCTGGCTTTTTCAGATATTAGTCCTGTATAGAATGTCCCCCAGGTGAGCCTTTGATCTTAACAGATCAGGGTCTTCACCCTGTAGCACAAGCTCTCTGAGGACAGCGAGGACTTTGTTCTCATCAGAGTGTTTTCAATCCAATGTACAGAGCCTTGCATATTACTGGAATGCTATATGAATCATGAGGGTAAGTCAAAAAGTCATTATCAACCAATTAACATTAAGTATATATGATAACCAGGTGTTAATATCAACAAATGCAAAGGCAGAAATTGGTGCTCATCACAATTTATCTGGAAAACGAAAAAGGCAGAAAGTAACTGAGACAACTGTTAGGAGAGAAGGGGGTCCTGGAGCAAAGCACTGAAGAGAAGGACAAGTTCTAAGAGCATATCCCTTAGGGAAGATAATCCAGACACTTGTGAAGTAGGGAGAAAACAAAAGGTATGTTAGTCCACAGCATTGGGTTTTACACTCACAAAGACCTGAGTTTAAAAGCAGCAGCAGACACTTGTTATATGACCCTAAGAAAAATCACTTGACAGCTATCTTCCTCCATTCCCTCTATCTGTAAAATGGAGGTATGGAAGTGGTAATAGCAGCTCCCTCAAAGGACTGTTGGAGAATCAAATAAACTTAGCAGAGTCCCTGGTCTAATTCTTGATCCCTTCCCTGCTTATTACCAAAATCATGGAGGGCAAGAAATTATGTCCAAGAACAGGACAGTGAAGGCTGACTCATTAAGGGGCGTGGAAGGGAATCATGAGCCAGAAAGGTAGGCTGAAGCCAGGTTGTAAAGGCCTGCTGTCTGTCTGACTTGGATATAACGAAGAGCCAGTCACTGAAGAGGGCAATTGAGGCAGGGAGACCACTGAGGAATGGAAAAAAGCTTTGACATCTGAGGATGTCTGGATTATTCAAGCCTCTCCCAATACTCTAGAATGCCTCTCTGCTGGATGTATGCAATTTTCCAAATTCATCTTATTTCTTATAATCATGACTATTTTGGGTTTTTTAAATTTCCTATCAATTAATAGAGCAACAAATTTTTGCTATATCCCTTTTATCTAGTATAGTTGAATACTTGATCAGTCTATGAAGTTCCAGTATGTGGCCCTGTCCCAAGAATAATACTCTTAAGAAGTTTTAATAGAAAAGATTTCTAAGAGGGACTATGGAAGAGGTATCTAAGGAGAAACAAAGCAGTCTCATAACTTATTGGCTTTCTATTATCAGAGAAACACACTTTCCTACCTACCAGAGTCTTTATAGGACTTCTATACTTAATTGATTTCCCGCTCCTCCTCCAACCCCCTGTTCTGAATAGGCGATTATAAGTGTGTCATAGGAGTATTTGTTTTGTCTCAAAGAGCATTAGGTTCTGAGGCCAAATTTCTATGGGGCATCTTGCCAGGAATTCAGGATATCTTGCTGCTTCCAATGACATTTGTAGTTAGAATCACTAGCCTAGCAATTTTTTAGCTTAAGGTCATATGGAAAACATCCAGCTTAGCTTGTTTAAGCATCCCCATTGGTGTAAGTCTCAAGAGGATTACATAGCCAAAAAAAAAAAAAAAAAC
Organism: Macrotis lagotis; assembly: GCF_037893015.1. NCBI lineage: Eukaryota > Metazoa > Chordata > Mammalia > Peramelemorphia > Peramelidae > Macrotis > Macrotis lagotis. The sequence continues at coordinate 158,952,306 of NC_133658.1, read as the reverse complement.
CCCTGAAATGGAAGACCAAGTTTGATAGAGGTTCAAGAGCAAGAATTAGCCAATTATTGCAAAAATACCTGTTGATCTAAATCACTACTATCAAACTGTTATGGAAATATGCACAATTAATATTTACCTGAAAATAATATAGAAGTGCTCAATCTTTGAAGGTAACACAGCTTCAAAGGGTGACATACATGTATGTGGTGTATGTATAATGTACTTAGTTTCTTTTCCTTTCCTTTTGAGGTCATTTCTTAGCTCAACTAAATTTCTGGTTTAGAAAGGAACCCAAAATGAAATCTGAGTCAGTTTGATTATGGAGTAAACAGCTTTAGTTAAGCGTTAGTTAAGTGAGGGGTCCCAAACTATTAGCCAGTTTGAGGATTACAAATAAAATTGCTATCTCTTCCACCTAATAGCTACATCTATTGTTTGTTCTCGTGGTTTACTTCTCTGTGGGGCAGCATGGTGTAAATAATAAAAACAATAATGAATTTGAAAACCTGGATTCAAATTTTAGTTTTAATAGCTTAGATAATAATTAAATCACTAAGCCTTGGTTTCCTTATCTCTAAAAGAGGAATAATATTTGTACAACTTACTTCATGGCAGGTTAAAAAGAGGATCAAATGAAATAAAGAATGCAAAATATTGTCTAACTATAAGGTACCAAATAATGTACCATATCAATGCTAAGCCCCTTTGAACTATAATAACCCCAGATTTTTTTATAGCATTTTTGAGCTAGAAGGAATTTTTAAGATTTAGTCCAACCCTCTTGACAGATAAGAAATATACCCTTGTGGGGGAGCTCCAAGTGACCTGTACAAGGTCATCTGCAGTACCACTTTTGCAACCTGTAAAAGATATATTTACTCTTGGGCTTCTCCACTGAAGTTTATAAATTGACTCTAAAACATAAAACTGCTGTCCAAAAACTGTGTAAGATAAACATTTAGACAAGTTATGGATATTTTCTACATCATATTTTAACAAACTTTTATAATCACTCTTTAACAACAGTGCTGATTGTTCGATGCTTTCCTTCTTTCATTTGCTAGTCTTCTAATTTTCACAGTATCCCAGATGCTCTGCCCTCCTTTCCGAAATTTTTCATAGAACTTTGATGCATTTTGTCAATTGAAAACACCCTCTCTGTAAACTTCCACACGGTGGCAATGACATTCTGCAGCGGAAACATTTTTTTGGCATTAAAAATTTAATTACCACATATTATCCATTTGGGGACTATATATTAATAAAATACCCATTTAAAAGTTAATTGTATACCAAGTAATATTTATAAATTACATACTTTATAGTGTTGTCACAAATGCCTAAATACCATACTACAAAAGATATTACTTGTAAAACACAGAACACATCACTAATTTTAACCCTGTAAGGTTGCAAGTAATACTAACGTGATTTACAAGATCATTTAAAAAACAGTGTTAAAATAATCATAGCACAACACAAATTAACAGAAAATAAACACAAACCAAGTACCTAATGTAGGTAAAGAAAGATGAATATTAAAAAAAGATGAAATAGCCCCTTGCTCATAGAGAGCTTATGAAATTTCTAATCCAAAAATTAGTTTACATATTAAGAAATACTTTATTAAAGACAAAACTATATTCCTGAAAACTACATATAAATGAAATTATGTAAAATAAACTTTCTAATTCACCAGGCAAGTTTCACTATTTGAAGGAATCTTGTGAAACCATGTTTTGCTTTAATTTCCTCTCTCAGGCAGAATTAGATGAAATTTAGTTTTAGGGCAAGTACACACTGTTCTGAGACCTCAACCTCAGATAAATGCTCACCAAAAATGTAATGTAAATTAACCACAACCCCAAAGTCACTTTATCCTTGGGGTTTGGTTAGCTAGCATTCTAATGATGCTGTAAGAAAATTTATTTTGTACACTAAAAGCTTCATCTCAGATACATGTTCATTTCCTTCTTAGGAAGTAAAAACCAAAAAAAAGAAAAAGAAGGCTAAAACTGTCAATCAAATGTATGCATTTATGGTTCTGAAATGATTACATATTTGAATGTGCATGTGGACATACGTCTGGATGAGTAATATTGCAGGTGTAACACCTGCACTAGATCTGAACTGAGAATTCACATTTGGTTTGAATAAACACAGCTGCATTTAGCAGAGTGCCCAATCAGCCATTTAAACACACACCAATGCACAAATCTGGGCCCATAGATTTTGGGTACACCCAGATGTAGGATATGTTAAAATGTCAAAATCAAGAGCTAAAAATTAATTCTAGCCTATTAAACATACATTAATCCTATTACTAATAACTTCATTTAAGAATAACACAGACATATTTTGAAAGACTTCAGTAACAGAGCAAAAGAAGGACACTGGACTTAAGACTCCAGACCTGATGTGTGATTCTGACTCTTATTATCTATACAACCTTCTCTTTGAGGTCCAAAAAAGGGAAGTTTTTTTAATATCCCAATAAGTTGCCAATTTTCAACAATGCCACCTCTACATCTAATGGGTATTGTCATCATCTTTTTTCCTTCAACTCACAGGTCCACCACACTAATTTTGGTCCTCATTCCCTCTCTCCTAAACTTTAATAATCTTAATAACCTTCTCACTTGTTCCTCCTGAACCCTGCACCTCTCTCCAAGTTGAAGCAGGTAATCTCTTACAAACTAATAAGCTCTTAAAAGTGACCTCATCCAAAACCCTTTTGAAATCTCAAAAAAGGACCTAATTCAATTTAAAATTCTACCATCCATTATGACATATCTGACATCATAAACCTTTTTTCTTTTATTCATTGTTCTTATCACAAAACATTAAGCATTTTTCTTTGTTCTCAGAGCAGATCTTTTAAAACAACAGAAAACTATCATATGCCGAATTAAATGCTTAGTATTTATTAGGCATGGGTAATTCAAAAGGAAAAGTATAATTCCACTTGAGCAAGGGAACTAAGAGTTAAATGAAGAAAGGTGTCTCATGGAAAAGGGCAATGTAATTGAGTCTCAAAGGAAACTATGGCTAGTAAGAGAAGGAGAAGAGGGCATTCCAGCAGGGAATCATAGAAAAGTATTCTTAATAAGAAATAGTAAAGAGGATAATTTAGCAGGAATGTAGTATCAAGAAGAATGATTTGTAATGAGACAATATTAATCATATCTGCTCACTTTGGCTACTGAAATTGTTTTCATTCCAAAAACTAGTGTGACAATTTCTGGGAGATGTGTATGATAGGTCTAGGTATGATAAAGTCCACATTTGACTTAAGTAACTTAAGTCTCATATATTAATCATATTAGTTGTTATTCAGTCAGAGGACTCTGTGTGACCCCCTGGACCATAGCTTTCTAGACCCTTTCTACCCTCCACTATATCTCCTACAGTCTATCCGAGTCCATGCTCATAGTTTCCATAACATTATCTGTCTAACTCATCTTCTGTTGTGCCCTTTTCTTTTTGACTTCAATCTTTTTTTCCCAACAAGTCTGGTCTTATGTGGCCAAAGTATTCAAGGTTCAGTTTCATTATCTAATCTTTGGGTAAATATTTGAATTTAAGTACTGACTGACAATCTTACTGTCCAAAGGACTCTCAAAAGTCCATTAGCATCACAATGCAGAAGCATTAATTCTGTGGTCCTCAGTTTTCCTTTCTAACTCTCATAGACATACACACTGCTAATGGAAAAAACATAGCTATGACTATATGGACCTTTGTCAGAAAATAATCTCTGCTTTTCAGTTTGCGGTCCATATTTACTATAGATGTCTTCTAATTTCATAAATGTAGAAAGCCACCTGCAATAATTTTTGAGCCCAAGAACATAAAACCTGAATTGCTTCCATTTCTTCTTCCTCTATTTGCCAGGAAGTGATTGAGTCCAGTTGCCAAGATCTTAGGGCTTTTAATGTTAAGCTTCAACCAGTATTGTTGCTCTCTTTCTTTCACCTTCATCAAGAGGCTTCTTAATTCTTCACCTGCCATCAGAATGGTAAACTCTGCAAGTCTGAGATTGCTGGTGTTTCTCCAGGCAATCTTAATTTGGCTTTTTTAAAAATAAATTTATTTATGTTAAGCAAAGGAGTGTCACACAGCTAGCTGCCCCAGTTATGGCTTTTGATATGTCTAACCTGACATCGAGCATGATGTACTCTGCATATAAGTTAAATAAATAAGGAGATAATATTTAGCCCTGTCATATTTATTCCTTTTTTTTCCAATTGCTTTTTAAATGGTGCTGTTCTGGTCTCCATAAATAATTCTAAAGATTATAACAAATGTGCAGCAATATTTTCAGAGGAAAAAAGTTAAGGAACATATGAAATTTTAAAAATAACCAATAAAATCTTAGTTATAGATTCAAACTGAAGAGTCTTGGTCTAGTCTTGTCTTTGTTTTTCTCTGCCAAGTCTGGTTATCTAAGAATATTATCAAAGACAAGTTTCTAACCCTTGAGTTAACTATATTAAAGATATTTTATTACTTGTCTGAGGGTTTTTAACCTGGAGTCTAGAAGCATTTTTTTCTAGTGGAATGATAACTGTATTTCAATATATCTGAATTACTTTGTAATCCTTCGTATTTCATTGTAAGCATTAAAAACACTACTCAAGAGAACAGAATTACTGACTTGATATGATCCTAAAGTTGTCCATAGCACAAAAAATTTTAAGAAAAAATGCACAATCTCTTAAATAATTAAGACTTCACGTAAAAAATTCATTATGAAGTCACTCATAATAAGAGACAAATTATAAAGAACAAAATACTAAGTAAAGAAAGCTTTTTCTATTAAGTTTAAAAAGAAGACAATCAAAACTAATAAGAAAATGTGAATAAAGGAACAGAAAAACTCAAACTTGAAAATAAAATAATAACAGTATTGGAGCACATAGATATATATGGATATATATGGAGCCATCTACTCAATGAAAGTCATCTATAATCAAAAACATTCAAATTTTTAAAATGTAACTATAGATTCATACTAAGTGCTACCTGAAATGATGCTTCAGAGAAAGCTTCTTTTAAAAAAAAATCCTTAACATATTTAAGAAATCCAATTAAGATCTTAAAACATAGCAAAGGATAGGAATGATGAAATGAAAAAAAGAATCATATGGACAGTTTTAACAAAACCTATATCACTATTTTCCCTTAGATAACACTATAGAAAATATCTAATTCAAATTACATAAAATTTTGCTTTAGGCAAAAGACTGACTCAACATATCATCATGAAAGAATAAACATACTAGACTTGGTATCAAGAGATTCTGCTCTAATACTAATTAGCCATGTGATCTTGGGCAAGTCCCTTGATCTGTCTGAGGTCCAAATTTTTCATGTAAAAAAGGAACTATACTGTTATAAATAAGAGTATATTATTAAATGAAATAAAAATTCAAATATATTGATAATTTTAATCCATGAAGTTGACCATGGGTTAAAAAGCCTTTACTTTTTTTAAATGAAATTTCGTATCAAGTAAAAATCATGGGTGTTCTCATCAACTGTGAAAGCACTATGAAAACTAATACTTCTTGAAGTAACTTCAAAGAAAATCAATAAATTACTGGTCTAGTTTATCTTCAACAAAATCAGTAACAGAAGTAATATTTCTAAATGGAACCTGGGCTAAAAATGTCTTCCGTTTTCAGCAGAAAAACACTTATATGAATATAATAGCTAAGGTTACAGTGTTAAAATGGCTAAAGATGAATATTTAAAGTTTTGAAATTTAAGTTTTATTAAGTCCTTTCAGCTGATTAAGACTTAATAGTTTAAAATTTTGGTCAAAATTACTTTAAAACCTCAAAAGTTACACTGCCAACCTTTGACAGATTTGTCACAAAAAAAAACCCTAAGTAATCTGATGTAAATTTCTTGAATAATAGTTTAAAACTTTTGTTTGTAAAATAACATGTCATTTCCAAATTATTTGAAATATTCTGTTAATTTTTTAAATTCAATGATAGAGTCCATACAAACGAGGAAATAAAAAGGTTACATATTTAAAACACAAGACTGATAGTCAAAAAGAATAAAGAAAAGTTAAGTTACCCTTCTTGGATAATAAGAAGCATTAAATTCATCTCCAATACGGCGTAATTCTTGTGCAATCCAAATTTCTGGCCGCATATCTGCAGGTATTGATTGAGACTGCCTCATGGAAGCTATATCAGAACAAAAAAAGAAGTTTGACATTTGCTAAGATATGCATAAAAAATATAAGAAATAAAAAAGAATGCTAACATGTAATTTTATCCTTAAGAAACCTAAAATTAATGACATGGACACCAGAAAGAAAAATTAACACGTCACTGCCTATTATATAACTTGGGTTCATCTAGATGAGCAATGGGTTATCTATTTTAATATTTCAAAACTTGGGCTTTGAAATAACAGAAACATTCTCACAGACCTCCCATTGGACATTAATTGTCCAAATTGTGTTATTTAATTACACTTGAAAAATAGTAAAAGATTTTATAATACTGCAAAAAAAATAAGCAAGAGTTTCCAGTGTTTTTAAGTCTCATACAGATATATGCATTGGAATAAATGGTCACTATTTTAAAGTTCTATGAGCAACAATATTAATATATTCAAAATCTATTTTATAGATTTTAAGATTTATATATATATATATATATTCATTAGAGATTTACAATACCATCATTTTGTGGTATTACCCCCAATTTATATCTGAAGTGTAATAACTAAGGCTTCAGAAATTTAAGAGTGATTTGCTCAAACAATAAATAAGGTTGAGACCAGAACTGAGAAACCAACTTAATATTCCTCTTCCACTTAGAAATACTATTCTTTTTTTTAACGGTTTGAATTTTGATAACTAAAAATAAGTTCGAGAGAATTGATATGGAATAAGATCACAAGTATTGGTGTTTAGGTATAGAAAGCATATACTCTTTGCCAATGATACTGTGGACTAAATGAAAACAATATAATTTTATGTTTTGTCTACATAATTTAAAAGTAGTTGATAAGCATTCATTCAGTCCTAACAAAATACCATACACATTGGGTACAAGAGCAAAGTTATTTTTCAAAGGACAGAAAAAAGGGAAGTTAAGACCTTTCATTAAGCTGTCACTGACATTTATAACCAAGTAAATTTATTCATTTGTTAATGAAAACATTAAAAGCTATGAAGCAGCCAAAAAAGAACGCAAATGGGAGTTGCCAAAATATCCCACCCCACTAAATACAAGACATAATGTTCTTGGGGGTGGCTAGGTGGCGCAGTGAATAGAACACCAGCCCTGGAGTCAGGAGTACCGGAGTTCAAATCCGGCCTCAGACTCAATTACCTAGCTGTGTGGCCTTGAGCAAACCACTTAACCCCATTTGCCTTGCAAAACCTAAAAAAAGATATAATGTTCTCATATAGAATAGATTTAAATATGTAAATATATACACATATACATACACACATAAACACAAGAGAATCTTTTAATATAATGAATTCCTGGTTTTTTACTGCTGTCTTTGTCACAACCTTCATAACTCACTTATAAAAAAACAAATTAGGAAATGCAGTTCTCATCACAGCAAAGTATTCAAATCTTAAGATAAAGTATTGCCAAGCACAGTAATATCCATAATATCATGTCAGTACTGATTTATATAATTTCTAAAGAACATTTTTAACTTTCCTTTCAGTCTCTTTATGGGAACATTCAAAATAAATACTGTCTGAAAACACAGGCTCTGGAATCATAGAATCTGAACTCAAATACCCCTTGACTTCCACTATCTATGAGATAAGCCAACAAGATACTTAAACTTCCTGGGGTTCAGCTTCCTCACCTATAAAATGAGGGAGTTGAACTAAATGGTCTTCATGGTCCCTTTCTAGAGTCATACCTAGAATTATAATAATCAAAATTCCATAAATTCTAATACCACTCCCCTCTGTATCTAGGTCAGAATACTGGCTATGAATTGTCAGTTTTAATTTCCCAAACTTCAGGGACTGAAATAGCAGAAGTTAAAAATACTTTTACACAATTCTCATTTCAGATAACACTATGATATTATCCAAGGTAAATTACCATATAATTATAACTTTAAATATTAGGAGAAAAAGTGACAATGAGTTAACTAAGTGCATCATAAAGCTTAGAGATCTATATAAATGCTAGCTATAATAAACATTGGGGGGAAAATGAACAAGTTTTCTAGGAATTTTTAAGTTTCATGTAGAAACACTACAGCAAACTTAGTTTAAAATCTATTCTTTATTGTTATTTTCAAAATTTCCAAGACCATAAAGTAATGGTAACATCTAAAAGTAAGGGAAAATATATGCCTATTGGATGGACTATAATATTAGTTTGAAATAGCATCAGTATGTTAGAAGACTTGGAAAAGGTTTCTGAAATAGCTCCTTCAGATAAACAATTGCTTTGCTTTTGTCTTTGCACCTCCAATGTTGGGTAGTGCCAAAAGAACTTGAATAAGAATTATACAGGTATACATAAAAAAAATAGGGATAAAGATGCAGCAAAATGAAATCATCCATATATATTAGAGAAAACATTTAAAAAAGGGGAAAATCCTTAAGGTAATTTAGGCATATCAGTAAAACTGAATGAAGAAAATACATAGGTAAGTCATCTGGATTATGACAAATTCAAATAATCATCTATTATCATAAAGTACACTTCAAAACCTAGAGATGTCAACTTTTATTTGAAAAGAACAAGTACCACTAAAAAAGATAACTGATAGAAAACTTGACAGCATAATATAAACCAAGTGATCTAACAGGTTTCCCTTCCTTTCCTGGTATTCAAATCCTTTATAAATATAGCCAAAATATTGCTATACCAAACTTATTACTATTCATTCTAGAATTCTGTATGTCAATCAACTATTGGTTCCTTCCTATTATTATGCACTATTTACAATCTCTCTTAATATTGTCACTTTGCCTGTTGTAAAAAGGACTAGGCCATCTTAAAGAAAAAGTAAAGTAGGAAAATTTTGAATAAGAGCAAAATCATGGGCTGATTTGACAAATATTTATCATATATTATTAAATCTTTTTTCAAAGTATTTTTTTCCTTATTAAAGAACTAAAATCTTCAATGCACAGTTGCATACACTACATAAAACCAATTCCCACAGTAGCCAAGCCTGAAAAATGTACATCTTTGGGGCGGCTAGGTGGCACAGTGGATAGGGCACAAGCCCTGGAGTCAGGAGTACCTGAGTTCAAATCTGGCCTCATAAGTAATTACCTAGCTGTGTGGCCTTGGGCAAGCCACTTAACCCCATTGCTTGTCCAAAAAAAACCCAAAACAAAAATGTACATCTTTTCACATTTCAAACCCCTCAGATCAGGTGAGGAGTGTGTTTCATCTTCATTCCTTTGGATTTATGGCTTATCACTTTGTGAATAAGAGCTCTGAAGTCTGTCAAAGTTACTTGTCTCTGTAACACTGATTGCTGCATATATTGTTCTACTAAGTTCTATTCACTTTGCTCTGCATCAGTTCAGTGAAATCTTCTGTTTCCTCTGAAACCATCAAATTCATCATCATACTACAATTTGGGACAACCTCTTAATATCCAATTTTGGGTACCACAAAAAAGAGTGGCTATAAACAGTTTTTTACATATTATCTCTTTTCTTCCTTCTAGCATTCATTAAAATATAAATTCCAAATGGGCATAGAACAGGAAGGTTCTGCAAAAATCCAATTCTCCAAATTTCTATTCAAAAATGTTATTTAAATTTGTGAAGACTAAACTGTTAAGAGTTTGATTTCTAATTTGAAACATCATAAAATCAGGGAGTTTCTATCACAAGTTGGTTTATTAAAAAAATCTAAACTAGGGAGTCACTGTGTATAAATTTTAAGAAGTATAACCAACAATAACAGGACCTTAATTCAAATCCAAGTTCTGTTTAGGGGAAATCATTTACTTGGAACAAATCATTCTCTCACTCTCACTCTCACTTCACTCTCTCTCTCTCTCTCTCTCTCTCTCTCTCTCTCTCATACTTAAAGTAATTGTACAGGTCAATCTGTCCAATTTGGTACATAAGGAAATTTTGGTTAAATATAGAGTATATTAAAAGTAGAAATTTAATCCTGATATTTAGGAAAATAAGCCATTAGGATGTTTTTCATGTGCTCAAGCCATTAGGATGGTTTTCATGTGCTCATAAACTCTTTCAAAATCAGACTTACAAACTCTACAAGAGAAAACAAAAGCTGGAGACCAAGAAAAGGAAGAGAGATATATCTTTGATTTCTATAATTTTTTTAATGATATTTGGCAGAGAGGCTGAGGACAAAAGGAGCTACTAATACCTATGATAAACTTGGACCTTTTTTTTTTTAAAAATGCTGCCCTGAACTGAAGTGAGAAGTTAAAGTATAAACCTCTCTACCAAAAGGGCTGTCTTCCAAGGAATCAGGCTTGAATTGAATTAGGTTTAACTGGTATCACCCAACATTTATGAATTAGTTTGAAATATACAAGTACCTAAAATAATCTATTTTGTACTTTACCATAGAATATAAACTGTCAGACTAAGCAGGTTAGTGAATAGAAGGATGGGATAGGAATCACAAAGACCTATATTCAAATCCCAATTCAGTCCCCTAGTAACAGTGTGACCCTAGGAGTAAGTCACTAAACCTCTTGGGTGTTTAAGGTCACTTTTCTAGTACTTATCTATCAAGTCACAGACAGAATGTGATTTTAGATGCACGGAATTCTCATAGGGTAATTTTAGGGGAATTGTTTGTTCATCTATTCATGAAATATTAACTCTTAGCTATTTTAATAAAGCTAAATTTTGATAGAAAGCAGAGATGTATGTTAACCTATCTCATGGCGTAGGCCTGTTAAGTTTGGACCAACAAGACGAGCAAGTCACCTGACACCATCTGGTGGCAGTATACCCTAAATGCAGTTCCGTTCTTCTGAAAATTAAATAAATCTTATGAAACTTTAATGTACCAAGATTATAAAGTGATTCCATATGGTATACTACTGCTGAGTCGAAGATAGGAGTGTTTGAAAAGAAAGTGATAATTTCTTAAAAGTCAGTATCAAAATTAATATAGTACATATTTCGAGAACTAGCTCTTCTGAATAAAAGATTTCATAAATTAAAAATAAATTTTCCATATTATACTTTGGCACATCCTTGAGGAGAAAAAATCCTTACCTTTTCCTTAATTCCACTTAAGACTGTTAAATTCAGGTAAATAGTACATATGCAGTTAGAGGATAAATTTTAAAAGACAAAAAAAGAGAATGGGCTCAATTGGTTAGACCAAGATGTTTTCTTTTCTATTCTATAGTTATATATAGCACCCACAAGCATGGCTAGACTTTTGTAAAGGGGACTTGGGTGAAGTCTGTAGATGAAATAGTTTAAATCACCAATAACTGGGGGAAAAAACATTACTCACATCAGCAAGTCATCAGTATTACCTTTATAGAGCATCTTTTGCCCAATTTACCTTTTTTAGCCAACTATCTGGTCAAAATTCTTCATTTATACCCCTTATCTTACCTACTGAGGCAAGTTCAAATTGCTTTACCTGCCATTCAAAACCCCCTACAATCTAGTTCAACTAAAGCTCTTCAGCCTTTCCCTACTACTTCCATGCACTCTACAGACTCTACATTTTCCACCTCTTAGAATGCTTATTTCTCACCTCCAATTAAAAAATTCCCATAAACTTCTATTTACTTTATATTATAGTAGACAAAAGTTATACCTATCTATAAAAGCATGAATCTAGTAACCTACTTTTGGACTCATATTTTGACAAACTTGCTAAGCATGCATAAAGTTTACACTAACACAGAATGTCAGGCAATTTAATAGTTTTTTTCAAAATAGTTTGTCGCCCCCCCATACCCTCCCCTCCACAAAAGAGAAAATCCTATTGAGAAAGGGAATGTTAAGTTTATTTTTGCTTATGAAAAAATATGAACCTAGTGTTTTAAGACTACATTTTATTCCATAAATCTGGTCTTAATAAACTTTTTAAATGAATTTTTATTTCCTTTGTTTTAAACATCACTTACATTTCACAATATATCAAACCTTTCCCTTTCCTCTTCCTAGAGAGGAAAGAAAAGAAAAAATAAGTTACACATGAAAAAAGTCTGACATCTGTTATCCCCTACACTGGCACAGAAGGGAAGGGAGTGATTTCTACTACCTATCTCTCGATCATTATAGTTTATAGCATTCCATTTCAATGTTTTGTTATTTTTTTACTTTTCTATCATTTTCAGTCAATGTATATTTTTTTCCTGATTCTATCTACCATCACTTACCATTAATTCACATATAAGTTTCCATATTTCTCTGTATCTATTATTTCTTTCTTTTTTTTTTTTAAAAAAAAAAAAGGTTTTTGCAAGGCAAATGGGGTTAAGTGGCTTGCCCAAGGCCACACAGCTAGGTAATTATTAAGTGTCTGAGACCGAATTTGAAACCAGGTACTCCTGATTCCAGGACCGGTGCTTTATCCACTGAACCACCTAGCCATCCCTTTCCCTTTCTATTATTTCTTAAAGAACATTAGTCACTTTGTTCAAATAATTCCAAATTACATTCCAGAATATCTGGCTCTGATTCACAGCTTCAGCAAGTGAATCAATATGACCATCTTTCCAAGATCTTTCAAATTCAGGACTTTAATCATTTAGTTTTGTTTCTTTTTTTTAAATAGGCTATAAAATGTCGGTCACAATTTAATTTCCACTAGATTTTTTTTTAGCTTTCTCATCACATCTTTTCAAATAAGCATTTCTTTCTAAAATAACCTATGTTTTCGAGTATATTATATGCTGGATGATTTAGTAGAAATATTTCTGTTTTTTTCTTATTTTGCTGCATTGCTGTGTTTTTTAAACCAATACCAGTTTCTATAATTACTTATTCACAAGGTAATATAACAATTACATTTTAATGATATAAAGTATATTTCCTAGCTCTGTAAAGTATACCTTAGGTTAATTAGTATATTCCTGAATCTGTAAATTAATTTTAGTAGTATTATTATACTGGCATAGCCAAGCAGTAAACAGCCAAGCAATTATTCATACTTTATATATACAGGTAATCAAATGGCACTATAAAAAATTTAAAGAATGCAATAAAAGTTATTATAACATAAAACTACAACAAAGATTAAATGAATAGTGAAAATTTTAAGTAGTTTTTTTTGTCTGCCTTTAATCCTGGAAAAATTCATTGATTAGGTGAAAATGTTTTATATTTCTATTCTTTCCTTTTCCTTAAAGCAAATAATATCAATCACAATATAATGTATTGCTTTTAGTCAAGAGACTTGTTAGAAACTTTTTTTTTCCTTTTTAAAAAAGAAATCACTGACAAGCACAATATAAATGGGCAATTTTTCTATCAGTTGCAGAATGGTATTTCTCTAAGGCAAAAAAGCTGTTTTGTTGCCCAATATAAAATGTATTAATTATACATACACATTTCTGAGCAAGTCAATGTTCCCACTCATAAGTTAATTTCAAATCATAAAAGCTCTTCAATACAGGAAATTAATATCGTGGTTAAGTGGTTGATAGTGAAATCAATCTGGCACTTTCAGAAAGGACTTTCTCTAGTGCTGTCAGCAAGTGCAGAAAGATCAAAAATCGAGAGTGTCATCACAATTAGCTGAAGCAACCAAGATAAACTTTTCATTTCAACACTTGATAGCTTTCACAAACCACTCATGCACTAAGCATTTTAGTCATAGCATTACACAAACTGCAACCCTTTGTAAGGAATGTCTTACTTTTAAATGTTCTGAGTTAAAGATATTGGAGAGAAGAAAGAGAAAGGGACAGAGAATTATATTAAGAGTGTACTTCCAATTAAGAACCAGTTTAAGTAGATATACCTCAGTATTTAAATATTCTCCATGTATCACTAATATTATTTACATGAAATCAAAATGACTATTTACAAGTAATCTGTCATGTTACATGTTATACAACTCAATTTCATATTATTGAAAATAGAGAAAACGCATGTTCCTAGCACAAGATTCCATATTTAAGGTGATAAAACAGTAACAAAACAATAATTAAAAATGAAAATCCCATTTCAATCTAATTTTACTGCAGTAAATTTTACTGCAATTGCCTTCTAAAAATTAGTTTCTATTTCTAGGGCTTCAAATTTGGTGCTTTTTTGATAACAGAAATTTTCTTTTGAGATAATGTTTCTGATGAAAGAGTGCTACCCACCTCCAGAGAGAGAACTAATGAACTCTGTAGACAAAATTAAGTATAATTTTACCACTTTCTTTTTTCTAACTTTTTGTCATATGTCTAATGTGCCAATATGTGTTTTGCATGACTTCATATGCATACTTGATCATCACTTGTCTTCTCAGGTGGAGGAGAGTTGGAAAAGGACAAAATTTGAAACTAAAAACAAACAAAAAAAGGAATGCTAAGCATAAATTATTTTTTAAATAAAAAAGATTATTTTCATAAACCAACACATTTCTCCCTTAAAAGATTCTTTTTAGGCTAGAAGTCCCTACCTTTATCAATTATAATCAACATTATTAGAAATTAGACAAGGAATAATTTTGTTATAAACAATAAGAATCTCTCTGCTGCCTCAGTTTTTCTACTGATACATATGTGACAAGTCCATAGTCACATGAAAAAAAAACAGTGCTTTTAAAAAAAAAAACACCGCTGGAATAAAACACCCTAATTAGAAAAAAAGGTCTCATGAAATAGAGCCAGTATTTTTATCCAATCATGGACAAGGAAACCTAAAATGATTAGCTTTCATCAAATTCCAGGCTGACCATTTACAAACTGTCAATAAAAGATCATAAAAGCTGGATAAAAGCCTGGAAAACATTTCAGTGTTCTAATGATTCTATTCCACCCTTCTATATGCTTTATCTCAAATATTAATGGTATTTCAAAAGTCAATACATGCATTTTTTCCCAAGATTTATCTTTTATATGAACAAGATGACCTTTCAGGGGCTGGTGGTAGCACAATCCTGAATTTCAGAAGAAACACACTCTACCAATGTAAGCAATTTTAGTCTGACCCTTATAGACTTAAGTTGCCCTGGGTATTGAGGGGCTTAATATTTTGCCCAGGATTTACAAAACTTATGAATGTTAGAGAAAGAATCATGACTCCAAGACTAGTCATCAATATCAAACTCCTTGAGTAATTTATCATTCAACCCTAATCTTCAGTCTAAAACTCAAAACTACATCAGTAAAAACAAAAATTCTACCTTCCTACCCCAATAAACTACACACTCCACCCCACAATCATTTTTTCCTCCAATAAAATATGAGTTCAATTTTCTTAATGTAACACCAATATTAGATTCATGCTAAGACTTCCCTTTTAAGAAGCATGTTGTGATGGTGAATATATGTAGAAAACGTTAATATTGCCAACCCCCTTTGCCATGGCAGAGAAAAGAAATTTTAAACTATATGAAGACACATTTCAAAGAGAATATGCCCTAGTAAATAGAAAGATGATCTTGAATTTGAGAAAATCTGATTTCAAAGTCCTGCCTGACATATATAGGTTGTGACCTTTTTGCTGTTGATCAGTGGTATCCAACTTTTTGTGTTCCCATTTGGTGCTTTTCTGGAAAAGATAAAGGAGTAGTTTACCATTTCATTCTCAGCTCATTTTACAGATGAGGAAACTGAAGCAAAGAGGGTTAGTTAAGTAGTTTGCCCAGGATCACATAGTTAGTTAAGTATCTGAGACTGTATCTGAACTGAGATCTTCCTGACTCCAGGCCCAGGGCTAGAGACCCACCACACCAATGAGACTCTCAGGGCATCCAAAGCAATTCTTTTAAGCTGCAAAGCAAATATAGATCTATATTGGTAGATGGAGGTCCCTTCAATCAATGAAATCAAAAGTGAGGCTAAAAAAACCCACAGCAGAAAACTTCATTTGTAAACAATAAACCAAAAAACTTGTGTGACTTTTAAGAGCTTCTAATCAAAGAAAATTGTGAAAACAGTTATTTAATTTTCTCTACAAGAAACCAGTAAATGATAAATGAATGTGTAAATGCCAAGATGTTAAATCTAACTGTAAATAACTGGTTTCATCAAGTTCCATCTTCAGTTTAAAAAGTAGTTGACTTTTACGATGAAAATGACCCGAGTTTAAAAGATTATACTTTAACTTGTGGAATCCTAATTGATCTAGGCTTTGTTTTTAAACTCATAAGATGAAAATCTTGAAGTTTATCCCTTTGTTATGTTCCTTTATATGTGAAGATCTTTCTCCTTGCTTGAAGAATCTGCTATTTTTTTTTAACTGTCAAATTTATCTGCTATGGGCCTTGGGAGTTTGCAGCCTCAATTTTTTTTAATCTTTCTAGAAGTGATCTGTGTATTCATTTGAATAGTAATTTGTTTTTTGTGTGTTCAAAAGTTCTAAGCAATTTTCTTGTAATTTTTTTTAATGGCATTCAGACTTTTTGACTTGTCATGTTCTTCTAGGTGACTTAAGTGTTTCCCTATACATCTTGTCTACAAGATCAACGTTTTGCTTGTTTAGAGAGCAAATTTTCTTTTAGCATTATTTCGTTTTGCTTCTTTCTTCCAGATTGTCTTTCACTTCTGTACATTTGTATTCCCAATCACGTATTCTCTTTTGTTTCTTTGGTGGAGCTTGTATTCAAGTTTTTCCTATTCTGCTGATTATTTTACTGTGTATACCATTAATTGTGATTTTATAATTTTCATTTCTCTTTTAAACCATTTAGAAACATTCTACTGTGGTTCCATGCTTTCTTGGGAATCACACAGGATCAGAATCCTCTGCCTTATCAGGTGTTAGGGCCCATTTCTCCCCCCCCCAATATTTATTTGTATATTTCTGAACTCTTTAGAGATCTGGTGGCCATATTTCCTTTCATTATTAATATCTTGATTGCTTTATCTGGTTAGGTTCAAGGTTTTAAAATGAGTTTTCTTCTTCTACATGAGACTTTTGGTAATTTTAGTTTTTTCTCATATACCTATCTCACTTTCCAACTCTTGCTCCTTTAATAGTGATTCTCCCTCCTTCTCTAAGTGCACACGACTCAAGACTGGGTGGCTTTCCCTCAGGTGAAGTGGAATGTCCTTCCCCTGAGTTCCCACTGTTCTTCAGTTCTCTGAGTTCTGATGCAATACTGAGCTGTCATATGTCTGTCTTAGTCCAAGCCCACTTCTGCTTAGCTTCTCCCTTTGGTTTTTAAAGCACCTGGAGGAGAGATGTATTAAGTTGGCTTGTAAAGATTATCTTTGACCTTTTAAATTGTTACTTTTAAACTAAACTACATACTAATTCTTATTCTATACTTAACTAAAAATAATCTAAAATTATTTTGAATTTGAAAAAAATAGTTGTATACTTCATAACTTGAAAAATGTGATTTTTATTTTCCCCAACACTGATTATAACCCTTTTTCACTTTTAGTAGCATTTCAAAGTGAATCCTCAGGAAATAGTCACTATCAAGGTTCATACTCTAAGACTATTTAGCTTGGTAGTACTTGACAAAATGTGAGTTCTATTAGAATAACCTTTGAAAATCAGTTGTCTTACTATGTGCCAAGATGATACATAACTTAATATTGGGTGGTTAATGCTGCATTGAAGTAAATATATGACAAATCAACTTAAGTTTCAATTACAGGTTGCTCCTGAGGAGAAATCAGCATTTCTCTTAAATGTCCCTCCCCCAGAACAATTTACAGAGTCAATATGACACAAAAGAAAGAAATCTAGTTGCCTAACTTAAACTCTTAATAATCAGGCACTAGAAATGAGTTGAAACTTTGACATTGGGGGGGGGAGAGGGGGAGGAGAGAGGGATAAGCATCCTCTTACTATGTTTGCAAACCCTTTGAATACCCTGCAGAAATTTATTTTAATCAATTTAGGTAGGCAAAAACTCTCAACATAGAACCTGACTGTAGTATTGACAAATATTTCTTTCAAACATACTTGGTCCACACTACTAAAGTGGAGTCATATTTAATACCTGGGACTGTTCCAACACGCTAGTTGTAGCCTATCCACTTTCATCCAAAAAGCATAGAAGAGGATTAGTTTCTAAGCTCTTATCCATAATTTACCTTATACCTAAGATTTTGTGTACCTCCCCAGGATTGGAGCATACTTCCTCTTTTAACAATCTATTTCAATTTGACATACTAAAAACTTGCTTAAATAAGCATTTGACTTTATGCAAATTAAAGACCCAGAAGGGTTTCTACCTTCAATCACATAAAAATGAGCAGTAAAAGAACAATGTTCAATGAATCATAGGTATAGAACTAAAAAGGTACAAAGAAAAGGAAAAGAAAGCTCTTTTAGCATCTTTTTAAACAAGACTTTTTTCCTCTATGCATCATCATAACATTACTTTTACTGATTATTCTCAATTAAGATAGAGGTAATATTGAACCTGGTTTCCCACATGTGAGAGAATATCTCCATCATTAATCCAAACTAAAAATAATTTTTAAATCCTGAACTGCTAACATCTCAAGAAGTGGAACTAAACATGAAATAAATTCTATTTCTACTGACTACTAACGTATCCCATGTCATTACTATATATTCTTTGAGGTATTTTTTTAACCAATTTAGTCACATTCATTTAAACATCTGAAAAAAATTTTTCCCTAATATTTCTCACTGGGAGGTGAAATTACCTCCCAATACAACTTCTGTAGCTCCTGAAGTACAACAAATAGTCATAGTCTCTTTCCATGAGAAAGTAAGAGCCATATTTTCCTCTATCATGCCAAGTAATATTTTCAGTTGCTATCATAGCCTGCTAGCTAGAGTGGGAAAAGGGAAGTGATAAAGGAAGTAGAGATCACGGAAAAACGATGCCAAAACTTTGAGATCGAGTATTCAGGGGCCATTCATCTTCTAGATGAGAAAAATCATGGCCCAAAGAATAGAAGTAACTCATTCAAGGTCACAAGAATGGACAAATGTGCTAACTTCTATTCTTCTGATAGTGTGTCTCTTTGAGCAATATATTAACTCATGTTAAACTTTAGTCTTTATATTTGTAAAACTGGACTAAACTATTCAAATTGATCAAATATACAGGAATGGGTTGGATGACAGTAGCCTCAGAGGGATGGCTAAATGGTATAATGAATGACAGAAGTGAAATTCAAAACTCTTGACTAATTGAATCTACTATTGGTTCTATCCTAATAAAATGCTGTGGATGACAAGAGATACAAATTCTTATATTTTAAATTATTTAAAAAGTTAACAACACAAAGGAGACATTTAGGAATTTTCACCCAACATGAAACAATGTGATATGGCTGATAAAAAGGTGAATGCATTCTTACAATGCATTAATAGAAATATAGTATCCAGAACAATGATATTAACAGTTCAAATGTATTCTGTCCTAGGTAGAACACACAAGAAGTATCACATTACATTCTTTATCACAATTAAGACACAAACAGTCAAGAAAAAAGCAACCAGGAAAAGTGTTTGAGGGTCAGAAATCATGTCCTGTGAGTAAAATATAAAGAGAGAGAAGAGGATTAGCATGATCATTACCCTTAGGTATATGAAAGGCTGCATGAAGAAAAAGAATTAAGGTTTACACTTTGTACTTCCAAAGGAAATTGTTTCTACAGAGAGATTCTTAGTATTTATCTACCCCTAGTCCCTCTGATGTCCTGCAGTTTCTTATCTCCAAATGCCTATTAGACAATCTGAACTAGATGGCTGTGGACATCTTTAACACAAAATGTCCAAAACTGGACCTCTTATTTCCCACCAAACATTCCTCTTTCAAACTTCCCTGTTACTGCCAAGAGCACCACCATACTCACTGTCTCCAGCACTCAAAACTTAGGCTAGACTCCTTGGTCTTTTTTTAGCCCTCCTAACAATCAGTTGCCACACCCCGTGATTCTGGCTTCACAGTATCTCTCATAGGCTGTCTCCTCTCCTAACAGGGCCTTCCCTGGTACAGGCCTCGTCCCCTCATGCTGGGTTACTACAGCAGCCTTCTGGATCAGGTCCCACTTTTCCCCCACTCTGGTCCCCCCTCAAATCTGAGCCAAGGCTCAAATCTGACCATGTTAACCCCGCCCCACCAAATGCTCTGGTATCTCTCTGTGACTTCTGTGTGGGTGCCCTACAACCTGCCTCCTGCCAACTTAAGTTTTCTTATACCCACACCTCTCTTCCACCTGGTTCCAGCAATGATCCAGGGACACCAGCCTCCCTTCTTTTCCTGGAACAAACCATTTCAGCTCCCAACAAAGTATCTTCCCTCCTCCTCCTCTCTCCTTCCCATTACTTCCATTGCCCGCCCTTGGTTGGGGCCTTCCCCGGGAGATGCCCTCTGCTAACCCAGAGCTATCTGCTATGCTGACACAAAGGAGAAATTTCTGTTCAACAAAGTAAAAATTATCTAGAATCTGCAAAGTCCAAAAGCAGAAGTCTTGCAAACGAGCAACTGCTGGAGGCTGGAGATCTTTAGGAACCCCATGGTGACCCACTAGGAATGCCAGATGGGAGGGTTCCTGACTCAGGTGGGACTTTTGGACAAGACAACTTTTAACAGACCCTTTTAATTCTACAGCCTTTGCCATTTTAGTTCCACAAGCTCACATATCAGGTTCTCCTTCAAGGAAGGGGACTATTTCATTTTTTGTTTTCACTTTGAAGCCTTGACTCCTGGCACACTGTAGGTACCTAATGGTTTCTGACTGATTCATAGTCTTCAACCAAAAATAGCTATGTTAAACTTTAGCAAAACTCAATATACAAAAATTATAAATTCTACAAACCTATAAAATGAAAGATAATGTTCACACTGCAAAATAATTCTGTGCTTCATAAAATAATTTACCA
Organism: Macrotis lagotis; assembly: GCF_037893015.1. Taxonomy (NCBI): domain Eukaryota; kingdom Metazoa; phylum Chordata; class Mammalia; order Peramelemorphia; family Peramelidae; genus Macrotis; species Macrotis lagotis. Next base: position 158,931,341 of record NC_133658.1, on the reverse strand, counting down.
TGATCTTTGTTTAAACAGTGCATTTAAACAGGATAATCAAGTACATGGAAAACCTGGATTGATTTACAAACACTGATTCACAGACTTGCTTTTAGGACCCATCCCTGCATAAAGATTCATGAATAATCAATCCATTTTATTTCAATTTTTTTGTCTAACAATGCATTCAAGTAAGTTTCTCATTTACTAATTTAACTCTGAAAATAAACATTCACAGAACACTCGCTGAAGTGACAAACAGTGCTAAATAATCTCAATATGAGAGAGGACATGACTGGACCTTCAGCTTCAATGATAGAGGAAACTCCTTAATCAGTAAGGGATTCGCAGCTTCTCTTCGACTCTAATATCAAGAGTGAGAGAGAGCCTAGAGTGTGCAGATCACTCCATGATCTGGTCAGCTTCACATAGTAAACATCAAGGTCAGCCTAGAACCTAGACTTTCTGAGCCTCAAAAAACAGTTTTCTGTCCTGCCTTATTATAATTCTAAAATGAAATAATTCTATGTAAAGTCTGTAATAGATTAATGAGAAGAGTAATAACTTTTCCAATTTTAAATTCCAATTTCAGGAATTCAACTTATATTATATGTATATATTATATATATTTATATATAAAATAATATCTATTTGCCTATATAACAAAAGTTTAAAGGTAGGGTGACTTAAGAATCACAGCAGCAAATGTGTTTTCTTTTAATTTTCCTAAGTAAAAAACACTCCCTGCTGGGTAAGAATGTAATCATAGGAGAAAAAGTTTACTCTTTTCCCTCTATTTACAACTTGGAAAAAATTAATCTGATTCTTTCGGTATCTATCACAATGAATATTTTAAGAAGACATAACAACAGAACATGTACAATATGCCTAAGTATTTTTCAAAGCAAATTATCAGGTCATAATCAGTAAGATAAAAACCAATATATGACGCTTTAGATAATATGACTAATTACATATAAGGCTTGTTTAATTTAAAAGATCTCAACCTACAAAAATTATCTAAAGAAAAAAAGAAAGAAATGGAAAAAATATCAGAACAGACCCAACCATTAATCATATGACTTATTTATAGATCAATCACAAAATGCACTAGAGCATATTTACCATACACCACTTTCACGTGACTCAAATGGAACAGTTCCAACTGTTATGTACATCAGAAACATAAGTACAAAAAATAACTTCCACTGGATGGTGGTTCATTTATCTTATTACAGTCCACAGGTGTAATTTAATTTCTACAAATTCCATATGGGATTCCTGTCCTCTATTCTTCATTCACAATAGTACCACTGCGGATTGTTTTAGTAACTAAGCTACTGATTAGTTACTGCAGAGAAGACATATGGACTGGACCTTGTAGCAAGTTTCAGTCAGTGTGAAATAAATGATATTAAGTTGACTTGTGAGTATATGTTACATATTAAAATTCTGTACTTTTTTTTTTAATAAAACTGGTCATGTGCCAATTGAGAGAAAATCCATATACGATATCCTACAAGGAGAACATAAACACCATTTTTCTTGAAGTTGATGAAGATTTTCAAATTCAAAATTCTGACATTAAAACAGTCATTATTAAACAGCACTGGGGAAAACCAAATTTCTAAATAGTTATTTTTAAATTGCTAAACACCATTGTTTTTCAACTTGTTTTATAGTACAGTAGTAAGCAATCAGGAAATCAGAAGAGCTTAGGATTTTGCAATACTCAGACAAGAGAATGTAAATAAATGCTTTGCAAACTTTAAAGCACATGTAACTGTCAGTTATTTTTATTTGAGTTTCAAATCTACTACTTACCAGCTGTGTGGCCCCAAGAGAATCACTTCATCTCTTGTGCACCTCAGTTCCCTCATCTCTGATATGTAGATATATCTCTATTGATATTTATGTAATTCTTAACATTCTGCAAGCACTTCCTATATACCACTTCATTTAAGATTCATAATAATCCTGTAACTTAGAAAGCAAAAGTATTATACTCATTTTGGCAATAAGGAAACTGAGCCTTATCTAATGAAGTCATTTCATACTAGGTCATACAACTAGGAAATGGAAAAGGCAGCATAATCTAACTCTTAGGAGGTCAAGCATGTGATTCATGCCACTGAAAATGTTATACCACCACCTGACCAGATTATTAAAGGGAACCAAGGAAATCATATATGTAATGCCTTTCTCTTGAATTTGATAAAAATGTTGCTAACTTTTAAAATGCAAATTGTTAAAGTTTCTAAAAATGTAAGTAAAATCAAAAGAACTGAAATCAGTTTTTGATCATTATGCTGTTAACTAAAGTAATTAAAGGCAAAAGGTCTTAGACTATAAAAACCACCAATTTAAAAACTGTAAAAAAATTGAATATGCATACCTTATGGTCAAATGATAAACAACATAAATATAGAAATGACTCATTTTTATTCTAAAAATGTATAATGCAAAGAAAAAAAGTATTCAAGACATTCTTTTGAAACTAAATATAATCAGCTCCTGATAGAAACTTACTGTGTGGTTAGAAATATTCAAGTACTGATAACTTTTTTTGGGGGGGGGGGGGATTTTACAAGGCAAATGGGGTTAAGTGGCTTGCTCAAGGCCACACAACTAGGTAATTATTAAGTGTCTGAGACTGGATTTGAACCCAGATACTCCTGACTCCAGGGCCAGTGCTTTATCCACTGTGCCACCTAGCTGCCCCATACTGATAACTTCTACAAGACATATAGAGTATATAAAGATATCACTTGAAAAATATCTTCATGGAAGGAGTCTATTTATAGCTTCACATATTTATTGCCCTTGTACAAACTAGCCATAAAAGACTTCTTTGTGAAGAATATCTTTGTAATAGATTATCAAAGACTTTATTGAAAGCCCTCAACAAGAGTATCAAATAGGGAACACAAAACATAGTCCCAAAGTCTAAGAACACATTTTTAGATGACATTTCAGCATCTTTTAGAAACTCTGAGGACTATTTGTAGTGGGCTGAAAAAAGCATGTTTGTAGGTTTAAACCTTAATAAAGGATTATATGAGTGACAATTACAGAAGAATGAATTTTAAATTCAAGTAACTTTCATAAATAAACAACAAAGATTTAGGTGATTCCTAGTTGTCACTCTTATTTAACAACTTTAGGAGACAACATGACATAGTACCTAGAGATCATAGGATCAGGGTTTAAGAACTAGAAGAAGGGAAAGTAAAGGGATAAGCATAAATGCTCTGTGCCATGCACTATGCTAAACAATTTTTTATACAAATCTCATTTGATTCTCACATTAGCACTTCAAGGGAGGTGATCTGATTATCCCAATCTAACTATAGAGGAAAATGAGGCAAACAGACTAAGTACCCCCCCATCTGACTCCCAGGGCACTGGGCACAGCTCCTGGTATATATAGAAATCACTGTGTAATATATGATTATCATCATCATCATCATCATCATCATCATCATCATCATCATCATCTTTTTTGTTGTTGTAGCCAGACCTCAGTGTCAAGATGACCTTGGTTCAAGTCCGGTCTCTGACACACACTTTTGTAAAACCTTGGCTGAGTCTTGTAGCCTATTTAGATATCTCTCTCAGCTACAGAGTCCAACTATGCATTCTCACCCAAAGTTTTCCTATTTAACCAAAATTGAAGTTCATCTTTAGCATTATTCCACCCCCAATCTATTTATTCCCACTGCTTGTGTATATTCACATGCCACCCCTGCTACCGCTGCCACTTCCACCACACACACCCCCTCCCCCTCATTATTAAAACACAAGTTGCGCATCTTCTTTAAACTCTATCAAATTCTTTCTAAGTATCTTTTAAACCAAGTTTAACTATAATTACCATAAAACAGTCTAGAAAGTAATCTTAAAGTACCTACATAATAGGAAATAATACTATAATTTAAATCTAAATAAACACCAAACCAGTATATTTGGATTATTTTATAAGAACACTCCTCTAATAACAAATCAGATTATCTTATAGATATTCTTATGTCTTTTCAAACATAATATTTCAAAGTAACTTACTTATGTAGTGGTATACTACCACCTGCTAGCTATTTAAAAAAGAAAGCCTGAGATTTCAACATTTCTCTGGACCAGAGAATAACTGATTCTAACTGTTTATTTACTACAGAATAACTTAATTTAGCTCTTAATTAGTTTCAAAAACAAATAAAAGCTAGTAATCTATGAGGGGTTTTATATTAAACAACAAAAACTTAATAGCATTAGTAAGATCTTTCCAGTAACTGTTTTTCCTTAATATACACACTTTAAACTTATTGTTTGGTAGCGAGAACTACAGAGAAACAGGAGGTTTAAATGAAAGAATGCTGAACATAGAGTCAATGGACACCCTAGCTTCTATTCTCACCTCTCCTTCACATAGCTAGATGATTAAGAGCAAACCTTAGCTTAACTGCCTCTGTAATATTCTCAGGAAAATGGAGACAACAGTCTCCATCTCAAAGGGCTGTCTGGGAAGCTCATACAACAGAACATTATGCAAAATGCTTTGCAGAACTTAAAATACTACACTATCTGTGGGAGAATGTTAAGCTGAGACCTTATATGTATTAAATGCTCCTCAGTGAGTATATTTTCAGTGATTTTCTAGGCATAAATAAAGGTAAAAAAAATTATTTCAACAGGTATCAAGGTATAGTGTTAGTCCTGGACTTGGGAGTTATCAAGATGACCTGAATCTTGATTCATGATACTAGCACTGTGAACAACAGCAATTCACTTAACAAAATTGTGGCCTCAGTTTACTCTTCTGACCTCTCAAGTCCCTTCTACCTCTAAATTTATAATCCTAAAGTTTCTTCCAAGGTCTCCAGTGGATACAAAAACTTACTTTTCTAAAAAGTTTAAGACAGTATCTTTATCATACTGTCAATTTTAAGAACTCATTAAATGTCTGCTGATATTAATGACAGTAAGAATGTAAAGGTTTTCCTGCATAGTGCAAGTGAGTCCTTTTTAGTTTCTTGTTCCCTTTTGAAAAAATTCTGAAACAAGCATAGCAGCTAGTACAGTACAGGGTAGAAATGAAAGAAATAGACATTTATTAAGGACAGACTATGGGGCCAGGCACATGTGCTAAACCACTTGACAAACATGATCTCATTTGAGCCTTACCCTAGGAAGCAGGTGCTGTTTACCATTTTGTTGTTGAGAAACTGAGGCAAAGGGAGGTTAAGTGCCTTGCCCAGGCAAGTGTCTGATCTCCTTTTAAAATTCAGATCTTCTTGACTCCAGAACCAGTGCTCTATCCACTGGCCATTTAGCAGGCATTTAATAAATGCCTGATTCTAAACCAAGATGTGAGACCCATGTTTTCTGGAAGAAGGTTTTTCTTTAAATGGCTAAAACATGTAATATTAACTTTGATAAGCTCAACATAAAATGATCACTTTCCTGGGAAACCTCTTTGGATAAAAATAATGCTTTGCTCTAGAAAAACTCCTTCCCTGAAACAAATCCAACCTATTTTAAATCACCTTTGACATCTATGATTAGTATCAGTACTAAACTAATCTTAGAGTTTTATGGTCCAGATTAGTCATTTACTTTTATCTAATGCTACCAAAATGTTTTGAAAAAAGATAATTTCTGCAAAGTCTAGCTCCAGGCTCCTAGTTTCAACCATACTTTTTAAGACTATGAGAACAACCTACTGTAAAACAGCTTTAACTGGGTACGGCAAATATTGGTCAATAAGCATTTATTGCCTATTATGTGCCAGATAGAAGGCTAAGCAATGAAAATTCAAAGAGAAGAAAAATTTTTAAAAAATCCTTATTTCTGAGAGACTTAACCTGCAAACAACGTCCTAACAAAATATATACAATCAGATACATACATGCACACACAATACACACACACACACACACACACACACACACACACACACACATCAGAGGTAAATTACAAAGATAAGAATTGGGAGAAGCTTTTTGTAAAAGATGGAACTTTAACTGAAATATGAGTGAAGCTAGAGAAGCCAAGAGATGGAAACAGTTTGCAGCCACTGGTGATAGTTGGTGAAAATACTACAGTCAGGAGATGTACTCAAGAAGCAGGAAGGAGTACAATGAGTTTAATGAGCCATCCAACCTCTCAACTTGGCTCTCTTGGGCATGAATTCATTCACAACTGCAAGTTACTAGGCAAGGGTTAAAAATGCTATTTCCCCCCCCCTTCTCTGTAAAACTTAAAAATGGTCATGCAGGTATCCAAAGCACCTGAGACTAACACTGAATGAAAGGAACTAAGAAACTCATTTCCAAAGGCTATGATGTTAAATAAAAGCAATGTCTAAGTTAAATGAGTTAAAATAAGCTTTTCAATTTTTAAATGGTAAATACTCATCTTTACCATCTTAAAAGGCAAATGTTTTTAAATGGTAAATACCCATCTTATTAAATTTTATGTATATGTACATCTATATAAGTAGTTATATGTGTATATATAGAAGTACACTGATAGAAAAAAGTATAAATGTTTACATACTTCAACTCAGTTACTAATACTCCAGAGGTACAAGAAAATGTTCACACCAGACATAGAATCTCACCCAACCAGTTCCAGCTGTTAATAAAAATTGGAGAAGGAGCTTTTAAAAGATCAGTATGATGTTAGTTTGACAAGTAGTCTATTCCCATCAAAACTTGGACTACATGAGAAAATTCATACCCAAAGGAGCATTTTTTAAATATCACACACATCTTGTCAAAAGAATAAAACAAGCCAAAACATGTCTTACCATGATCTTGCTTACCCATTGCACTTAGATAATGATTGAAGGCTTGACAAGGAGGGCTTGGAGTTTGTGTGGATTTGTCACAACTCATAGGCGCTGGACTCCTTTCTGTGTCAAAAGAGAAATACCCACTGGAAGATCGAGGCAGCAGTGGGGATCTTCTTACAAAGATGAAAAGTGGGGATCTGGTAGCAAACGGACTAGGACTAGTGGGTGGTGCAAAAGGTCCCTGAGGGCTGCTGGGTGAGCAGCTGTCCGGGTCACCTGAATTACCTTGATACTCTGTTTGTATAGAGGTAGGGGCCCCTGGTCTAAGTTGTTGAGGCTGAGTAGGCCTTTCTGTAGGCTGCAATTGTCCACCTTCTCCGTGACACTCAGAATTTAGATCTGACGGTTGCTTTGCCATTTGGTCTTTTTTTCTGTAAGAAGAAAAGGTACAGTTAAGATATTGTTACCATGAAATACTAATACTTATTACCTTATTTTTCACGTGTACTACAGAGATTCCACAAATAAACCCGGTATAGATGTACTGGAATCTTTTTTACTCCACTAAACTTCAGATTGCAAGCAAAAATAACTGAGACTGTCAGAAGTTTGTGCAGTATTACTTACCCTCAGTCCCTTTAAACAGAATGCTAGTAAGAGTCTTAAAACTTAATTTTAAGACACTTGAGGGCTCAGGGCATGAACACAATAGCTATCTTTTCCAATCCATCCATAGAAGACCAAATACTAAGAATGGGTTTGGCTAATTAAAGGGGGAAAAAAACACCCACCGGTAGGCTGGCGTTTCCCATGGATCAGATACTGTGTTGAAATGTGGGAGTGAAGGAGATGCCGTGATTGTGGAGCTTCTGGCCAAGCGCCCCGTTCTAGCCCCATTGTTCTACCGAATGTGCTGATGGCAGCAGTCTGGGGCGCTTGGCAGCAGCCAGCCGCGGTAGTAAGTGCGTCACAATAGTTTGTCCACAAGCCGGCCTCCCGGGCTCCCTCCACTCGGGCTCCGCTCCGCCCCGCCCCTCCCCCGGCCTTCTCCTCCTCTAACTTGGGCCAACTCCACAAGTCCGGTCCCGCGGGGCGGCGCAGGCCCGCGTCTCGCCTAGGGAAGACTCCGCCGCCCTCGAGCCTCCGGCACGCGCGGGCCAACACAAAGGGAAACCCCCTCGGCGGTGGGCACTTCGGGCGGGCGCCCTGCGGGTCGCCGGGCCCGGCGGCTCGGTAGAACGAGAGGGATGACAGTCGCAGGCTCCGTCAGACTCTCCGGGTCAGGGCCCGCCTCTCCCCCCTGCCCGGCCCCCGCGGTTCGGGGCGCCCCCGGCCACGGGCGCAGCGCGGGAGGCCCCGCGCCTCGGCACTTACGCTCAGGGCTCCCGACTCATCCCCGGGGAGACAAAGCAAGCCCCCCGGCTGCCGCTCGCCCTCGGGGCGCCGGGGCCCCGCGCTCAGCCGCCGCCGCCGCCGCCGCCGCCTCCTCCCGCCGCCGCCGCCGCCGCCGCCAGGGAACATCCTCCGCCTCCTCCCCCCACGCATCTCCAGCCAGACTGCGGAGCCCCGCTGACCTCCCCCGGCCGCCGGGCTCGCGGCGCCCGCGCGCCCCATTGGCCCGAGCGCGGTCGCTCGGCCGAGCCGCGGCCAATCCGGCGCGGGCAGGGGCGGCCCCTCGGCGGGCCGGCCCGCCCGGAGGCGAGGCGATTGTTGACAAACTCGCCTGCCGAGGGGCGCTCCGGCCCCGGAGCGCGGGGACGCGGCCGGCCGCCCGCGCCCCCGCCCCTCCCCCACGCCCCCCCATGCTCCCGGGTCACGTGAGGCTGGGGCCGCGGCGCCGCGCCCCCCCGCGCGTCCACCCCCTGCTGCGGGGGGGAAAGGGGGCACCGGGGGCGGAGGGAGGGCAGCGGGCTGGTCCGGGCCTGTGCCACCGGCAGACAAAGAGGGAGCCGCGACCCTCGGCCCGCAACATCGCCACACCCCAAAGCCTGCCGGTCTCCGGGGCGTCCGGCCACCAGCCTTCAGACTGCCCCCCGCCTGCCACGCGCGGCCAGACAGACACGCGCGCTCCAGGCCCTCGCCTCCCCCCGGCCCCCTCCGGCCCCAGCGCCCCCGGAACACAACCGGGCCGGGGCCCCGGCCACCGAGCGCATCCCCGCCCAGCGCAGCCCCGGCCCCGCGGCTTTCTGCAACCGCTCGAGACGCCCGAGGCGGCGGGCACACGCGACAGGTAGTGGGGAAGCCCCGGGGCACCTCACGTGGCAGAATGCCGGCGCCCGGCTCTGCGGGCAGGGGCACGGGCACGCACCGGGGGGCCCCTAGCCCGGGCAGCACCCGGGCGGCCGCCCCCGGCCTGGGAAGGCCGAGCCGGCTTCTGCGGCTCCAGCAGCGCCGCTCCCCGGGGCCTCGGGGCGCCCCCGCCCTCGCCCCCTCCGGAGACCCCGGTCCGGGCCACACGGCGGGGACACAGTGTAGCGAGAGGCGGCGCCGCGCTCGGGGGCCGCCGCGCTCCGGGGCCGCCGCGCTCCGGGGCCGCCGCGCTCCGGGGCCGCCGCGCTCCGGGGCCGCCGCGCTCGGGGCCGCCGCGCTCCGGGGCCGCCGCGTCCGGCTCAGCCCCGTCCCGCACAGTCCGGCCGGGGGGCCGGCGCGGCGCCTGCGGGGCAGCCGGTGCGCGCCTCTCCCGGGCATCTCCGGCCCCGCACGGCGCGGGCGCTGTCAAAGCCGCCGCCGCTTCCCCAGACCGTGCGGGGCGCCGCAGGTCTCTGCCCGGGCAGAGCCACGAGGCGGCCCGGCCCGGCCCGGCGGGGCGACCGAGCCCCCGGGGCCCCGGCCGCGGAGAGGCCCCTCCGGCCTCCGCTCCCGGCGAGCGTCCGGCCGCGCAGCGCCCAGGCGGAGGCTCCCGGGGCGGCTCGCGGCGGCGCGTCCTCCAGCAGCGGGCACACTTGGACTTGGGTAAACTCCGCGGGCGGCCCCTCTCGCCCAGCGCCACGCTGCCCCCCACCCCCAGTTCCGGGGCCGCCAGGGCTCTCCCCGGCACGTGGGCGCCAGCGCGGGAAGGCCGGGGAGCCGGGGCCACTCGGGCTCCACTCGGGTCGGGCCCCGGGCCACGGCGTTCGCCCACCTTCCCTCTCTCCCCTCCGGCGAGGTGGGCACGGGGGGGGGGGGGGGCTCGGCTTCGCTTCCGACCGCGCTGCGGGCTTACCTTGCGCTTCTCAGTCCGAGAGTCAGAGTCAGACATTGGGGGCTGGGGGCCGGGGTGGGGGGCGGTGCAGGGCGCCGGGCCGGGGGCTGGGGGCTCTGTGTGCGGCTTGTGCGGAGCGCCGAGGCGGCCCGGGCTCCGGCTGCGGCGCCGGCGGCTGCGATGCTGCGGCTCGGGCTCGGCTCGGCGCAGAGGCTGCGGCGCTGCTGGGACCGTCAGCTCGGAGGAGAGCAGGGCGCCAGGCAGCGGCGGGCGGCGAAGTGAAACCTGCGCAGCGCGGCCGCGGCGCCCAGGCTGGGCGCTCCGGGGCCGGCCGCCCAATCGCCGCCGGGTCCGCCCCCCTCCGGGCCCCGCCCCGCACAGGCCGGCCTCGCCCACTTTCAGCCCGGAGCAGGCAAGTCCCGACAGGTAAAGGCGGGGGTGGGGGCAGGCCGAGCCCCACCCGGCCCCGGCCCCTCCGGCCGCCCCTCCCCCGAGCCCAGGCGCGTTCCAGTCCCGTCCCGGAGGCGGCTAAGCCGAGGTCCAGCTCCCAGCGGGTGGAGCCAGCGTGGTCACGGGTTCTCTGTTTACTAGAGTGATTCGGAGTCCTCCGGCGGAGATGTCTCCCCCCTCCCCACAAACTCTGCTCTTCCTTTCTAGCAAACGCGCGGGCAAGGGCCAGGGGAGGGGCCAGGGGGCGCTCTAGGACCAAGCCAGGTTCTGCCCGCAGTCGGGCAGCGGGAGGGGGCGGCGGCTCCCGGAGCCTCGGATGGCCCGCGCGCTTTTCTAGGTTTCCTAGGACTTTCTCCTGCACGTCTGGGCAAATCGCCTGGCACCTAGCGCCAGGCTAGGCCTGCCCGGCGGAGAGCGCAGGGGCTGGGGAGGGGGAGGGGAGGGAGCGGCCCGCGCCCGCGGTGATCGGAGGCTGCCCCCTTCGTGTCCGGCAGTGGGGCCCCCAGAGCCACACGACTCCAAGACTCCCCTAAACTCTGCCACCCTCGAAACAGGAACGCCTTTGGGAGTTAAGAACCGGAGGCGCCAAAGAGGGGCAGGGAGAAAGGAAGAGGCGATCAGACTCCCATCCAGACCTGAACGGGGCAAAGCGAGTGAAGAGAATCACGAAAAGAAGCCAAGTTCACACCTGGAGCCTTTAAAGAAAGCTTCGGAGACTTCATGAAGAGGAAACCGCTGCCTTCTCCTGCGCCGTGTCTCCGCACAGAGAAGGGCCGGCCGGCCCCTGACCACGATTTGAAGGCTCGAGTCTGTGGAGAGCTCTCCGGCTTCTAGATGCCCTGCCTTGTCTTGGTTGGCCTCAGGCAGAGTGGGAAGCCGGACCGGGCCCTTTATGGGCAAAGGCATCCAGCGTGGTGTGTGTCAGTGTTTTGTCTCTGGCCCCAGGAGTGGCTGGGGATTGTTTTGAGAGGGACCGGGAAAAGAAGGAACAAAGTTTATGATTTATGCGAGCTGAGGCTGCAAAGGGAGCATTTTGGTCAGTGCTGTGGTACCCCTCCTCTTCCTCCTCCTCCCTTGCTCTCTCCCCACCCCAACTGCCCGCCCAGTTTACCCAGGATGAGATCATCTGACTAGAGGCTGCGCTTCCACCACCTGTTCTGCCCGCGCGATTCAAGCCACGTCTCCCTCCCTCCCTCCGCTAGCTTCTTAACAAAGGGCATCAAGATAAGGGAAGGATAACGGAAAAAGCAAAGAGTCATTACCTAAACCAGGGGAGGGGGAGGAGGGAGCGGGGCTCTGGGGAGGAGGGAGAGGAGGAAGGGCCTGGGGAGGGAGAGAAGGGGATCGCCGTGAGAATGGTACTGCTAATAATTTTAAGGTAAGATCTTCCAATATCTAAGGTGTAGAAGCGTTCATGAGGAAGAATAGGAAAGTCATTTTCCGGGTTTCAAAGTCCAAATTTAAAAAAAAACTTTACTATGGAGACTATAACGTCATCGTGACACAGCAAAATAAATGTATATGCCATTGCAAATCTGGCAAAAAAAAAAAGTGTAAAGGAGTGAAAAGATGCCAAAGGAAAATGAGATTGAATGGGGATTTTTTTTTGTGTGAAGAATTTCGCTTCTGTAGGCAATAAATGAGTACAGAAGCAAAAGCAAAACATTCATTGCAAAGACTCATCTCACCGCTCCCACACATCTCTGACAAAGCTATTGGAACCTTTACAAATGCTTCTGCCAACAGACTAACAGTGATTTGGAAGAATGGCCAAAGATAAGACTGGATAGATCGATGGATGGATGGATGGATGGATGGATGGATGGATGGATGGATGGATGGATGGATGGATGGATGGATGCCTTTACCACTCCAATGTAATCTCCGAAGTCATCCGGCAAAGAAAAAAAGCACAAAGGGCAATTCTCTGTTCAAGGAGAGAAGGGGGGAAAATATCGAAGGGAGGGAAAGGAGGTAAGAGTGGAGAGGAAAAAAGGAAAAAAAACGGAGACAAGGAAGGGGGAGGGGAGTGAAAATGAACGAGAAAAGAAAAATGAGATAAAATTCCTTGAATCTAGTTATAAAAACAAAGTCTTTAAACTAGCCTTTGTTGCTAGTAAACTATTTTATGCATAGGGAAATCTTTACTCTATTTCTTCAAGGAGGGATAGCTACATGGAGAACAAGCAGGCGGGGTGAGTGAGGGAAAAGTAAACATCCAAAAAAAGCCAATAGTAGGGTTTCTGTACTCTCCATTTAGAAGGGGGGGTATGTAGAAACCGCTCCATTTGCACAGTGGTTAGGTTGCAAAGAAAAACATCACGCATTTCATTAGAAGTGGGTGTCAGAAAACCGGAAAGCGCTTTGCAGAGAGAAATTGTCAGAGAAATAAGCCAGGTGCACTCGGGGGCAGACAGCTTGTGGGGGAAAGACGGTGAATAGTGACAAAGAAATGGGGTGGGGGGGTAGGTGAGGAAAAGATTTCGCAAAACTACAAATAATGTTTTACGATGAAACTCATCCCACTCCCCCAAATCCCCACGGTATAAACATCATACTTTTAAAACCTGATTTGGATGTAATTAACTTTGGTAACACAGAATGTTGGTTGAGGGCATAATTTCTTGTAGAATTACTACTGATCCCGAGACAAAGCTTTTCCTGTGTGTCCCCTCCGAGGTGACAAAGACCAAGGTCCCGTCCTTTCCTACAGCCCTGCCCCAAGTTTGCTGGAATTCCAGGGCATACTCTCTAGCCCAGTTGGTTTGTAATTTCTAACTGTGAAAGTGTTTCTTCCCTGGTAATTTTTTTTTTTGGCCCCTCGGGTGGGAAAAATCAAAGAAAAGCAACTGTGGGTTTTTTCCCCTTGAATCTGGAACCTGGAAGGTTACTCAAAATGATTTTACTGAGACGAGCTCTTTCTACTCCCGTTTTATTTGTTTGCTTTGGTCGTTGAGGACATGGCAGAAAGTAGGTGAATATTTTGCCCGTGAAGTAAAAAATAATCATCGTGCTAGGATTTTGAGGGTCAGTGTTCTTTTCTTTCGATCCCAACTCAATTTTAATAATCTTGTTAGATTGAATCATAATAAACGCCGATCTCTCCTGTACTTTGACTTCTAAAGAGACAAATAACACCGTTCCCTTTGTTTTTATTTCTTTATTAAACTTAATATTTTTTCTTCTACTCGACAGATTAAAAACGTTATATGGTAAAAATGATTTAAAATGTGTCTCTAAATACAGCCGCCGCCCTCCTCCTACCCCCATCCTTTGCAAAAGTTGTTTGTATTGGTAAATAGTTTTGAGAACTGGTCTAGTTCTCCCCCCTCTCCTCCCCCCCCAAACTTCTCCAGAGCATTGGCTTTGAGATCTCGAGTAAAATTCTAAAAGGCATTGTCAATCAGTCATCTCCGGTTCATTTCCTTTAAGCTAAGTGGGTCTGACTCACTGAAACAGCTAACTTCCTAGGCTACCTAGGACTCGGGCTGGGAAGGGAGGGGAGTCTGGTTGGTTTGTTTACATTTTACCAACTTTCCCGGAATCCCTCCGAATCTGACTTACTCTTTTCTGCGGGAGCCCCATCCAAAAGGATAGGTCTCTTTGGATTTAAACTTGCAGAAGCCAGAGAAGACAGCTTATCTCCCGGCTTTGACTGTCCCTCAGTAGTCAGTGAGACCGAGTGGCTGAGAAAGCACAGGAGTGAGCTCTCCAGCAGAGACAAGACTGGAAGTCATTTCCCCGGCAGCACTTTTCACCCCACCCCCATCCCATCGGAACCCATTCCTCTCACTCCCTTGCGACTCCAGTTCAGACTCATCAACCTTCAGGCTCGTGCTTCTTGCCTGCCTTTGCCTCCCTGACCCTGAGGATAGACAACTAAGGTCAAAGACCCGTGGCCACATGCTTTCATTGCCTGGCCCTCAGTTTGTACTTTTTTTTTTCCAGCAGGGGCCAAGTGATCAAGCATGGACCTAAATGGGATTGTTTTCCTTGCACACATCAAAGGGTGAGCTTCCTGATTCTGTGAAATGAACCACCATGGAGACTGCAAACACAACACCGAAAAATAACATGTTTATAACTTGGCTCCAAATTTGAGTCGCTGGTGCCCCATTCCTTCCCCGGCCGACTTCGGCTGCTCTTGAGGCTGGGGTGGAGGGTAAAATGCCCAGGCTGCTCGGGGATTGGGAATGCCAGCAATAGGTGCGTGGATGGAGCTGTGAGGGATGTTAAAGGCTGAAATTACCTTCAGTGCATCCTCCTTCACCGAACCACATAAATTCAGCAACTGCAAGACAAGACACAGTGAGAAGTCAAACTTTGGTGTTTTTTCCTCTGGGTTTCGGGTATCCTCCCTCATTCCCCTCCTTGCTCTGGGTCTGTGTCTCTGTCTCTCTCCCCCCCTCCCCCTCCCCCTCCCCCCTTCCTCTTTTTTCCTGCCTTTTCTCTCTGCCCTGGCTTTGACATCGATCACAATTTGGATGCCTATGTTGCTTACCTAACACTTTACCCCCCTCCCCCCAGTTTGCCCCAAGGCAGGTTCTAGGATCCTGAAAAAGGATTGAATGTATTCCCTTTCCCTTCCAAGAAACTCAACCCTAAAGCCAGGAACTACTCCAATTTTTCCCTAGACTCATTCTAGATATCACTCCTGTGGTACCAGCCCTCTCTACCCATAAGTTTATTTTTAAAAAAAAAAAAGTCACTGAAAGGGGGAAAAATCAATCCTGGGAAAACAACAAAACCTACCCAGAGTCCTTCCACAAAGACTATCCCCCTGACTGTGGTTTGTTGCAGTTTCCAAAGTTTTGTAATGCCAACATAATCTCAAAAGGGAGCTAGGTTGTATGTAAATACACCATACTACATCTTTCCATCAGATCAGAAATATCTCTGAAAGATGGAAACACAAAAGACAGACAAACAAAACCCTGGCTTCCTGCTGGCACATCCCAGTACATAGTCTGTGGGCTGATGCTGATCATTTTCTTTGGGGGTAAAGGCAACAGACCAGGTGGATTCCTGTACAACCAATGGAGACGATTGCTTTTCTACACCTCAGCAAAAATAACAACAAAACACCACAAAAGGACTTCCTGCCTTTCCCAGCCTTCACTACTATTTCTCAAAGATTCTTCAGTTCCTTTTCCTTTAATTCCACTTATTAAAGAAAATCTTGAGAAAGCCCCATGATTTTTTTCCACAGCTTTAAAAATCATGATTCTCACAAATGCAAGCCTTACACTCTCATGTGATAGGAGTCTTAAAACTTGAACTGATAATGTGAAGACCACAGTTTCCTTTAAAACATGATATGACCAGAGCACCCCTTCTGGTTTGTTCAGTCAAACAGAGGATGCATGCAAAGAATGGATAAAGAAAAAAAATGCCATTTCAATGCATACTTGGAAAAAGAATCTCTCTAAAGACTATCTTTCTTCCAAATTTGCTATTCCAGATGTGTATTTTCAATGAACACTAAATGGTACAGCTTGTGGTAAAGAATCAGATCAGTACTGAAATCCTTTTGATCATTTTGGGGATGTATTCAAAGTTCAACTTCTGAGTCACTTTCAATTGCTAAGAGTTCCATGTCAGTAATCACTGGTTACTGTAATTATAAAATGTACCTAATATAAACCTAAAAGACAACAGGAATAGAATTCCAGAGCTGGAAGGGATCTTAGATCACATAACCCAACATTTAGCCCAACATTTCAGGACACTGAGCTCCAGAAAGGTTTAGGATCCTCCTAATTGAGGACTTCACATTTATATTGTCTTTTTTCCTCCTTAGCACCATACACAGTATCTGGGATATAGTTAGCTCTTAATAAATGCTTGTTGACTGATTGAGACAATATTAACATGTATAGATATATGCAAAATAGTTACAATATAGAAGAAAAGAAGATCCTGATGACAGGATATCAGAACCAATTTCATGTAGAAGGTGGTATTTAAACTGAATCTTGAAGGCAATGGAGATGAGAGAGTACATTTTGGTTATAGCCAATGCCTAATGGAAAAAGTAAAACAAAAGGCAAATGAGAAAAATGCCTTAAAAAAGCAGAATTGATCAGCTGGAAAAGGAGATAAAAAAAGCTCTCTGAAGAAAATAACTCCTTCAAATGCAAAATGGAACTAAAGGAAGCTGATGACTTTACAAGAAATCAGGAAAAAATAAAACTCTTCCAAAAAAGACAAAAATTAGAAGAAAATGTGAAATATCTTATTGGGAAAACAACCAACCTTGGAAACAGAAGAAATAATTTAAAAATTATTGGGCTATCTGAAAGCTGTGACCAGGAGAAGAGCCTAGACTTCATTCTTCAAGAAATAATACAGCAAAATTGCTCTGAGATCCTAGAAGCTGAGGGTAAAATAGAAATCAAGAGAATTCACTAGTCACCACCTGAAAGAGATTCCAAAAGAAAAACTCCCAGGAATATTATAGACAAATCCCAAAACTCCCAAATCAAAGAGAAAATTCTAAAATCTGCCAGAAACAAACAATTCAACTACCAAGGCTCTATAGTCAGGATTACACAGGATCTGGCAGCATCTACATTAAGGGCTTGTAGGGATTAGAATACGATATTCCGGAAGGCAAAAGATCTTGGGTTACAACCTAGAATCAACTACCCAGCAAAACTGAACAACCTCTTTCAGGGGAAAAGATGAACTTTCAATGAAACAGGGGACTTTCAAACTTTCCTATTGAGATGACCAGTGCTAAACAAAAAGTTTGATCTCCAAGTACAGGACTCTGGTGAACCATAGAGAGAGTGAATGAGAAGGACTAACTATGAGGAACTTGATGATGTTGAACTGTTTTGTATTCTTGCATGGGAAGAAGGTATTGATAACTCATATGAGTTTCTCATTTATAAGAGCTGTTAGAAGGAGCATATATAGACAGGACTTAGGAAGGAGCAGAATATAATGGTATGATGTGGTAAAAGGATGGAGTCAACTGGTGATGGGGGAAAGTACTGGGAGGAAGAAAAAGGAGATGAAGAAGAAGCTGAGAGATTTCACATAAAAGTCAAGAAAAAGCTTTTTCAATGGAGTGGTAGGGGGCAAGGTAAGGGGGAATGAGTGAGCCTTCATTCTCATCAGAAATGGCTCAGGGAGGAAATGACATACACACTTAAAAGGGTGAGGAAATCTGTCTTACCCTAGAGAAGGATGGGAGGAAAGGGATGGGATGAGGGGGAATGGAGGGAGGGAAGGGGAGAATAGGTGATAGAAGAGAGGGAAGATGGAGAGAGGGTACTCAGATTCAACACACTTTTGGACAGGCCCAGGATTAAAGGGAGGGAGAGAATAGAATAAATGAGAGTGAGGAGAAATAGAGTGGAGGTACAACTAGTAATATCAACTGAGGGAAAAATATTGAAGCAACTTCTCTGGAGGACTTATGATAAAGAAAGCAAATCACTCCAAAGACAGAGCCATTGAAATCTGAACATAGACTGAAGTGCAATTTTTTTCTCTCTCTCTCTATTCTTGAGGTTTCTCATCTTCTTGGGGTGGGGAAGGGGTTTAGGTTTATTCTTTCAACATTCAATTTACATCAGTGTATGGCATGGAAACAATGTAGTGACTATCAGACAGCCTTCTGTGGGGGGCGGAGGGAAGGGAAGAGGAGGAAAATTGTAGAATTCAGAGCCTTGCAAAAAATAATGGGTACATATTCCTATTGTATATAATTGGAAAACAAATAAAATGTTAAAATGTTTTAAAAAAAACAAATTAGAAGCAAACAGTAAAGTTAACCTACAAAAAAGTAATTTAAGAAAATTATGATTATTTCTATGGTACCCTAAGAGCTCTAAAAAAAACCTTTCTTCCCATAACCATCTTTATAAACACAGGCAAATTTAATGGTAGCAATTCTAAATCATAACTCAATTTGTGGTTCATGAACCACTGTAGCTGTCTTATCATTCATAACTCAATTTGTGGTTCACGAACCACTGTAGCTGTGTTATTTAAAATAATAATAATATATTTCATCAGAATAAGAAGGAAAAATAATCTTCGGACAAATCGCCACTCTAACTCTATGTATATACTTGAACAGGTATATTCAGTTTCAGTCTTTTCATCTATAAAAGGAGGATACTGGCCTATATAATTTCCGAAATCTCTTCTAGTTTTAAATATGTGTGTGTGTGTGTCTGTGTGTGTGTCTGTGTGTGTGTCTGTGTGTGTTTGTAATAAAAATATAAATAAATAAGTAAATTTTAAATAAATAAGGAAAGTATTCACTTGAGCAAAAATGAAAAATAAAATATTGATTTTAACTAATAATATTAATGGCATAAAAGATACTGTTCTGAAGAAAAAATATATTGTGTTCAATTAATGATGCAAGGATTACCTATTTTGTGAATTATCAAGACAAATTTTTATACCGGAAGGATTTTCTTTTGTCCAAATCTCAGTTACAGAATTGAAGATTATCTAAACCAATCTTCTTAGTTTTTGCACATGAACAGATACCGAGGCCCAAAAGAATCAAGTGACTAGTTCCAGGTCTTGTCATTAATTAGCAATAGAACTAGGAAACAGGTCTCCTGATTCTTTGTCTAGTCTTCTTTCTATCTCATTGAGTTCTGTTATTATAGTATGTATCTAGAAGGGTAAACAAATTTTAATATATCTAAAACAAAATAATTTGCTCCCATCCCAATTATTTGGCATTTACTTATCTATATATTATTTATCTATGATAAAATGATAAAAACTAATCATTTTATTTGACTTTGTATCTCCAATACCCAACACAAAGCAATTAGGGTTTGTTTATTGAATGAAATTAAAGATAATTTTTTTTACCACCACCAATTACATAATTTACTCTAAAATAACCTAAAAATGATTTGGGGATAATCTCATGTTGAATTACATGCAAACCTATTTGTCTCTATTAGTATGGGTAATCCAAAATGAACTTAAAACAAAATAAAACACCGAAGATAGTAAAATAGACAATTATAGAAACCTTAGAAGTTGCTGCTGAAGAACAGTGTTAAAATTCCAATTATTTTTATATTATAAATAACAAACTATATTGACAAGAGGAACCATATTTTCCTTTTTCAAGTTCAAGTCTTAAATGCTAAACAGATATAGACATAGATATAGATATAGATCTCTAAGCTCCTAACAGGATGATCCATAGACTAAACTTCTATTTGTCAGGAAACTTGCTTCTGGTTCATATTATTCTAAAGGTTTCCAACAGAATAACCAAACATAAAATTGAGTTGACAGACATGGCTATTTGAAATAAATATTTTGAGATGGAACCAATTGATGTCACTCTTCTTTACCAACCTTTTGCCTCTATTCCAATGAGATGTTGCTGAGAGAACAACTTAAGACCTCACTAGCCCAAGTCTCATTTAAAGCTGTGGTTTGGAAACAACAAAGATATTTCACATACTATACTTTGGAGCTCCCTGGGGTCCACCTCCATTACCAAGTATCTGAGGAGAACAAGAAACCTAGTCATTCTTAGCGCTGCTTTTTGTTTGTTTGTTAGTTCTATTGTTCTTCTACAAGCTCAAATACAGTTCAAAGGTTACTCCATACATATTAAAATTGACTTTCTCTTTAGCATCTTCAGCTATCTTCTAGGCTTTTTTATTGTTGCTTAGTTATTTTTCTCATTCTACTCTTAATGAGTAGAATCTCTTGACAGAGATGGGGGGGATTGCCTTTTCCTTCTCCAATTCATATTACAGATAAGAAGGAAAGTGAGGCAAATAGCACTAAATGACTTGCCCAGGGTTACATAATTAGTAAATGTCTAAGTCAGGATTTGAACTTAGGAGGAAAAGTCTTCCGGATTCCAGGACAAAGTATAAATCCATTTTGGCCCTCTAGCTTTCCCAATATCTAAGTCTTAATTATTTGAAGCTCACTGTTCATACAAATGTTTTATAATTTCTGATTCAATTTAGGAACTATATACAAACTTGCAAAAAAAGTATTATAAGGTCTTAACTCCTAAACTTTATCCGTTATGAATATATTCTGTGATCACATCAATTGAATTGAATAGGAATGTTATATCCCCCAACTATTATTTTACCTTGGCAGTTAAATGATGAGTGGATTTAGAGAGAAAAAAATGGTTCACATCTTTCCCTTTGACCCTTACTGTATGATTATGCAATTCATTTAATCTCATTAAATCTCTAGTAAATTTTTTAAAACTCAAAATTATATTCAAGTTGGCCTGCTGGGAGAGAGAATTCCTTCTCTTAACACATATAAGTCAGATCATCTTTCCTATAAGTCATTTCTCAAAGCACAAAGGAAATGATCCTCTTAAGATTCACTAAAATAGAAAATTGTGGCACATAGACTACTCATCATGCATAATTAATAATTTTGTTTTCATTAGGAAATGAACTCAGCTTAGCATTTTTATTTGATTTTTGTTTTACCACAGAAAATCTATGAGGCCTAGATTTTCTTCACAGACTGGATAGAATATTGAATATTTTTCTTTAGGATATCCATGCAAGCTTCTAGAAAATGTATAAAAAAGGAAATATAAAGAAAATGGCATAAAGTTAAAGAAGAGATATGAATATATATTATGATATTCAGGGTTCTTTTACAATTTTCCAACAATAAAACAAAAAAAGAAAATAACAGCTATTTTGCAAATAACCCTATTTCAAATTTCCAAGAGATAAAGGTAAGGGAAAACATGTATTATTTTATAGATAATGTTTAATTGTGTGATACTAAATAAAATGGAATTAAATACCAAACTTAAAATCATAAAACCTTGTCACATCACAAATGAACATAACTATTCATTTATGTCTCTACTCAGTACTAAAAGGAATCTAGGTGAACCAGAAGGAGTCATCTAAATAAGAGTCAATATGTAACAAGATCTGATCTGATCTGATCTTTCAAAGATAATCCTTCTGAGTTTTGTACTCAGCTTTAGCATTGAGGTCAAAATATGCAAATGAAGTAGTATATATGTAACTTTTGACAAATTTGCTTTTCACTTATTATATATATATATATATATATATATATATATATATATGAATGAGTAGAAAAGAAAAAGCATTAATGAAAGTAATAATTTTTAGAGTCCTTCACAGTTACAGAACATTGAATGATGATGAGCGGATTTGAATTTTACAAGAGTAGTTGTTCTTATTCAGTTTTTTTCAGTCAGGCCCAGCCTTTCATGACACCAAATGAGGTTTTCTTGGCAAAGATACTGGAGTGGTTTGCCACTTCCTTCTCTGGCTAATTTATAGATGAGGAAACTGAGGCAGACAGGGTTCAGTGAATTGCTCATTAAGTAAATAAATATCTGAAACCAGATTTGAACACAGGTAGATTTGTCTTCCTGACTCTAAGCCTGATAATCTATCCCATGGTCTGCCAAGTTACCCCTGAAGTAGGTAGTACTTGTACTTTAAATAGAGAAGGGTGCAACTTCAGTCACAAGGTCTCATAATTGTTAATGAAGGAAATAAGACATTTAATATATCTTTTTACTCTACTTCCATTATTCTTTTGCCCTGCCCTTTAAGTCAAAATGAGGAGCTTAAGAGATCATACAGTTCAATTCTTACCTTTTACAGAACTTTATGGAAAGAAGCAAAATAACTAGGAATTCTTTCAACTGAGAGGGGGAAGGGTTGTTGCAAACAATGACCCAGATGACCGTGATGGGCAGCAAAGAGGATGATTCTGTGGGAAACTGGAGGGAAATAACATAGTATTGGATAATCCTTCTAATAATGGAAGAGTTCTTCGAAATGTGAGGAAAAGGATCTCTCCATTACTTATCATATATATTTCCTCTCTCTCTCTGGAGAGGTGGTAGAGAAGAGGGCTTCCAGGAGGGAGAAACTAAAGTCATGCTGACTACAGAATTCTCCAAAGTACACGTGGAAGTGAACCCTCAGGATGAGGGGTACGTTAGTAAGTACCTTTGAATGGATATTTTAAATAGCCCAGCTAGAGCAACTTACTAAAAAATCCAATTATTTTGACTCCTTGTCTCCATCTCTTTCTCTAATAAGTTGATATAGCACTGTAAAATTTATAATAGGTGGGGAAGTAAAAATATTATTAATCATAAAGAAACTTTTAAAAAAAATAATAATAGCACTTATATAGCATTTCAGACAGCTAGGTGGCACAGTGGTAGAATGCAGGACCAGCAGTCAGGAAGACTCATCTTCCTAAATTCAAATCTGGTCTCAGGTTCTTTCTAGCTGAGTGGCCCTTGGGTGGCTAGGTAGACAGTGTATAGAGCACTGGCCTTGGCCTTGGATTCAGGACAGGAGTTCAAATCCAGTCTCAGATACTTTTTACTTACTAGATGAATGACCTTGGGCAGGTTACTTAACCCTGACTGCCTCACATCCAGGGCCATCTCCAGTCCTGACCCATCTGGCCACTGGACCCAGATGACTCTGGAGGAGAAAGTGAGGCTGGTGACTTTACACAGTATCCTCCTCACTGAAATCCAGTTCAGATGCTTGTCATGGCATCTCCTCCCTGATGTCATGCTCTTCTTCGAAAATGAAGGATAAACAATAATTAAGCTGAGTGACCTTGGACAAGGCACTTAACCCTGTTTGCCTCAGTTTCCTCATCTAAGAAGGATGAGCCATTCTAGTATACTGGCCATGACTGAACAACACATATTGTACTTTAAGGATTGCAAAGCACTTTACAAATATTTTCTCATTTTATCATCACAAAAACCCTGAATGAGAAGTAGGTGCTATTAGTTATCCCATTTTACAGATGAGGAAACTGAAGCGGAGAAAGAGAGTAAATCACTTTCCCAGAAGTATATAGTAAGTTGGATTTGAACTAACTCCTGGTCCAGAATTATATCCAGTGTACCACCTAGCTGCCTCTCTACATTTTTATTTTTATCTTTGTCTTTTTTTATTTTTGAACTTTAAGCTAGAATTTCCACACATAGAGTTTAGCCTTCTTCTGTTTTAAATATACAATTAATTCAATATGTAACTTTCAAAGCTACCCTACTTTTCTGGCTCTTTCTAGCTTCCCTTCTGTTTTCTTAGGTGTGAAAGAAAGAAAGAAAGAAAGAAAGAAAGAAAGAAAGAAAGAAAGAAAGAAAGAAAGAAAGAAAGAAAGCAAGAAAGAAAGAAAACTGTTTCAATGATGCTCTTTTCTCCCCCTTATCCTTATTCCTCTTCTCCTTCCCACCCATTGCTCTTCATTTAAAAAAAAGAAAAACAAGCCCTTATAACAAAAATGTATAATATAGTCAAGCACAAGAAATCCCCACATTGACCAATCCTGAAAATGTATGTCTTAATATTGCAAATCAGTTCTGTCATTTCTCTGTCAGTAGATGGATTATATGCTTCATCATCAGTCATCATTACTTTTGGTTAATAATTGCATTGGTCAAACTTTTTCTCATTTCATTACCAATCCATACTAGTTTCCTCATATTCTCTTAAACTCTCTAATTCAACACTCTTACTGTAAAATAATATTTCATTTATTCACATAATATAATTAGTCTTAATCATTCTTTAATTGATGAATGCTCTTTACTAATCAGGATTTTTTGCTATAACAAAAGAGCTGCTAAAAATCAATATTTTTATACATACATATTCTTTGTCTCTTTATTTGACCTCCTTGGGGTATAGGCCTTGTGGTATTGCTGGGTTAAGGGGCATGCACAATTTAGAGTCCTTTGGGGTCATAGTTCCAAATTAGTTTCTAGAATGTCTATGCCAATTAATGGCCCCACCAATAAGTACATTAATGTGCCTAATTTCCCACAGTCCAAGAAGAAAATTTCCCACAAATATGACTGTGATCAGTACTACTTTGAAGATATAAATGTATGGCTATGTATGCAAAAATACACACACATATGTACACATATATTTCACTTTAAGAAATTTTTATTGTGGGAATTATACAATATTATTTGATTAAATAAGATTTCACTTGCATAGGTAATTCTCAAGTAGAATCTTATAGTGTTTAATATTAGTTCTATATGCAATTAATTATATAATACATAGATTAGCTACAATTTATACTTGTCTTTTGGTTTTCTGGGTTCCTGCCTTGTAGTTATTTCATTATATAATAATAACTGATACTCATTAGGTTACAAAATGCTTCACTTACATTTTCTCATTTGATCACTTTAGCAACCTGATGGGGTTTAAGGATAGCAGATACTATCCCCATTTTATAAATTAGTTGTCAAAAGTCAGAGAGGTTAAGTAATTTTCTCATAGACAGATGTTAAATGTTAGATTTGAACACAAGTCTTTTTTGGCACCAATACATGCAATTAAGCTAGGAAAGGAAGTTAAACAAATTAATTCTTTTTGTTTCTTATTAGTGGTTTTTGATGAAAGAGAAAATTCTGTGAACTCAAAGGTCACATTGGAGGTCCAGCGTCCTCTTGCATTACTTTGAGTCCTCTTTACTGTCATACAACCTGCATTTGGATAACTAGTGACAAGGGAACTGATTACTCTATGAAACATTCCATTCCATCTTTGATTAATGCTGGGTGTTAGGGAGTTTTTATAAGTTGCTGAAATCTGTCTCCCTCCAACTTCTAGTCATTAGTCCTAGTTATGCTCTGCCAGGAGGTTAAGGCTAAAATAAGAAGAAAGGATTATCTGTGAATGTGAGTTATGTGTGTTCTGTCTCTACTTCAATTCAACTCAAGTACCTCCTTCTCCATGAAGACTTTCCTGATCCCCCAGCTGCTAGTATTCTCCCTTCCTGAAATACTTTCCTTTTGTATATGTCTCATGTGTCCTTTTACACAAATATGTACAGACGAAGAGTTTTAGGGCAATTTTAAATTTTGCTTTAAAACTCTTTTTGGAGGGGTGGAGGAGAAGGCAGTCAGGGTTAAGAGTGACCTGTCCAGGTTGACACAGCTAATTATTGTCTGAGGCCTCAGGGTCTTTCTAACTCCAAGACTGGTGCTTTATCTACTGTGCCTCCTGGCTGTCCCAGCTTTAAAACTTTGGAGATATCCTGTACATGTGCATGTGTATGTGCGCATATACACACATATGTGTGAATATATATATATATATATATATGTATAGATTTCTAGTGTTGTATATGATTGCTAGATAAATATAAAATGTATGTTTATACATATATGAATAAACATATAACTTCAATTAATTAACAAACATTATCAAGCACTTTTTCTATGTGCCAAGCTATATGAAATATCAAAGACACAAAGACAAAAGTGAGTCTACATCTCCAAGGAAATTATATTCTAATCAGATAAACAGATATATACAGATTTGTGAGAGGTAGGTCTAGAAATCTATTTCACAAATATGTTTACATAACATATATATATATATATATATATATATATATATATATATATATTCTACATGGATGTGTCCAACATACATAATTAGGTTAGGAAAGGAGGGTAAAGAAATCACATTAAACAAATCAATGCAACATAATAATTATATATGCACATATTATGCTTTTGCTATATGTTATACATATGTATCTGTAATAATAAATGTTTATGATAAATGTATCAGTATATAATATCTTTATATGTATTATTTTTGTATGCATGTGTATATCATATACTATATATTATTAGTTGTCCTTGATTACAATGTAATCTCTTTAAGGTTGGGGAATGTTTTACTTTTGTCTTTGTATCTTTTAAGTTTGATACAATGTTTGGCACATAATATTAATAAGCTTTTAAGTGTGTGTTGATATATGATATGAATATATGTATATAGTATGTGAATATATATGCATATACATGTGTGTGCATGTATCTATTTGAGTTCTCTTCTGATCCACTTTTGTTACTTTTGGATAAGCTGCTGTAAACAGCAACATACAAGTATGATTTGGATGACTTTCCTGATGAACTTAATGGACTTGAAGTGGTAGAATCATGGCCCCATGGGACCAAAGCCAGATATATGTGAGAATGTCACAGGTCTATATTCCTTATCCTCACTCTCAAATCCGAGTTGTCCTTTATAATACCATGTAAGTCAGTAACTCCTAACTTTCCTGTAAGGGATTTGCCCCTGATGAAAAGTAAATGAGCTCCTTCACCTACTATAATAGCTTTTTTTTGGCTTTCTTGGAACCTTTTAGGATTTCATGCACCTGTAAAGAAGGAATAATTATCACATGCTCCAGTCTTGGTATATGCAGGTATGCTACAGTGTTAGCATCTATAAAATAGATCTCAAGTGAGGACCAAACAAGAGCATGCAACTCCTCTCCATGGAGATCCTACCTCATAAGGTTTTTTGTGAAGCAAGCAGTGTATAAATGATAAATCTCAATATAAATTAAGAAATTCTGTTTTCATTTTCTGGGTCAAGGTCTAATCCACAGGGTTTGGAGAGAGAGAACAACAGAACATCAAGGAATATACCTGAATCTACCAGGGAATCTCTCTTCTAACAGCTATTTGCACAATCAATCAACAGGCATTTATTAACCACCTACTATTTGCCAAATACTCTAGCCTTGTACTATGTATGCAATCCTTCCCCTCAAGGAGCTGACATTTTAATATGGGAAGCAGCATATGCACATATGAGTAAATAAGAAATAAATACAAAATTAATACAAGAACAATCCTGATAGGGAAGGAATTAGAAGTGGTGGTGTTCTAGCTGAGGTGTGAAGGAAGCTAGGGATTCTAAGAGGGTGAAGGTGAAGAGTAGAGGAAGAGAAAATGAAAGATGTTGCCAAGTTATGGTAGTTGGAAAGAAGTGGGAGCTCATGGCAAAGAGTGACTATTTTCTCAGTAACACAGGAAATAAAAATTTCTGCAAAGAGTCAGGGGAGAGAAGTTATGAGGGAAGTTTGAAGAGAGAAAGGAAGTTTGGAATGACTAGTGTGGGAATGCAATAGTTCTTTTTAAATTTATTTTTTACCAATGGAGATCCCCATATATTCTGCTATTTATTGTCTTCCAGAGTCACCAAGGGACACTGGGAAGTTAAATGACTTAGAATCACACAATCAATATGTATTAGAAGTAGAACTTGAAGCTCAGATATAGAGGTAGGTACAAGGGATCCTTGAGATCTTGACCAGTCCCAACAACCCTGAAAATTGTCTGGCTTCTGCTTAATGTCCAGTGCATCCTATATATTTGTTTTTGTTTAGTTGTTTCAGTATTGTCTGATTCTTTGTGACCCCATTTAGGGTTTTCTTGGCAGATCCTGGAGTGGTTCCTCATTTCTTTCTTCAGCTCATTTTAGAGATGATGAAACTGGAGTAAATAGAGTTAATTGACTTGTCCAGGGTCACACAATTAATAAGTGTTTGAGACTCGATTTGAATTCAAGAAGCTGCATATTCTTGACTTAACACTTAGCACTCTATCCACTGTAAGACCTAGCTGTCCTTGTTGCATTTTTTTTGAAGGCTCTAATCCTAAGAAAGTTTTTCCCAACATCAATCCAATATCCAACATTTTGCAATTTTCACCCTTTTTTTGTAGTTTAGCTCTCTAGGGACCAAAAGAGACTAGTCTAGGCCCCTATTCCTTATATCTTCAAATATTTCACAATTGTTATGTCTCTTTTCTTCCTGTCTTTTCTTTCCTAGTTCCTCCAAGCAATCTATCTTATGACATGGACTTCAGGCTCCTTGCCATCTTGGTCACACTCCTTGATTATGTAACCAATATCCTTCCTAACATGTAGTACAATCTAAAACTACAATCCCATATCACACTGTTGAGTGTAAACCTCACTAACACCCCCCTTTTGTTCACATTAGTTGACTGATGCCTTGGAAGGAAGCATCGATTAAGTACTTATGTCCAAAGTTAAGCAGCTAGATGGCATAATGATAGAGTAAAGAACTTGGAGTCAGAAACACTTTAGTTTGAATTCTTCTTCAGACTCTGGCTTTGTAACCCCAGTAAAGTCACTTAACCAATCTGCCTCAGTTTCTTTATCTGTAAATCAGGAATAATAATATCAACTCTCTCACAGGGCAAGGTTAGAAGAATCAATGAATTTAACATATGTAAAGCTCTTTGAAAACTTTAGATTCTATATAAATACTAGATATTTTAATTATGCAAAACACAGGGGGATCTAAATTCTCTTAAAAAGTCTACATTTTAATAGGGAGACAATGCACAATTATATTCCCTAAATCTTGTAAAGCTGATTTTTTGAACACATTCAGGCTTTAATTTCAATCCCGATATTAGATTTCATATGACATTGTAGCCCAATGATATCTAAAGAAAGGCATGCACCCACATTGAGCCATTCATGGCACAACCCCAACAAACAAAGTATAGACAGAAGGGCTCCATTCTCCCCCACCTGCATGTACATGCATACCCAAAACTGCTAACCACTGGGCTCAAATCAGCCAAGATCCCCTCAAACTCCCCCCATTCTGCTATCTTCAACAACTTGACTTTCCTGACAATATAACTCTCAACCTTTCCCCTCTACACTGAGTGTCAGCTCCTCTGGGTGCTGAAAACTAAAAACTAACTAAAAACTGGACAGCAGAAGTATCTACAAAGACAATATTCAACCCTCTTTCTCAACCTTATTTCTCCCAGGAGCTGGTAAGATACCTGCCACTGCTTTCCAATTTTTTTAGGTGGGGGTAGCATGAGTTATATAGGATGAACAAACATGTACTGGTTGCCATCTACCTCAAAAACATCATTATTTTCTCTTTCCCACCTCAAACTCATTCCTCTTTTGAAATTCCCCCATTTCTGAGAGGTAGGGAATGAAGGGGGAAAAGTAAAGGAAAGAAGAAAAAAGAAAGGAAGAAGGAAAAAAAAGGAGGGAGGTAATAACAGGCACTTATTAGATGTCTTCTATATACTAGGCACTGTGCTAATAACTTGAGAAATATTCATCTCATTTGATCCTTTCAACAGCCCTGGAAGGGAGATACTGTAATTATCCCCATTATATTGTTGAAGAAACTGAGGCAGACAGGTTAAATGATTTGATTTGCCCAGTGTCACACAGTTACTAAGTATCTGAAGTTGGATTTGAAGTAGATCTTACAAAGTCCAGGCCCAGTAATCTATCTGATTCACTATCTTTTTCATAGCCCAGATACTCAACTTCTTCATTCTCCTTGACTCGGCTGAAATTATTCCTCTTCAGAAGTACCAATGATCTTTTAATTGCTAAATCTAATGGCTTTTTCTAAGTATTCATTCTTTCTTCATCTCTGGTTGCATTTGACACTGCACTTTCTCATCCATATGTTGCTAATGACAAAATATATCACCAACAAAGTATGTCAGACCACTGGTTTAGTCTTTTTGAAATCTTTCTGAATCCTGCATCTTTCATCAATTGTTCTAGCTATCCCTTTAACGTTGTGTCCCTTACAATCTCAATAAGTATATCTTCTATGATTTTATACAAATCTCTGCAAAAAGTTGACCTTGGACTTATAGTTTTTATATCACATTTCATACCTATGTCATAAATGATGAGATAAATGTTAGCTGCTCTCTCCTCACTTAATCTTGCCTCCAAAGAATGCATTTAAGCTTTATTTACTACATCAGAGAAAGTTGGCAGCTATATTTGAATGTGTTTGCTGATTAAGAGAATTTTGGGACTTTTTTGACTCCTAATTGTGACATTTACTTTGCATTGGTTAAATGGTTATAGAACTTGATGTTATCAAGGTAAATTTTTTTTATCTTTTACATTTCCTATTTTTTGGCTCTGACAGCTCATTTCAATAGGTTGAAGGTACTGCAATTGTTCCCAGTATCTTCTCATCTTTAGCTTTTTCTCTAATGATATGGTTGAAATTTTCTTTTTACTTATGTTTTATTCAGGGGATGGTTTGACTATACATAGACAGATGATCTGATATGGCTTCCATTTCAGTAACTAGTCATTTCCTGTCTAAGATATATTCAATTTTTTTGTGATCATATTTGATGCTCACCATTTTTAGTCTATTTCAACATTTTGATGTACAAAAGTACTCATAATATAAAGATGTGAGGCTTCTCAGTAATCTGTGAACATTTGACCTCCATTGTGTCTCAAATACAAGCCATATTACCCAACATATTTTCACCATCCTTTTCTGTTTGTTTTTGTATTGAAATTACAGGTTGGAATAGGGTGATATTATATTTGATCTCGTTTGCCCATAATGGAGATAGTAAGGAGAATGATTATTCCCAAGAAGTAACAGCTAATAAAAATGATAATAGTGCTTATTTATATATCATTTTAAAGTTCACAAAGTGATATTTACAAATATTATTTCATTCCATCCTCAAAACAACACAGGGAGGTAGGTGCTGCTGTTATCTTCATTTTACAGTTGAAGAACCTAAGGCTAAAAGAACTTAAGTGAATGGCCTGGGGTCACATAGTGAATGACAGAATCTAGATTTGAACTCAGGTCTTGCTCAGTCCAAAGCCAACTCTCTCTCTCCAGTTAAATGCTAAGTTTCTTCTAAGTATCCACTGACAACCAAGACAAAAGGATTGATTCACTCTTTACCTTTTCTGTTCCCACACACAGAAATAGCAATTTTCCTATTCACTTGTGAGATTCTCTTTGAGAATTACTCCCGCCTATCTGGAGGCTGCAACTATTTTTGCATATGGTATAGGTAGGAATGAGAATGATTTCCATTGCCTGTTTATTTTCCTATAAATTCACTAGTTAATGACTTAAATAATTTTGTATTTGACTTATGGTTCTTGAATGTCCATGACCTATGAATATAGAGAATACATTGGGGGTGAGGAGAATACTGAACCATGACTTTCAAAATTGATTACATAAATCACCTCATACTAAGGATGGAGGTAACCAGGAGCTCCTTGCTACATATCAAAATATGTTCATTTGGTTTGGAGAATCTTGTCAAATACTTCAGAGAATGCCTATACCTCAGTATTCTGCAGTACATGTTGGTATTTATGTTACAATTATCTTCAAGACAGTCTTTTTATTTATGCTTATCATATGAACAATGAAATGAGATCATCAAATGTCCCATGAAATGATGTTTCTTTTTCTATTTGGGTATATAATAAAATCAATTCCTTTGTTTTACTTTTCAAGAAGAAGCCATGGACATTTCTTTAAGTTCCTCTTTTCTTATAGCTTTATTAATTGAAGATATCAATATTGACATGATTCATTTATTCTAATAATATGCCAATTTTAACAAAAAACCACTAGTGAACACTAGTATTTATTGGGTTTCATTGAATTGCTATTCAATAAAGTATTGTGACTAGAGATGTTTTAGTAAATTTCTAGAAGATTCATATGCCTTGAATAATCCAGGAAATTGGTATGAATAGAGGTGACCAAGGGCCATAGGCCTGATAGTAAGAAGGACTTTATTCATTGACTGAGTTTACCACCAAGTCTCTTGACTGAACAAAAATCACTTAACTTCTGAATTCATTTTCAGATACTTTAAAAGCCTTTAAACCTTTTGATTATCCTTAGAATCCCTTTAAAACAAGCAGTAGATAAAAAAACATCACATTAGTATCTTGCTTGTGGCATTGTAAAAATGGTGCTAGAATTGGAATCACAACAACTGGGCTTGAGTTTTGACTTAGACCTGTACTAACTGTATGTGACTACAAACATTTATTAACCTTTCAGAGATTCAGTTTTCTCATCTAAAAGGAGGAGGAGGAGGAATAGGAGGGCCATACTTTGAGTCCCTGCCACACAGACTTGTGAGAAAAGAGCTTTGGAAACCTTAAAGCATTCAAGAAGTGTGAGTTATTTATTTCACCCTTGTGAAGAAGATCACAATACTTGATTTGATCAGGTTTCAAATAGGTTGTTCAAAATAGTCAGTCAGTAGGTATTTAATACCTACTAGGTACCATGTACTAACTAGAAATGTTGAGCATACAAAGGAAGGTAAAAATACAGTACCTGCTCTCAAGGCATTCACATTATAATGGGGAAAGACAATATGCAAACCACTATACACATATAAGATATATGCCATGTAATGGGAAGTTATCTCATAGAAAAAGCAAGTGGGAAAGGCTTCTTTTTCATAGAATGAGATTTCATCTGAGTCTAGAAAGAAATCTAAAGTCAGGAGGCAGAAGTGAAGAGGAAGAACACATAATGGGACAACTAGTGAGAACAAAGGAAAGAAGGTAAGAGATGGAAAGAAGGTGAGGGATAGCAAGGAGGTCATTTTTGTGAATCACAGAGTATGTGGAGGACAATAAAGAGTAGAAGGAGGAGAAGAATAAGGTGGAAGAAGAGAAAAGAAGGAGGAAGAGGAGGAGAAAAGAAGAGGGAAGAGGAGGAAGAGGAGAAGTAAGAGAAATAGAAATAGAAGGAGAAGGAGGAGAAAGAGGAAAAGGAAGAGAAGGAAGAGGAGAAGGAAGAGAAGGAAGAGGAGAAGGAATAGGAGGAAGAGGAGAATTTCATGCCAAAAAAAAGGAAGGGAAATTCTATAATTAATCATCCCTTAACTGCCTAACCTTAACCTCTGTGAACCTTATTTATCTTATTTGTAAAATGAGTGCAGGGCTGGACTAGATGACCTTTAAGTCTCTTTCAGTTCTAGATTCTATGGCTATTAATAATGCATTGTGGCATAGTGGAAAGAATACTGTGAGGAAATGATTGTACTAGAAACTCAATTTTTCTGAACTTTGGTTGTAAAATGAGAGTGGAGTCAAGATGATTTCTTATTAAATCTAATGTCCAATATTAATTGTTAGATATTCCATGTAAAAAATAATACACCTAATTTGAGTGTGAAACTGCATTGTATTTTGTGACAGTATTTTTAAAACATGAACCTGAAAATCACCTGAATAGGGGATTTTTGGTATGTTCATTTATACCTAATACATTCAGATCAATTACAGATGCTAGCCTATTGTTGACCTAGGAGCTCACAAGATACTACTCTCTGTTCAATGGTGGGGTTCACAGCCCATCTCAGCCTTGTCATCCTGCATGATTTTTAGTCATATATTCTAATATATCTTCCACAGGCCATTTACCCAACTTCTAGAAGCTTTCCTAAAGTTCTCTTAACATTAATGTGTGAAGGGTTTGGGCTATCCTATCAGTTATGCCTTTGCCACATGATTCTGTCACCTTATTTTTTTTTGTTCCTGCATTTCTTTGACGACATCTTGTATATATCTTGTTTGATAAAATCCACATGTCTTTTTCCAATATGTTATCCTGGTGGTGACCAATAGGGAGCAATGTAAACAAAATTTTGAATAAAGTCTTCATAATAAATTGAGTCTTCTTTATGAGGACTAACCTAGCTAAGCAATATTGGGTAAGGGGAGAGTATAGAGGGAGGGACTGGTGAGGGAAAGAGAACAAGCATTTGTTAAGTAGGTACTATGCACCAGATATTATGCTAAGCCACTTGGTGAATTATCTGGTTGTGTTAACTCATTTAAAAAAAAATAGCATTGTAATGACAGTAGTAGTATAGTTTTAAAAAAATAGTTCAAAAAGTGTCCCAAAAGACTTTTAACTTTAGAACTGTGTTATCTAAATGTGAGATCATTATCAAGAAACCAGTGAATGGACATGATATTTGAGGAAACCAATGGTATCAATCTTGGTACTCTTGAAATAAATTAAATCAGATAAATAGCAGGAAGCTACAGCTAAGCGGAAGGATGATACACGGATTTTCTTCAGAGGGCCATGATAAATATTTGCAAAAAGACCACTATGAAAATAATCACAGTTTTGTACCTTCTAGTGTAGAAGACAAATAAATATATTCTACAAGACCTAGATAAATCTCTCTATTTAGATCAATCTATTCCATAATATTTGGCAGTAAACCAGCAGATTTATTGATTATCATAAATTTTTATGCTTATTCTAAAATCTGTCTAACCTACTCAGAACTTAAAATTTGCTTGGATTTAGGGTTTGCTTCTTTAATTTTTTGTTTTTCCTATAGAGTGTTTATTGACTTCAATGAAAAGTTTGGAGTGTATAATGATGGTGAAAAAATATATTGGAAAGAATGGGTCAGGAATGAGGAATGAAAGAGACTGGAAACAGACAATATAGAAGGTTCATGTCTATAAATTATCAATATTTTTCTTAAGACAAGAATCATAAATACAATGGTGAATAACTTTACAAAGAATAAAACTGATGTTTTAATAGACAAAAAACAGTTACTAATATTGGAAGTCTTTCCTGAATCAGCCATCTGTGTGTATAGTAAGACCATTAGTACAAATACAGAAGAAAGTACAATAAGAGACAGGTACAATTAAAATAACTCCAATCCAGACTATTTAAACATAGAATGCTTATGATGTATGAATAGAATTCGGGTGGAAGGACATAGACATTGATTACAATAATTTTATACAGAAATTCAACCAATTTAAGTTAGTTGCCATTGTAAAGAGATAAAAGAGTACTCTACAAAGCAGAAATATATGGAAACTAAGGTAACAGCAATTTAAAATGTAGTCTTGTTCTTACAAAGAAGAATAGTGTAAAATTACTAGTACTATCTCATAAAATTAAGAGAAATAGAAGATAAATCAATTTGTAGAAAGATTAGCAAGAGATAAAACCAAGAAAAGGGAGAAAAATCAAGAACATTTAAATAACTAAACTAGATGGAGGTCAATAAAAAAAGATAAAAGAAAAGATTTACAAAGGTTTTTTATAACAAATTCTTTCTATCATTAAGAAAAGTGAACCATCACATTTTGACATTTCAGTGCTGGGGTCAGCAAATGATGGTCCAAGGGCTAAATTCCATCCATAGACTGTTTTTGTATGGCCTGTAAGTAAATAATGATTTTTACAAAAAAACTTAATTAAAAAAATTCTTAGCTTGTAAGTCATCCAAAAACAGGCAGTGGGTTATATTTGATCTGTGGGCTGTAATTTGTTGACCCTTGGTCTAGAATGATATGCAGTTAGAAGCACAACCTATTAAACTTGTTCTCAACATACATACTAAGCACAGACACTACAAATGGACGTGAATTGTTCCAGGAATTATACAGAAGGAGGAAAGGATGTTGGATGGCCTCTGGGAAACTGCAGAACTTCTTAAATGATCTCAAATTTATCCCTAGAACAAATTCCCTTTTATTGCCAATAATCCCTCAGTGACTAGAGGCATTAAAAACTCTAGTCTCTGAAGGATTAAAAATCATTCATAGGATGATGGAGAATATGATGGGTGAGGGCACACTAAAATATATAACAAATAAGGAACTATGAAACACTGAAGCAAAGGTGTCAACAGACATATATATCTGAAAAGAATGCCTAGTCAAGTAGTGAGAAGAAAGGACAACCACTGAGTAGTTATTATGCTCTTATGATATTGAAGGCAAGGGAGAAAGGCTCCTAAGACATTTCCTGGATTCCCAGTGGTGAATGTATGAAAGTATATACATAAAGAATCACGCTGGAAAAGGGAAATGATGGTTTGTTGCTATCTGCATTGTGGGAAAGAAAATTCACACTGTTGAGATTGCAGATTGAATTGAATATTTGGGGGTAATTTTGTTACCAACTATTCACACATATCATATACCTCTCTACTGACTCAATTTTAATTCTTCAGAAGTTGTGGCATGTTATAACTCAAAGCCATACTGTAATATTGAAAGAATACTTTATTCCTTGAATACTTCATTATTTAATTAATTAATTTAATACTTTATTATTAAAAAAGAGAGATCTCTTTTTTTCCCAAAGAGAAGATTGGAATCAATAAAGGCACTGTATAAATTCCCAAAGGCAATCTAACTTATATTCCTTTTAGGTTCAGCTCTGGGCCCAAATCAGGATCTGTCTATGTGAACTAGTGGACTATTTCTATGGGTTGCTTACCCAACTATATTGCTTTATCTGTACAACAGAGATTTCTAATTCCCTTGGCCTTCCTATATAGATGGTTTGAAATGTTTTGAAAACACTTGAGTTCTGGTATCTAAGTTCTTGTTAATTTTACAAGATAACATACTTAATATATTTAATTGAATAAAAGTCAGGATTCATAAAGATACAAACATAATAGAACACTGGGTTGAGTCTAACAAGAAAAAACTATGGGAATAAATATGTAAAATCCTCCATTTGAGTTTTAAAAGCTAGTTCCACACAGTATGATTGATATAAATCTATATATGTTTTTCCTCTGAAAATATATTGCAATTTTATAGCATTTTAAGAATAGAACAAGTATTAAGATAAGGCAGTCAAAAAAACCTAGAGTACATTAAGGAAAGCATAAGATTCACGACTCAAAAAGGAATAGTCATGCTAGTCCTCTTCTCTCATCAGACCATTTCCAAAATGTATTCAGTCCCAGGCCCTACAGTTTAGGAAGGACATGGATAAACAGGAGTGTATATAAAAGAAAGCCACCAAGTTGATTAGACAATTAGAAATAATGCCTTTTTGTGCAAGATATTTCCCATTATGTATATAAGTATTTTCTTTAGTGAAAGAAAATGAACTTTTGTGTAAAAAAAGAATGAATGAAATCACCTTGTGGAGGATGTATTTCCCCTTTCATATGTGAATGGTTGACAGGAGTGGGGAGGGAAATTTTGTGCACATGAACAATAAAATCTTTGTGTGAAGGATCACAGATTTTTAAAAATATATAAGAACATACTAGTAGGACTAAAAAAAGAACTGTCCCTCAGATGAAGGGACCTATCTCAAGGCAAAAAAAAAAAAATGAGTGAGGTTATAGGACACTGTGATCTTTTGCCTCTTTTGCATACGACTGCTTTTAGAGTTTAGGAGGTAATAATTCATAAGGTGGTAAATCATAGTGATTTGGAGACTAAAAGAATATTAAATGAGAACTGTTAGTTTCATACCTGTCAGAAACTTCTATTTTATACAAATTTATCTCATAAGGGAAAATTGAGTTCACTGACCAATCAGAAAGCTCTGATTCAAGCCATTAGCTGTTAAAAAGCTATCAGGAGAGGAGTGTAGAAGTTAGTGCTGTTGAGCAGCTAGCAAGAACAGTTAGTTCACAGGATGTTCAGTTCTGG
Organism: Macrotis lagotis; assembly: GCF_037893015.1. Taxonomy (NCBI): domain Eukaryota; kingdom Metazoa; phylum Chordata; class Mammalia; order Peramelemorphia; family Peramelidae; genus Macrotis; species Macrotis lagotis. Next base: position 158,893,813 of record NC_133658.1, on the reverse strand, counting down.
TACTTGTAGTCTGTAGATTGGAAGACAAATTGCTTAGTGGACCGAGTGAAGAAAAACAACCTGCTAATCCGAAGAAAACAGAACTCTGCTGAAGTCTGGGTTATTGCTTCTTATTGTTCCCCTCTCCCCACCCCATTCCCATTTTTTGCCTCAAAAAAAAAAAAGAGTAGGCATGTGCTTTACATAAGAAGAAACTTGTATCTCTTTGAGCGACATAGAATTTTATGAAGTATGGACTTGGCTGGGCTTGTTTTCATTTCATTGTTTCAGACAATAATATAAAGCTGAGAGTTGATTGTTCAACATGATGGGTTTTTTTTTTCAACAAAGAGCCAGATCGAATTATCTTCATTGCCCAGAGAACCAATCTGAGGAGCTTTATAGTTTTTTGACTTAGGGTAACTGCTTATCACTGTAATTATGCAATAAAATCTTAGTGTACTTTTAAGGGTAAATGGAAGTTAAAAGAACTTGTCATTGCATCATCCCTTTGAGCAGAGGAAGAGTGGATTTGAAGGGGAGCAACTAGCAGAAAAGCAGCTTTGTATGGTATAGATTGTTTCTGAGAGAATAAAGGGCATTAAGAATCATAGTCTAAAAATGTGTAATTTGTTGAGCACACTGATTTTCCTTATTCACAAACATTACTTATATTGTATTAGAAGAGTATGATTCAGATTTATGGACTGTGAATTTTAAAAATATTATTGCATTTGTTTTGTTAACTGTTACTATTCTTGCTTATATCTTGTCATTAAGCAATTATTTTTTAAGACTTTATGGTGACATTGTTATTGATTGTTTGTAAATGGTAAACACTTGTGGGGGTTTAGGAGTTTATAGTGACAAATAATGTATTGCTCTGTCCTCCCTTCCCCCCAAAGGATTATACCTAGGACCCTTAGAGAGTACTGAGTAGTAGTCACACACAGTAGTGGTCAATCTTTGGGAGGCCAATATGAGGATGTGAGTTGAATAAGCAAATCCAGAGGCTGAGAGAGTTGGAGCCATGCCTGAGCAGGGCCTCCATGAGTCATAGCAGAAAGAATTAAGGATATCAAACCTGGAGAAGAAACTTGGAGGGAGTTGAGAGTATCAAAATAGGTGGAAATTTCATACAAGAAGATTTTCATTTTATGGAAGGAAAATTTTCCTAAAACTTAGAGCTCTCTAAAAGTGATCCTTTTGCTTCAGGAGAAATTAAATTCCCTCTTACCAGAGGTATTTAGGGAAAATTTTGTTGTCTATTTGTTGGGCATATTATAGGGGAAATTCTTACTAAGGTACAGGTTGGACTCTATTCTGCAATATGGAATATTTAATCTTTTGTTTCTTTATGTAATGTAGTTTTGATAAAATGAAGCAATAAGGACATCCATTTGCTGGTTTTTCCTAATGGAAAATCATTCATACATGCTTCATGTTAATATTCCTTTTTTGAGAAAGAAATGTAGTATAATCCCAAATATTAGAACAAATACATCTTGCTTTAGAAAAAGTGCATTTGTTCTCACTAAAGAATTTATATACCAGAGAGACATCTCTTAAATTTTCAACATGCAATTAATCAGTGTGGCCTTTTGAGAAAGGACAAATTAATCTAAGTATGTTGTACATATCACTGTAATCTTTTTTTTTTCCCTTCAGTGAGCAATCAAACAAATTTTCTTGCATAGAGAGAAGATTTTTGAAAATGCCCATCACAAAAAAAAAAGCACAGGGACCATAATCCTTTTGTTATATAAGGCTTTGGACTACCCATAGGGAACAGCTATAGAACAAGCCTCTAACTTCCCCATCTAATAAGACTCTCCAGCTAACTCTATGGCCTTTAACTATCACAGAACCCTGAGTATGATCTGGTAGTTTTATAAAAGCTAAAGTGACCTGGGAATGTATTTTGTTGCTGTTCGGTGGTTTCACTTCTGCTCAATTTGAGATTTTCTTGGCAAAGAAACTAGAGTGGTTTGCCGTTTCCTTCTCCAGTTCATTTTACAGATGAGAAAACCAAGGCAAATGAGATAATTGACTTGCCCAAGATCACTAACTAGAATCCGAGATCAGATTTGAATTGAGGTCTTCCAGATTCCAGACCTGACTCTAATCCTGACTCCACTTCACTATGGCACCACTTAGCTGCATAATTCTCATCAGAGCTACAGCTAGAATATTTCTGAGTTCTGAATACCACTATATAGGAAGGATATTGGCACCAGAATTCAGATAAATGTTTAACAAATTTTTTTTTTGGAGAGGGGTAGGAGATATGCACACATGAAATACTTTTAAGATTAATTTAAATTATGTTTTTCCCCACCACTTTTCCAAGCTTAAAAAATCAAGAATACAATACCTCAAACCCTTATTTCTATATGCAAATTTCTAATATGTAAATGCTTCCAATGAAAATTTAACAATGGGCTCCAGCACACATCTAGAAAACATTCAGAGAAGGATAAACAAAGTAGGGAATGGTCTTGGGAATCATTTCATAAGAGGATCAGTTGAGAGAGCTGAGAATTTTTCATTTGGAGGAGAGAGAGAAGATTCAAGGTTATAATAGCTCCTTCTAACTACTTGAAAAGTTGTCATGGGGAAGGGGAATTACCTTGGTCCTACTTGGCCCCATAAGTACTATACCAGGAGCACTGAAGTTGCAAAGAGCAAATTTAAGCTTGATATAAGAAAACAATTCCTAACAATTAAAGCTACTCCAATGTGGAATGAGCTTGAGATCTTCAAATAAAGGCTGGATGGCCACTTAATAAGCACATTTAGACAACATTCTTTCGGATAGGTTGCTCTATATGATCTCCTCTCAGGTCTTTCCAACTCTGAAGTTCTATGATTCTGCCTAATGATTGCCAGTTAAAACAACAGACAACCCCCCCCCCCCCCAGGCCTTTCTTTTAACCACTTAACAGAAGCATCTGATATTTGTTCAGATATGACTGATTCATATAAGGAAAGGTTTAAAAAAAAGACAAATGCATAGTGTTCACTTTAGAATACAGGAAACCATGTAAAAGCAATGGCACTGGGATTAAAGCAACCACAAGGCCACCCCAAGTAACAATTTTTTTTTAACAGACCAAGAATTCTGAGATTCAATCTAAAAGAATATTAAAGCAGGAGGCCATAATAAAAACTACTGGTTTGCAGCAGGACTTCTGGGACAAGACTCACATAATAATACTTATTAAAGGGCCTTGGAGATGATCAAATCAAACTCCCCACTTTACAGATAGGGAAACAGAGGCATGGAGAGGAGTGACTTGCCCAAATGGCAGTTCCACTTAGAATCCAGACCACTTGCCTTTTCTTCTTCATCAATATGCCTCTGGGAAAGAAAAGTTCTGTGAAATGAGACCTTTAAATCATTCAACACTGACTTGGTAAAAAAAAAAATGACTGCACCCCAGATGTGCCACTATCCAAATCAAAGTGTCCTTCAAAGAAGGACCCTTATTGCCCACATGAATAGACTTTGATAATTTGAAGCTAATTGAGGTAAAATGAAAAGAGAGTAGGACTTGGGGACCTGGGTTCAAATACTGACTCTGCCATTTGTGTTGGGAAATTTATTTCAACTTTCTGGGGCTCCTATTTCCTTATCTATAAAATAAGTAGAATAGAGTAGATATTTTCTTACATTCTGCTCTGCTCTAAATTTATGACACTATAAAATACCACTGATATCTATGACATTGGCTTCATCCTGAATTTGGAACATAAATTCAAATTCCACAGTGTCTAAAACATGAAATCAGCACTTAAGGGGGGAGAAAAGGGAAAAAATACATCCAATTATAGCTTTGGGTTCCCTTTTAAAGTGGAAGGGAAAGAAAGTATATAAATTTGCTAATTATATAAAAGAAAAACCAACCAACTCCACAAACCATTTGACCCTAAGGCTCTTGTAAAGGATTGGAAATGTGGAGCAAGTCTGTACTGACTCTACCCTGAAGGTGTGTATATATATATATGTAGATATAGATATAGATATAGATATAGATATATAGATATAGATACATATACACACACATTATATACACATACACATGTATATGTATCTATATATATATATATATGCTGGTACATTCATGTATGTACCTGTATATATGTATATAAACATGCATGACTATACATATATACATAGATATATTCAGTACTACAAAAACTAAGTAAAACATTTGACCAGGGATAACTATGGAAAATTAAGACTTACCCATTAATTTGACTTTGTCTTTCATGTGAAAATTGACTAGGCATGGTTCCCCGCATGAATTACCCAGTAAGCCTTTCTGTTTTCCTTTATAAAAGTTAGGCTATCTCTTCTCTTGGAGGTTCAAGCAGTGACTCATGCCTTCACTCTTTGGTTCCCATGAAGTCAGAAATCACTTCTGGTGCTAATATTGACAAGTGAAATAAGAAAGGGGCAGGGAACAATTGCTGCAGGCCTGTGATGGACTCTAGGTACACTGAGAAAATTCACACATAGATGCCTCTGTGCAGGCTCTTTTGTTTTCCCCATTCCCAAGAGAGAGCCCTTTATTAGAGCAAGCCTCCAAGGTACCATCAATGCAGGCTCTCTTCCCTGGTAGCCTTTACTTGAGAGGATCTCTTGGGACAGTATAGCTAATTCAAGCAAAGAAAACTCAAGTCAGCAAGTTCTGAAAAAGATTCTCCAGATAAAGTCAGGTATTGTAACTGCCAGCAACAATAGCAGGCAAACTCTTTAGCATAAGAATCAAGGGATTGATGCTTACATGACAGAGGGATTGGAGGGCAAGGGGATGAGGGGAGGAGGGCTAAAACTCTATGGAAACAAGGGACTGACTGGGGAGGGGGGGTCAATATTACTCAATGCACAATTTTCTAGGGACACTCAAGCAAGACACGATTTTCTTTTTAAAATGTAATAAAATACCTTTAGGGAAATAATTGCATAAGGTTTTGCTTTTTCTACAAGCATTATGACATACTTTAACATTCTGGCCAAATATATGGATTTACTTATCTCCTAAGTTATGGATGGCGAGTAGTCTGCTTTGGTGGAGGAAATTCTCATTTGTAAAGTTGTCTACTTATTGGAATTTCAACTCATTCTTATATCCACGTATAAATTTATAAGTTACCTGCAACTTGGTTTGTTGTTGTTGTTGTTGTTGTTGTTTTTGGTTAAGACAATATACTATTTACATATAGTAAATGCTTAATAAAAGTCTACCCCTCTTCATTTTTCTTATCTGTAAACCAAATGTTTTGGACTACATTAACAGTATAGATCTGACATTCTGTGATTCTATTTGCTGTGAAACATTATTAGGTTTAGAATTTTAGATTCACAGAGTTAGGGCTGGAAGATGAGTTTTAGGCTCATCTAGTCTAACCTCTCATTTTCAAAGGAGATGTCTTGAGGCTCAAAGAAATAAAGTTATTTGCCCAAATTCACATAGGTAGTAAGTAGTAAAATTAGGATTCAAAACTGGATCTTCTGGCTCCAAATTGATTATTTTTTCCACTGAAAAAATAATTCATATTTACACAATTAAATTTTAAAAGCATGTGTCTGACAACAGACCTAAGGAATAAGTAGTATATGTATCATTACTCCCAATATACAAAAGATGAAAGTGTGGTTCCTGAAGAACTGACTTGTTCAATGTCAATTGGTTTTCAGTCATTTTTCCATTTTGTCTGACTCTTTGTAACTGCATTTGGAGCTTTCTTGGCAAAGATCCTAATGTGGTTTGCCATTTCCTTCTCTAGTTTGCTTAACAGCTTATTAGCTCAGGAAGCTGAGTTAAATGAGTTGCCCAGGGTCACACAGCTAAGGACAGATTTAAATTTAGGAAGAGGAGTCTTTCTGACTCCAAGTCCAGCATAGATAGCCACTGGACTACCTAGCTGTTGCAAAGATTAGTAAATAAGGGAGCTGAGATTTAAACTTAGATCTCCTTGTGGTAAGTGTAGCATTATTTCTCCTACATCAAAATCTTTCAGAAGAAATGTTAAAAACTTTCCTACAATTTGTAGTCTTAGAGAGTTGTCTAACTTAAATAGCTCTTCCAAGATCACACAACTGATATGTGTCAGAATTAGAACTTGAACTTTGTTCTTATTCATTCCAAGAATAGTTGGGTCAATAATGTATCATGTCACCTCTTATCACAATGAGTTTTAAGATTTAAAAAAAAAATGAGGTAGTTTAAGGTCATTAAAAGGACTGCACAATTTCCTGAATATAATCTAGCTCATTTTCTTACTCCACTTTTCTTTCATCTGCATTGCTCATGCAAGGTATATGTACTTCCAAAGTTAATAGATGATGAACTCAATGGACAGTCCATCAGGCTATATGCTATAGTCTAGACAGAAGAAATTCATTATCTACCCAGAAGGTTCACTATTAGAAGTGACTCATTGAGGGACCGAGTTTCAAATATTTGAATGAAAAAATATGGAATGAATGGAGGAAAATCATGGATAGTATCACTACTCCCAAAACAGGGTGAAGAGATATTAATAACTATCAGCTCATATGTATATCTCATGTTTAAAATTTTTTCATCAGAATGACCTACATATGCATTCAGTGTATCATTACTGAAAACCTAAGATAGTAACAAACTCACAATAGACTTTCCCCAATAGATTGCATCTTTATTCAGCTGATGGGAAGTTGAAAAGAATACAATATTTCACTATATTTTTGTTAATTATAAAAGAGTGCTTGACTTGGTAGGGCAAAGTATAGCTTATAGGCCCTTTTCCAATAAAGAACTACTTTTGCCTATAATAGGATCATAAATAATTCCTTGAGAGTTAAAGCCACTAAGATAATTTTCTTCTAGAAACCTTTGGTCATTAATATAAAACAATGAAAAAAGACATGTGAACATTGAAGGCATTTGACTTTGTCATGGCAGAAATCCAATACAGAGTCCAAAGAGAAGAAGGATTTACACAGATAAGTGAGGCTCTCTAAATTTCCCTGTCGGTGGATGACACTGAGCATATCATATCAAGACTAAACAATAGGTTCTTTTAAATGAAGTTGATGACTACTTGAAAGAGTGACCTAGAAATTCATAAAGGAAAAGAATGGGAAAAAGGAAGTATAATTAATATAGGAATTACCATTATCTCCATTTTACAGAAAAGGAAAGTGAAACTCAGAAATGAAATATATGTTCATAGTCATATAACTTAAGTGTCAGATGTGAGATTGAACCCAGATCTCTTGACTCTTAGCCCAGCTCTTTTTCTACTACATCACCATTCTACTCCGTTGCTTTGACTTCACCTTCCCTATCTTTCTTATTTGGCATGTCACTGAATATCTTTTTAGTGAATGTAATTATTATATGTACAAATTATCCTTTTATTATGACAGGTGCTTTGATTGGAATGTACTCAAAATATAAAATTATTCAAGTTGTTGAGTCATTTCAGTTTTATCTTACTCTTTGTGACCCCATTTGGGGTTTTTTGGGAAAAGATACTGGATTGTCATTTCCTTCTCCAGTTCATTTGACAGATAAGGAAACAAGCAAACAGAGCTATGTGACTTGCCTAGAGTCACACAACTAGATTTGAACCTTGGAAAATGAATCTTCCTGATTTCAGTCCATCGCAACATGACCCTGTTCTATCACCAAGACTTTGACTGCTACCCCAGCATGCTTTCTCTGTGCTGTCCCTACTTGGAATCTACTTTTACCCATAATTCCCAGAGAGGCACTTGTTAGACTTTGCAGGGCAAGGAGCCTGCTACCTCTCAGGAACTGACTAAATTAGTAGTCAGACTCTGGCACTGTAGTGTAAGCTTCCCCCCCAAAAAATTCTCTCAGACCCAGATAAAAAAATTCCTAGCATGGAGGGTTAGACGTTCACCAAATAAGATATTTGTAAAGTCCTCAGCACATAGTGGGTGCTACAGAAATGCTTATTCCTTCATCTCTAGTACACCACAATGTTTTCACAGTTTTCACAGACAGGAAAATTTCATGATATGCTAAGTCTAGGTATTAGGAAAACGAAATCCTAATTATCTCCCCTTTTTTAGTACCTTGCTGCCCTGCCCCTATGCTCAAATCACAATACAGCACAGCTGCCAAATGATGTCTGAGGCATGTGCTGAGTTAAACAAATAACCCCCTCCCATATAAGCTAGAACAAATTATTCTTCAATCAAGAAAATTCAGAAAATGATACAAGGATCACCCTTCTGGTCACACAAAGCTTCACTGTTGGGGAAAAGATTAGACTGGCTCACCAGCTGGTTGCTATGAGGAAAATGTGAATTTGTGGAGGGAATGACCTTGGGGTCCTTCCTATTGGCCAAATTGAAGAAACCAAATTCAATATGTATTTTCTTAACCTCAGCTTAGTGAGCTGCATTTCATGTCACTGAGGCATAAACTTGGCTAGGGACAGAGAAGACTAGAAGGGAGGGAAGGACATTTTTCCATACTTGGTAGCATGATATGCAGGGACACTATCTAGAAGCAGACTAGAATGATGGATAGGCCTCAGAAGACCTGGGTTTTTGTCCCAATTATGTCACTTATGGAATGTGTGACCTTTGGTAGACCATTTGGGGTTTTTTTGGCACTTGGCTTCCCCATCTGTAAAATTAGGGGATTGGATTAATTGATTTCTAAGGATTGTTCTAAATCCTGCAAGTTTGGAACTAAATTGTTCATAGTTTGCATGTCTTTGTTTTGAAATTCTCTTCCTGATGGATTTTTAAACCATAGGATGAAGAAGAAAATTTCCATTTAGATAATGTTCTCATTCTATTTAATGACCACTGTCCTAGAAGATGCACAAAATGAAAGTTCAGAATACTTTCTTTTATAAGATTTATTTTTTAAGAAACAGTTCACAGCAGAAATGGTCACACTATAGAAATGGTTCAAAGAAAGATTATTTTATTTGACTCTTTTATATTCTCCATCTTACTATTGCATCTAAATGCTGGTTCAATAATATCTTCCAGCTCAAGGAAGATACCAATCAATTTATTTCCTTGAACAACCCGAGCTGATGTTGGAAGTTTGATGGTGATGATGATGATGACATCACAGAAGTAATGCCATGACAAGCTGTATAAACTTTTATTATTTTTTTAAAGTTATACTTTAAGGAGATGAAGTATCCTTGTTGACATTAGGTTATGATAGATGAACTGTTCTGATACCAACTTTCTAATGGACTCTAATCCAATAAACAGCTATTAAGGAACTATTTTGTGTAAGTCATCATAATAGGATACTAGACATACAAAGACAAATGAGAAACAATTCCTATAAGAAAAAGCTTACATTCTATTTAACAACCTCACTTTCTCCTGTGGCCAGATATGAATCATTGATGCTCTGGCAACTAAGCAGTCAGGATTAGGTGACTTGCCCAAGGTCACACAGCTAGTAAGTGTCAAGTGTCTGAGACCAGATTTGAACTTAGGTCCTCATACACATGTGCACATACATACATATGTGCATGCATAGATATATAAATCTGGAGGTGTATAAGATTTTGTTTGACTTTCCCATTGTTATCATCTGATAGATTATTAAATTGAATGAAATGATTAAGCATCCTCTTATCACTTCCCGAAAAAAGGGATATCCCATAGACCTTTTCTCAGAGTTTTCTACAACTGAATAGAAATACTTGCTAGTTCTAAATGAGGTTGAACAAGATGGCCCACTCCCCACCCCCATTCCAGTGAATATTTAAAATATACCATAACTAATGGCTCATCGTTCAGTTGATGTTGAATTCAATTCAGAGTGCCTGAACATCTGTTATATTGGCTCAATCCAGGTGATTTAGGAATAAAGCAAATATAGTGATGGAAAATCAGAGAGTCCATTAAAAATATACATTTCAACACAGTATGGAGGAGAGCCAATGATATAAATCTGTATATAGTGAAAGGCTTGAATGTTCCTGTCAAAATTATATAAACTTTTATTATTTTTTAAAACTGTACTTTAAGGAGATGAAGTATTCTTGCTGTCATTAGGTTACGATAGAGGAACTGTTCTGGTACTAGCCTCCTAATGGACTCTTAATCCAATAAACATTCATTAAGGAGCTATTTGGTATAAACCATCATGCTAGGATACTAGGCATACAAAGACAAATGAGAAATAGTCCCTATAAGAAAAAGCTTACATTTTATATCCCTCCATTTTTTATATTCTTATTCCTTCTAATTAGTCTTTATCTGATCAGGTAAAGTCTTTCTATGGAATCTGTATACACTTTAAACAAGCAAATAAAAATAGTCTATTGCTTAAGATTAAAATCATGTAAACAGAATTCTGACTTCTCATAGATCAGCTGGTCATAATTTATGTCTCTTATTGTTTTTATTTCCCTAAAATGATAAATCATAATTGTCATGGCTGTAGGCCTGCCTGACTAACCGGTCAACTGATTTGACTGAATTTAACTTTTTTTTGCAGTTTTTTACTGAACTGATCAGTGGTTTGTCTAACCTGAAAAGGGTGACCAGTCATTTTGGAGCATTTTATGCAGCTAAGGAATCTGAATAGCACTGAACTTCACTAGCTCTTCATGATTCCCTGTCCTTTCTAATGCAGTATCACTAGGATATATTCAAAAGCAATGGTGTAGAGGATAGAGTATGAACATAGAATTTGAATCCTACATCTGAAATTTATTTGCTGTGTGACCATCACCAAATCATTCACCTTTTTTGAATCTCAGTTTCATCAGCTATAAAATGGGGATATTACCTGTAGTGCCTACATCAGAGAGTTGTTGTAAGGCTCAAATGAGCCTATATGTATATATATATATATATATATACATATATATATATATATATATATATATATATATGATATAAAAAGCATTACAGTGGGATAGGGTGGGCAGAGGCTCCCTGATCAGTTGAGTTTCCCTTCCTTCCTCCAATCCACTGGATGAAATTAAAGCATGTAATAGAAAGGAAAGAAGGAAGAAAATGAGGCAAGAAAAGCAGGAAAAGAGGATGGAAATAATAAGGAAAAAAGAAGAAAAAGAAAAGAGAAGGAAGGAAAGAAAGAAAGGAATAAGGAAAGAAAGGAAGGAAGGAAATAAGGAAGATAGAAAGGAAAGAAGGAATTTTATCTGTCCTCTGGTATCAGGATTAATCATCATATTGATTAGAATTCTGAAGTCTTTCAGAATTGTTCATTTTTACAAAATTGATGTTATAGTTTATAAATATTGTATATATATATATATATATGTATATATATAGTGTTCTCCCAGTTCTGCTTTATTTCTTAATACTATTCATGTTCTTGATTATAGTTTTAATACCACTACTCTCACAGAAGTCTTCCTTGGTAACATATGATACTCTCTTTACACATTCTATGCATCCTTCCACTAAGCTATACTCTAAAGATTCCAAGCTGGTGTACTTTAAATTTATGCTTCACCCCAGGGCAACATTCAAGGGCTAGCCAACAGTGAGCTTCCATTTCTGGAAGAACAGCTTCAGTGGGCCCAAATATTCAACAATCCTCTCCTGCAAGTGCTTGTCGAAAGTAATCAAAACAACTTGGAAGGAATTTGAGAGTCACTGTACACACACACAATTTCATGGTAACAATACCATGAAGGGATAACAGCCCTCCCTTACCTTCTTCGGTTTCATTCTTATCTGTCTTTTAAAATCAACTGATTCTTGAGGAAGGGTGGGGTAACAGGGGTGGGGAATAAAACCAATTTTTTACATTTTATCAAGTACTATTTTCAGGATGTGCATTGGATATTTTCTTTGACCTCCAAATTCTATTTGGACTGCTCCTCTCAATAGACACATGGGAATGTCAGGATGCCACCAGATGTCAACAAGCTACATGTCTTGAATTCTTATCACCATCTAAATACAATGAACTTGCTTTCTGACACATAACTGAGAATCACTATTCAAATGTTGACCTGTAACTGACTAGAGAACTTGGACAGCTGTAGTATCAAATTTCAGGAAATAAATCCTTTGATAAGAGAAATGAGGCTACTAAATGCTCAACTAAAAGTGACTTTAAGTATTGTTTTAAATAGGGCCATGGAGTCAAGATTGGTTAATTATTTGAACTCATGCCACTAAGCTGAGTCTCTAAATTTTGAAAAAATGGAAACGCTTATTTTATTTCATAAATTTAAAATAAAATAAAATAAAATATGAATATAGAATTTAGTAGACAAAAGCAATATAATTGACATGTAGACTGGTTACTATAGGGTCCTTAAAAAAATTCTTCACTTGGATGATGAATCAGGACTAGAATCAACCTCTGATACTTTTTAATTTAACCTTTCTTTTCATCAATGAGGCACCTGAGTCTCAGAGATGAGTGCTTTGCCTGTGGTTATATAGGAAGTAAATGGAGCACCAACCCTAGTGTTAGGAGGACTTAAGTTCAAATCAGGCTTCAGATGATTTCTAGGTCTGTGATCCTGGGCAAGTCATTGCCTCAAAAAATTATATATACATATTTGTGTATATATATACACATATATGTGCAGGGAGAGTAAATATCAAAACATGGAGTTGAAACCAGGCCACACAGATTTACAGAATTTTAGAACTTGAAAGGGAGTTCAGCAGTCATCTGGTCTAACTCCTGCTCTCCAAAAGAATGCACACTTTAATATTTTGATAAGTCATCACTCAAGTCTTTGCCTGAAAACCTCCACTGAGAAGAGCCTACTATCCCCTCTCATTTCAGTACACTCCATTTCACTTTTGAATGCCCTCATTGTTAGAACATTTCTTCCCCTTGGAAATGAAATACAAATGAAGCCCTTTGCATCTTCCATCCATATTACACCTAGTTTTGTCCCTTGGGGACAAAAAGAAGAAAAATATTCCCTCTTTCACACTAGGGCATTTCAAATATTTGAAGACAGTTATCACGTCCCCACTGATTCTCCAAGGTAAATATCACCAGTTGTTTTAACTCTAAATTTAATACATTACACAGGTATTTTTTATGCCTGCATCATTTGTATATGCAATTGTGCTTCACCCTACCTATTAAAATACCCTCCCTGTGGCACTTAATTGCCCAATTCCTAAAATGGAAATAAAATTCCAAAATGGGACATCTCCTAAAGGCTTTGTCATTTAAAATGAGCTACAGATGGTGATGTTCTTCAATACAGATTACCATTAGAAAATAGTGTATGATATCTATCTGCCTATCTATATACATATGTACATACATTGAACATATAAAATTTTGTTTTTGTTTCTTTCTGTGGGTGTCCCAGACTAGAATTGTAGCAATCATTCACAGGTCAATTCCATTACTGATCAACAAGGAGGCTCTGATTTGCTTTGTTTCTGACCTGAGTCAGTTTGTCCTTCCTTAGGAAGCACTGGGTACCTGCATTCAGAGGTTTATCATACTAGTGCCAGACTTAGTATGGACACCCAATTTGAATTAGCCTCATTGCAGCTCAGAACTCCTGAACTCAAGTAATCCACAAGCTAGTCTCCTTGATAGCATGTATTAGAGGTAGATACGTGGCAAGTGAAGTCAATAATAATGTCTAAATTATTGAATACTGGAAATTTATAAATACATATATATTAAATTTTCTAGGATCAATAATAAAAGTATCTCTTTTACACATCGTAAAAGTAAAGGAGATCATAGGCTATAAATTAGAGCTAGAAGGTAACTAAGAGGTTAAGTGATTTATCCAGGGTTATACAGCTAGTAAATATGACAGGCAGTATTTGAACCCTGATCTTCCTGACTCCAAAGTCCACTACACTGCCCCTCTTCATATACTGAACAATCTCAAAATATTCATATAATGTCATCCATAGGCAAGAGTTTTATCTCTGATGTCATTCTGGCAATAGTTATGAGATACATCCCAATATGAAAGGAGCAGATCACCTTTTTTGTTGTTGTTTATTTTTACCAGTTTTGTTGGCTGAGCTAATCAGAAACAGGTTCAATAGTTTCAATAGATTGGCATATTACTGATTAACAAGTTAATCAGTCAAGCCAAGGAATTCAGGAAGAATCCTCTTTCTTCTATCTTATAGTTACTCACAAAGAGATATTATTTAATCATACTGAAAAGTTAACAATGATCTTTCCAAGGTGAGAGCTGCCTACTTGTAATCATGAGACCAAATTCTTAACCCTTCAATTGTGCGTCACCCTGAATTTCTAATTGTCTTTTGTGCTCTTTTAAACACTTTTTTTTAGGGTTTTTTTTTCCAAGGCAAATGGGGTTAAGTGGCTTGCCCAAGGCCACACAGCTAGGTAATTATTACATGTCTGAGACCGGATTTGAACCCAGGTACTCCTGACTCCAGGGCTGGTGCTCTATCCACTGCACCACCTAGCCACCCCTTTTAAACACTTCTTGATACAATAGAACTCTATTGGTACATATTTATCAATAATTTCTATTAAACAAATACTTAATCATGCCACATTTCACAGGTTAAACCAGGCAGGGTTTTATGTGAGACCTTCACAATGACAACTTAAAAACACTGGGTTTGGAGTAAAAAAAAATGGTTTTTAAAATTCTGATTCTGTGGCTTCTTCTCTAGTGACCTGTGTGACCATAACCAAGTCATATCACACTGTGGGTTCCAGTTTCTATATCTGTAATTGAGGGGGCTAGAACAGATGTTCTCAAAGGGTGGTTTCTGCTCTCCATCTGCTCCTATAATCTTAGGAACACTTTCAAGAATTTTAGGTACTCTTAACTAATTTAGATTAGTTATTAGAGTTTTAGAGATAGTTATATATTGGTTATTATAATTATAATTAACTATGTAAGTTTGTTAGGTGGAAATCTAAGGAATCTATAAATGAATCAACTTCTAGATGAATCTAAAATCCCCTTGTGGTCAAGAGAATAGGATTCTAGTCCTGGCTGTTATTTTTAGCTAATATGACTTTGGGCAAGTCACTTAACCTCAGTTTTTTTGAAAAAGGAAAATAATAAGCCCTTCTCTTCCAATTTGTAGATTACTTAGGAGAAACAATGGCAGCTGTCATCCTTGTGGTGCTTTCCAATTTACAAGTGTGAGTCACAAAAGTACTTCAAGGTAAAGAGAATAGGAAGAATTGTTATCATACCCATTTTAGAGATGGGGCAACAAGCACAGAGAAGTAAAGTGATCTGGTTAAGATTGAAAAGCTAATAAGGTGGCAGAACCAGAATTCACAGTTGAGTCTTCTGATTCCAAACCCAGTGTTTTCAACAACACTCCTGAACTACTGTACATATTCTGAAAAGTTTAAGTGCTATGCATGTTTATATATGGTTATATACATACAGGTATAAATATATATATATATATATATATATACACAAATTATATGTGTTTATGTATATATACATATATATATATATATATAAACTTACTGACATTTTACATTCACACTGTTGTTGCTATTTGTCCTTCATTTTTGAAGAGGATCAAGACATCAGGGAGATGAAGCCATGACAAGCAAGTTAATTGGATTTAAGTGAGGGAGGGCTGTGCAGTCTCCAGTCTCACTTTCTCTTCCAGAGTCAGCCATGGATCAGGATGACTGGAGATGGCTCCAGATGACTGGGAAGTTCTTATAGTATGGTCCTCTTTTATGGTCTTTTGATTTTTCTGACTTATTAGAAACAGTCTAGTCTTTCTCTTGCTTGAGTATCTCACAAACCAAACAATGCAAACATTTTATGGCAGAAAGGTGTATTTATTTTCCCTGAAAAGGAAAGCTAGGTGGCACAGCACATAGATTGCCAGACCTGGAGTCAGGAAGATCTGAATTCAAATCCAGCCTCAAATACTATGTATGAACCTGGGTGAATCAATTGATCCTGTGTGCCTCAGTTTCCTCATCTATAAAATGAGCTGGGGAAGGAAATGGTAAACCACTCCAGGATCTCTGCCAAGAAAACCCCAAATGAGGTCATGAAGAGTTGAACATGACTGCAACAACAACTACATTGTACTGGAGCCAGTTCAAATTGGCTCATGAGAGCCCATTGTTAAATTTTCTGAGTGAGTATTTACATTTCAGAAATAAGCAAATATTACTAATTTATTGTGATTTGTTGATTTAATCTTAAGAAAGAGAGAGATGTCTATAATTTAGATTAAACTTGATATTGTATTATGAACATCTTTTCTTCTAGAGAGATAACTGTTAAACAATTACCAGCACAACCTTGCCTTACTGATGAACAATATAAGTATATAGATAGTGATACTCATTGAAAGAAAAGGCAAAGTCTTCTTTTTTCCAACCTTTCTTTCTCTCTTTTTCACTTCCTTCCCTCCTCCCTTCATTTCTTCCTTCTTTTCTTCCTTTCTCCCATTTTTTTCTCTCTCTGACTGTATCTCTTTGTCCCTGTCTCTTCATCTGTCTCACTGTGTCTCTCTGCTTCTGTCTCTCTTTCTCTATTTGTCTGTCTGTGTGTGTGTTTGTTTCTCTGTATCTGTTTCTTTCTACCCTTCTCTTTCTCTCTTCTGTTAACCCAAGAAAAGCCCTTTTGGAATTATAGATGACAAGGAGAGGGAAGGAGAGTTCACGTTAGGGAGTTCAGGCAAAAAACAATGAATCATTTCCTTGTCATCTTAAGTTTGAAATGTAACACGATAGCAGTAGAAAATAAAACAGCACGCATGTGAAATTCTAGAAGAACTGAAATTCCTTATGAGGCAAGTGATACCAGCTTGATAAGAATTGTTTACTAAGAAAGCAAAGTCCCGCCAATTGTTAATGACCCACGCCCTGTCTTGCCCCATGGCAAAGAGCCTTACCTGACTTCTGATCTGCACGCTGCTTGCTGGGGTCAAGTATTTATGTTCTAAGTACCATGCTCTCTCCTGGAACACCAACTTGGTTCCATACAAAAGACAAAACTAAAGGAAGAAAGAAAAATATAACTCATTTTTAACAAATCAAGAAACTTGAAGCACTTCTATAAGGGGGAAGAAGGGATTTTTTATAATAGGGAATTCTTAAAATACATGAAAGAAATCATATTTTCCTAATAAATACTGGACAAAGGTAGACACTCACTACCTTAATGTACAACCATCACAAACTTACAGCTGTCAATATCTTTCTACCATCTTTATTTCTTCCACCAAATAGAATAACCAAACAATAAGATCAAATGTAATCTCTGTCAAACACAGAAAGGATCCTTTTATATAATATAACCAAAATATAATTTAAAGCTTTTAAATGTTGAAGACAGCTTGGTGTAGGACAGCAGTTCTCAAACTTTTTGGTCTCATGACCCCTTTAAATTTTTTGAAATTATTGAATTTTCCCTCAAAAAGTTTTTGATTATGCAGACAGTATCAAGTGATATTCAAATTTAAATCAGGAATTATAATGAAAATAAGTATGACCTCAAAAATCCCCTGGAATGTTGTCAAGGACCTGAACTAGACTTTAAGAACTTCTGATTTAATGTATAAAGAACTGTCTTTGAAATCAGAAAGGCTTTGCTTAAAATCCTTCCCTTGACAGAGTCTGACTACATGATCTTGGATTAATCACTTTACCTCTCAGGGCCCATGTCAATTTACTAATACAAATTTCAGAATAAGAACTGATTGATGAGGGAATTTCCTTGCTGTGAGTTTCCTCTACTAAAGAATTCACAAGACCAAAACAAATTATATAATTCGTTTAATGTGATTTTTTTCTTAATAAATTCCTGTTAAGTACAGGAGTGATAATATATGGCAGCTTGATGAGATATGTTTGTAAGGAATGGCAGCAGATAATAGTCTTCAAGTTCCAAGAATTAAGATATGGTGTTTTGTCTTGCCAGAGGTTTATTAAGGCTACATGAACATGATTTTCCCATCAGTTGCTTAGCTATCTTCTACTGATCAGTATTTAAGAGTTAGAAAGTTTACACACATGTGGTATTGTAGTACTCCCTGTTTTCTCCAGGAGAGTGTAAAATCTTTAAGGACAGGGTTGTTAAGAGGTTTTAGGTTTTTCATTTAGAACTGGAAGCAATCTCATCTAGTCCCCTCATCTTGTAGGTGAGGAAACTGAGATTCAGGGAGATTTATCAAATTGCTCAAGGTCATCCAGGTCATGAGGGTGAGAAGTGGAATTTGAATACATGTTTACTAAGTTCAAATTCAGATCTTTTCTCTTTGTACCCTCAGTGCTTACTACAGGAAGGAACTTGATATCTCTTGAACTAAATTGAATTGTCATTAGATTTGGTGGAAAGCAAAATTTCTGACGTATTGTTATCATTCTGAATAACTCAAGATATACAGAAACAGACTAAATTTGCTTTAGTAAGTAAGCTAGTGACAGGGGATTCTAACCCTAAATATGACCCCTCTGTGAATGTACCAAACAAATGAAAAAAAATTTCTTCTGGAAGAAATAGTCACTTGTGTTGACCTGATCCACAGAGTGAGTAGTAGAAATAACTGATAAGAATTTTTGGAATGTACTATGCCCTGATAAAATATCACGTAAATGCTTAGTCAGTTCTGTGAACTTATTAGGCCTTGGGTGAACTCTATATTCCTTCAACACATTTTGGTACTGCACCTGCTACATGTGTAACATTATTCTAGGCACTATGAGAAACACAAAGATGTAGTAGCTCATCTGTCACTAGCTTAAAAGGAGTAGGAAGAGGGAACTAAGAAAAAGAAAGAGCTAGGTTGAGTTCCCCATAAACACAGGAATCAATTAAATATATATATATATATATATATATATATATATATATATATATATATGTGTGTGTGTGTGTGTGTGTGTGTGTGTGTGTGTGTGTGTGTGTGTGTGTGTGTGTGTGTGTGTGTGTGTGAATATATTTGAAAAAGTGATATATATGTAGCTTTCTTCTGTCATTTGTTTTTGGAAACTTCCTATGTGTTTCCATATAGTGCTTGTATAGTAACCCTTGTAAAAATCACCATAAAATGGTTGGCTCTTTATTTTTAGGGAAAATGAATAGAGAAAGGTTTATTCCTTTCCCTGAAGGATCATCTGCAGTTAGGAATCAGTAAAAGGTCACAAGCAAGCCGAGTTCATGCTTGCATGATGTTATAATATGATAGGATCTTTGTCCTTCATTCTCGAATAAGACCATGACATCAGGGAGGTGATGCCAAGTCAAGCACATGAATTAGATTTGAGTGAGGCCAAATCACCAGCCTCACTTTCTCCTCCAGAGCCATTTTGGAACGAGTGGCCGGATATGAATCAGGACCACTGGTGATAGCCCTGAATAGGAAGTGATCAGGGTTAAGTGACTTGCCCAAAGTCATACAGCTAATAGTCAAGTGTCTGAAGCTGGATTCAAACTCTGAACTGGAATCAGAATTTACTTATTTTATCATTGTTGCTTATCTCTTTTTATTCATAACCCCATCAAGTATTTCTTTTTTCCAAAAAAAAATTGAAATGTTTTTCTTAAAGTCTAGGGTAACCATAACCTGGGTTTTTTAAATTAAAATTATGAATTCAAATATGATTAATTATTTTCATCCAAAGTTCCTTCCAATTCTATATTGGTGGCCATTTCCTTCTTTTTTTAAGAATTCACAGATAACATCCATCTCCCATCTCCATGCCTTTGCTCTTGAGTGGTCTCTTCAATCCTACATCTTAGAATCTCTACCTTCTTTCAAGACTCAGTTCAAACATCCCCTTTTACATGAAGCCTTCTCTAAGGTTGCCAGCTATAATGCCCTTCCCAGTAAAATCATCCCAAATCCGTTTTGTACATACATATATAAGTACATGTTATCTCCTTCAATATAATGAAAACTTGAGGCCAGGGACTATTTCATTTTCCTTCTTTCATCTGCACTTTGTACTTAATAAATACTTGTTGACTGATTGATTAGTCAGATTTAACTTCAGAATAGCAAATTTTCCTATATTAGTTTGTAAAAGATAAAATTTTCTTCAAGTCATGTCGAATATTTATCAATTATTTTGCTTTTAACAGAACAGACTTTTAGTATATTTTCCTATAGGTGAAATGAAAATCTCTACTATAATCTGCTTCTATGCTATTTTTTTTTAATGTACTTTAGGAAACCATCAGTCATATCCTCTGACCAGCTAGGTAGTTTATAGCAGGGAATCAAGCAAACATTTACAAACCAACAAGCATTTATTAAGCACTACTTTATATTGGGGATACATGGAAGATACAAATAGAAAAACAAACTAGTTCCTGCCTTTAACAATGCTACATTATATTGAGGGAATACATATTCTCACAGATTAGTAAACATATGTTACATATGTATCTGTTTAAGTTTATATCACTAGTTTATTTAATTAAACTAATATCTAAATCTTAGTTACTCTTCAAAAACATTTGTTTTTTTGTAGGATTGTATATTTTTGTAGGGTTATATATATTTTTCTGCACAAAAGCATAAAAGTTGAAGTCAACTGTCATCTCTAGTAAGGAATGTTGTTGCTTATCTCTTTGGCTTTCCCTTTTATCCCTACCTAAATGTTGCTTGTTTATATTGTTATCCTTGTGTTAATGGGTTTCTCTGCAAATAAATACTTTTTTAACACATGATACTATTTCCTTAAAAACATTATTGGGGAAGCAGTGCTATACTGTAGGGCTAGGAAGACTCTAGACATTGCTTCTGGGTGAGAAAAGTACAATGGCCAATATTTAGGACTGTGTGTAGTTAGCTGATAGGAATCAACAATTCTAGGATCATAAATTTAGGGTTAGAAGGGGGCTTTATAGACCATCTATTCCAACTTTCATTTTATAGAAAAGGAAACTAAAACACAGAGAGGGCAAATGAATTGCCTAGGGTCACATGCTTGCTATAAGTATCTGATGTAAATTTGGATTTTCTTGACCCAGAGGCAAGTACTCTCTCCACTATGCCATGCAACTGTTTAGACTGGACTTCATACTACAGAGGATGAGCTGTGGAAGTTGCATGGAACCCAACAAAGTAGAAAGTGAGACCATGGCAGTAGAAGCAGTTGTGCTTAATAAGTGAGGCATAAGAAATTGGATACTCCTAGTTGGGTAGTGGGGCAAAGAATAAAAATGGAGGACTGGATTCTGGGATATATCTCCCTATCCCTAATAATGCCTGCAAATCCTTTAGTACAAATACATCTTGAGATTTTACCAAGGAGGACTTGGTATACCTTATCATATATAAGCTTACCTTCACTATCTTACTGAATCTCATAGTCCTAAATTAGGGGGCAGCTTACTGCCAAGAATGACTAGTTCAGGAAGGGAGTACAAAAGGCTTAAGGACATACTTGGTCAGTAAAGGGGGTGGGCTGTCAAGAGACAGACTGAGTGTTACATTGATAGTATCCACTGAATTTAAAAGTTTCAGAGGTAGGCCTCCAATCTTGGTAGAATTATTGTGATGACCAAATCAATGGCTGAAAAAAAAATTCTAAAATACTTGTTATGTTTCCTGGCTGTCAAAGATTTTGTTAAAAATCTACTTTCAAAGAAGAGTATTCCACTATATGTATATTCTTTTACTGTGCTCCATCCCCTTTTCTTCTCCCCCCTTCCTTCAAAGACACACACACACAAACACACACACACACACACACACACACACACAAACACACTTTGGAAAAGAAACCCAGCCAGTGTGTCTGTAACCTTGTGTTCAGACTAATGATGGTACCTTAGAGACCACTTAGTACATCCAGGAAAATGAGGCTGAGAGATATTAACTTACTTGTTCAAAGTTTCCTAGATCATATATGGCAGACCTAGGATTCAAACCCAGGTCCTTTGCCTCCAAATCCAAAACTCTTACAACTGCATCCTGGAGTTACATTTCTGCCTGGCCATCTGTAATTCTCCTAATCCCTCTTCACATTCCCTCCCTGCTTCTGGCATGTCTGTGTCAGAGGCCAGGGGACTCTGACACACCCCTTTTACTAGATCAGTTTTCCTTTCAACAGAATTCAAACCCTTCCATTGCTACATTCCCATCAAGGCTCTCATCGCACCAAGCTTCAGTGATACTCAATTCTTTCCATCCATTATAGCAGAGAGCCATAGGACACATAGGAATAAGCCTGCTGGGACCAAAACCAGCATGAAGGGGGTTGCCTGCTGCGCTATACAGTCAGCAGGCTGGGTTTTTCCATGACCCTGAGCCACATAATCAAGAGAGAGATGTTGCAGGAGGACTAAAAGTTAGGCCTCTAGTGTCAGATAAGATGAACACAGCTTATTAATGCCTAGTAATAACAGCATGATCAGAGGATCTTTCCCCCCCTAGCAACAACCCAATTCTCTCATTGTGATGAACTACTCTGCCTTTCAGCCTCAGAGTTCAGCCTCTTGGGAGTAGCATTATTGCCTTGCAAAATTGATGGGCAATGGTGTTATCCCTTAGATTAAGGTATTTCTGTCACCATTAGTAAAATGTATTTGCTTTACAGTTTTAAATAACAATCCAAGGGGAAGAGAGAGAGAGAGAGAGAGAGAGAGAGAGAGAGAGAGAGAGAGAGAGAGAGAGAGAGAGAGAAGGGAGAAAGGGACAGAGAGAAAGGGAGAAGGAAGGAAGGCAGGAAGGGAAGGAAGGAATTAAGGAAAGAAGGAAGGAATGAAAAGAAGGATGGAAGAAGAAAAAGAGAAAATGCAAACTAGTACAAAATAAACAAATGCCTATTTGCAATGCCCACTACAAGTCATATCCCCAAGTCATTGATTTTGTCCCCTGAACTTGCTAAAATCTCTAAAGGATTTGTAGCCATTTTTAGGGATAGGGAGGTATATTCCAGAATCTAGGTCCTCCGTTCTTTCTCTTTGCCCTGCTACCCAACTAGGAGTAACCAATTTCTTATGCCTCATGTATTAAATTTCTAAACCACATGTAGATATGTTATTGTCCCTGTATTTAAAAATCAACCTGCCCAACTATTCTCCAGTCTAAGAAGCTTCCCTTCCTGGCAATGATGACAAAGTGTGGCAGCTGGAGGACCCATTCCAACAACTTTATGGTCAGAATTTACAACGCAAATAGAAGTCTGGGGGTGGATGAGGGTGGGCAGAAGGAGATGGTGACAAAGGTCACTCATTCCTGTTGATTCTTTGGGATCTATCAGCTGCTTTGGATATAATAGACCCCAGGATGGTGAGAGGGAAACCATTTCATCTTTATGGCTTCCAGAGGGTTATGATCAAGCAGGGCTTCTTTACCTTCAAGACTGAAATCTGGGGTCATGGTAGATCAAGTACATCAGCCAGAATGTGCCCCAGGCATCCAAACCCCAAGGACGCAGATGCATCCTGTGTTTTAGGTCTCATGGGAGAAGCCTAGACATGGTAGTATCCTGGACTGTCTAAAAATGCCTGGAAATAGGAACTTGGAAGAAATCCATATGTCTGAAATCAAAAGCCTGGACAGGGCCAAAGTAAGGCACAGAGAAAACTCCTGAGAAGGCAATAACACTGTGTCTTTATAAGCAAACTGAAAAATGCTGAAAGAGCAGAGCAGTCTGGGAACTTGGAATGTTTCTGGGCTCCTGGATGCTTCTGAACTCTGAGATTAGCAAGGAAGGAAAAACCTTCTTCTCCCATTTTTGGCTGGCTATAAGGCTAACTGGAGAATGGGGGCTTTGTGTATCCCTCACACTCAGTGTGAACCTCTCCACAGCACTGCACTTTCTTTGGGGTTTATGCTGCCAAGCAATGATTGATGGGAAGGGAGAAAGGAATAACTTTCCAGGCCAAAAAGGCATTGTTGTTTTCCTGTGGTCTCTTAGCTAGCATCAGAGATATTTCAGAGGGAATCTTCTCGAATGGGAAAGAATGCCTGGAAGCAACTTCTGTCAATGTTGAAACTTCTATGACTAGTATTTTATCTGATTCTTCCAGTCAAGATTAATCATCATCATGATCATCATAATAGTTAACATTTATGGAACACTTCAAAGTTTGCACATCACTTTACTTGCATCATTTCAACTGACCCTCACAATCAGTTTTTGAGTTAAGTCCTCTTAACTCAAGGCATTGCTATTCTAATTTTACAGATTAGGAGACTGAGGCTCAGCAAATTTTTTCACTGGTCCTAGGGTTATACACTTAGCTGGTTTTAAAGATGAGATTCAAACTCAGATTTCTTTTCTTTTCTTTTTTTTTAGGTTTTTGCAAGGCAAACAGGTTAAGTGGCTTGCCCAAGGCCACACAGCTAGGTAATTATTAAATGTCTGAGACCAGATTTGAACCCAGGTACTCCTGACTTCAGGGTCGGTGCTTTATCCACTACACCACCTAACTGCCCCCCAGATTTCTTTTTGACCCCTACCTCAGTATTTCTCTCTACTAATAATCACAGTGATTGCCAATGATATTTGTTCAGCCCAAAGCACTTGATATACCTTATCACATAGAAGCTTATTTTCACTATCTTACTGAAGGAATCTCATAGTCCCAATTTAGGAGGCAGCTTACTGCTAAGAATGACCAGTTCAGAAAGGGAGTACAAAAGGCTTCATTTAATGACATGCCTGGTCAGAAAAGAGGGTAGACTGGCTACCTAGCTAGAGCTAGTTTGAGTGTTACACTGAAAACATCCACTGAATTTAAAAGTTTCAGAGGTGGGCCTCCAGTCTTGGTAGAGCTACTGTGATAGCCAAATAAATGGTTGAAAAAAACAATTATAAAGTGCTTATTATATTGCCAGGCTAGAACTTAGTATCAGAGATACAAAAACAAAAGTGAAATTATCCTTTCTTTTAGGGAATTTACAATCTAATGAGGGAGATAACACATAAGTGACATGAATGGGAAGCATATTTTACTCTAGGAAATCACAGGGATGGTGAGTGGAGCAAAAAGGCAGTTAGGAAATACAATTCCAATCCTGGAGCCCAGTGAATGGTTTCAGGAACCTGGTAAACTTAAAACTTGGAGAAATAATTTTTTTGTGATCAAATGAAGTCCTTTATTTATTTTGCCTCAGAAGATCAGTACTGGGTCAGGAGGATGGTGAAAATTAATTTGAATACACTTTAGCATTCTAGAGTCTAGCCCCAGAATAACTTTCAAGTTAAGGAACTAGAGAAGACTTGGGGAGAGAGAGAAATGAAAGGGAAATGAGTGATAGCTATCTACAAGTATTTGAAAAGCCTATGTAAGAAGTCTTAGCCTTGCATTGCTTGCTTTTCTCAGAAACATTGAGCAATAGGAGGAATAACAAAGAAGTAGCATTTAGTTCAATATAAATATAGAGTTGGTGTTCTGTATCTACATCAATGAATGTAATCAATGAATCAATAAGTTAAAGTATAAACTAAGTATGACTAATTCTTTAATCAATTTGAGAGGATTGTATGTTTTGATCAGTGGTTATAGGCAGATAATGGCACTAACAAATGTCATTGGCTGAAAAGATTCAGACACATCTCTGGGGTTAATGCATTAAAATACTAGTCATCAAGTAGTGAACTAGTGGAACTGGAATCAAGCCTCAAAGAAGCACCACATTCTGAGAGGAGATTAGGATATCTAATGAAATGTCACCTGAGTAAAAACACCTTCAGAGAGCATGACCTTTTGTGGCAGATCTCTTGTTTGGAATATTACAATTGTCTTCTAATTAGTCTTCTTGTCTAGTTTCTCCCTATTTCACTCCATCCTCTACTGAGTTCCCAGTGATTTTCCTTAAACACAGATCTGACTACATCAGGACCTCTGCTTTCCCCTCCAACTCAATAAGCTCCAATGGTTCTTACTGCATTTTTGTCATTTAAAGTGTTTCATAATCAGACCCTTCCTACTTTTCTAGTCTTACACTCTACTCCCCTCCATGTATTGTACAATACAGCTCTACTGATTTACTCAGTTTGGTTTGGTTCTCATTCTTCATTACCAAAGAAGACCAAAATGACATCACTATATTAGAAACAAGTTACGGTGTGTCTATGACTGATCATACCAATAAGAGCTTAGAATGCTCTATCTCAGGTAAGGCACAAACAGTCCATGTGAACACCTGCGGTAGGATCACTAAACTTATGCATCTCAAATTTCCTTTGAACTGCTTCAATTCTGCCTTGCTCATAGAGCATGGCACTCTCTCTGGTGAGAGTGAGAGGGCTTGCCATGCTGGGTGGTCCTGGGCCAGTGTCTCCTATGTTGCTCAATCAATTCCAAAGTTCTTAAGAGAGACCTTCAGAGGGTCCTTGTATTACTTCTTCTTATCGCCCTGTGAGCACTTGCCCTGTATGAATTCTCCATATGCTTTATGGTAAGCTCACCTTTGTCATTTGAACAACTGATTTACTAAGTATTTCTCAAACAGGATGATCCATCACTCAACTTCATTCATTTGTTATGGTTATCCCACATACTTGGAATGTTCTCTCGCCTCATCTCCAACTCTAACTTTCTTTAGCTTCCTTCAAGACTTAGTTGATACTTTACCCATCTGTTGGAAGTCTGTCTGTCTTTTCCTTCTTCCTGCTCCCCTAGCTGATAATCTGTTATGTTTGTACTTTTTTCATGTTCCCTCCCCAATATAATGTAGTCTCCTAAATAGCATAAACCATGGTTTATTTGAATTTTTTTTACTTTAATTTTCTAATGCTTAGCATAATGCTTGATATATAGTGAGTCCTTAATAAATACTTGAGGTATTTATTAGTGTAGGTAATGTAGTAGGGAGAACCAAGGACTTGAGTCAGAAGGACCTGAGTGCAAATCTGACCTTAGCTACTTATTAGCTGTATGACCCTCTGCAAATCATTTAACCTCCATTTGTCTCAGTTTGAACAATTATGAGATGAGGATAATAATAGCACTTACCTCCCAGGATTGTTGTGAAGATCAGTGGAGATACTATTTGTAGAAAGTGTAAGCACAATACCTGGTAAATTTTTATGTCCTTCCCTTCCCTCCCTATCCTGCCATCCCTTCAGTGTTTTGTCTAATTGGTGAGCTGTGCATTCTACAACAGCACCAACCCTTAAAAACCAGCAGAGATACCCCAAAGTGGAACTTAATGAGCACTTTATAAAAGAAGAAAAAGCCTTTTGGTAACTATAGATTACATTGCCTTTTCCCCACATGTGTTCTTTTTTTTCTTTGTGCTCACTCTCCATGAAATTTTTATATATTTTTGGGAAATATATTCCAGGTTTGGGGAGGTACTGTTCTATATTGTATTATGTAGCATATACACTGTGTTATATAGTATTCTTGAGATACCATCTTAATAAATACTTTTGTTAAAAAACTAATCGTTTTATTTTTAGTGAGAAGCATACCAGTGGAGACCTATGAGTAAGAATAATAGGAATTCAAACCCTTAAGGTTACCATACACAACCCTGGGAGTATAGTACCTATCTTCTAGAAAAGTCGCTTTCCAATGAAAATGAGTTTTAGGAAAGTAGACCTGATGGAGTGTCACATTAAAAAAAAAGATTTTTTTGAATAATTAGATCTATTCAAAGTGCAATAGGCTTCCTTGAAAAGTAATAGGTTCTTCAAAGGCTGAGTGACTATTTGTTGGGTAGAAATTAGAAGGTATTTATATTTAGGCATGGGTTAGAGTTGCTGACCTTTGAGATCTAGTCTATCTCTGAGACCCTGTCAATTTTGTAAATAATGATATGGAGAGATAGTTGTTATCAGGAGAATTATCTTCCCATAAAGGTCAGAGGAAGAAATACTGAGTAGTGGTGGCCTATGACTTCCTGATGAGGAGTACTGAGGCAGCTATTTGTGAACCATGTTGTTGCTGTTTATCCTTAATTCTCAAAGAAGACCATGGCAACAAGGAGGTGATGCCATGACATGCAAGTGAATTGGATTTAAGTGAAGGGAAAGGGGCCTGTGCAAAGTCACTAGACTCACTTTCTCCTCTGGAGTCATCTGGGTCCAGATAAGAATAGGGATGACTAGAGATGACCCTGGATGCAGTGAGAGGCCTTGGCCTTTTTAAGCTAAGGTCTTTCCCAAGTCACAGTATGATGGAAGCAATGCTCATTCAGTACTTAAGGGTAAGTAAGAAAGAGTTGAGGCAGATATGGGCTGTACATTAATAATAGAGAGGTTTGCTTTCTTCCTAGGACATGTATCCTAAGATAAATGATACCATTGAGAAGTTCTAGAAAACATGGCTAAAGATTATTAGCTTGTAGGTAAGAAACTGAATTAAGGCCAAGGAAAAGTTTTGCTGTTTTTTTTTTAAATCACTGATATTGATTTGAATGCAAGTATCTTAGAAGAGAGAATAGATATATTGAGGGAACAGATTGTTAAGAAACTGTTATTTGAGAATAAAATTTACATTTCTATACCACAGCTCAAAAAATAGATTTGATGGTACCTTAGTCAGGAATAGAATGCACCTGACAAAGGCTGAGTGGAAAAATACACAAACACAAAAATGTATACAATATATATATATATATATATGTATGTGTATATATATATATATATATATATACATATATACATTTTACAATCACATATATTTTCTTGGAGTTTTTAAATCTAATAAAAATGGCTCTAAGTTGAAAAGAGAGAAAAAGAAAAGCCTGCCAGAATATAGCTACCAGTGAGGTACCACAATAGAGAAGTTACAGCAAAGGAATAAGAAAAGATTTCCAGATGTCTTTATAGCTACACAAGTTCTCAGTATGGAGGTGAAATAGAGGTTCTAATGAAAAAAAAGAAATTGGATTGTGACTTCATGGGGCATGGCTCATAATTAGAATATGGCTATAGAAGATCTAACAAATAAAAGGGATGGCATGGGTGCAAGGACATTGCTTATTAAGAAGTAATATGCTATTGAAGAAATCTGGGAAATAGTTTGAAAGAGGCATGGTAGAGAATATTTTGGCAATTAATCACCAGAGGAAGAAATAATAGCAATAATGATAATTAAAATTACATTTAAGATTCACAAAGAATTTTATATTTGGATGTTGTCTCAATTGATCTTTATTAAAACCTGTGACTTAAATGATATTCATAGTATTATTATCATTTTATAAATGAAGTCTGAAAGAGATGAAGACTTATCCATTCTACTCAGCTGGTAAATGTTTGAGAATAGGAAAGAACAGGAAAGAACTCTTAACTTGGGATCCATGGACCCCAAGGGGTTTGTGGATATATTTCAGGGAGTAAAATTAGATAGGAAATTATATTTTATGTCAACATAGTTGATTTCCTTTGTTAGCCTATTAATTTTCTCTAATGCATTTTTAAAATATTCTGAGAAATAGTACATAGGTTTTAGCAGACTGGATAATGAATCCAGGACAGAAATAAAGTTAAGGACCTCTGCCCTAGAGATAATAGGAAGAACTCTGAAATTTATTGAGGGGTAGTATTGACATGGTTGAACCTGTACTTTAGGAAAATCACATTGGTGTTTGGGTGAATGATGGATTACAGTGGGGAAACAGAGGCCAACAGTGATATGAGGGCCAACAAAGTTAATGTAATATTAAGCTGAGTAGTGTTTGGGAATATCAAGGCAATCATTTTGTGATGTTCTGTTCTTTGGTCATATTTTAATTAAAGAATTGTGCTTACTTTGTGATACTACATCTTCAGTAGAATGCTCATAAACTGAAGAATTCCAAGAGAGGCAATTGAGAAGGGATCCCTTATGACAAGTGACTGAAGGAACAAGGATGCTAAATCTAGAAACAAAAAGACTTAGGAGAAATAGCATAGCTATTTCAAGTTTTCATTTGGAAGACAGATCTGAATGGTGCTTGATGCAACTAGAAGTAATAGGTGGAAGTAGCAGACAGGAAGATTTAGTTTCAATGTAAAGGAAATTTTATAAGAGGCATCCAAGAATAAAAGGGCTACTCCAGGGAACAGTACCCTCCTTGGTTAATGGTCCTTGCACAAAGGAAGGATCATCACTTATTGGGGAGATTTTAGAGGCAAGGATATAATTAATAACCATTCACCAGAGAAAAAGCATTTGGGCAAAGTTCGGGGTCATTCTCTCCTTGTCAGAACTGTGTTTCCTAGCATGGTACTCTTCAAACAGTAGGAGCTTAATAAATGTCTATTGAATGGATGAAAGACACCCTGAAAGACCCCCTGAAATCAATGAGAAGGCAACATCTTCTTGCAAACAATCGGCCTAAATATTGGCCCCAGTTAGCTATAAATATTCTTCCAGAAACATCTTCCCAAGACTTTTAACCAAAAGGGGTTTAATTCTAATTCCTCTCTCTTCAATAAACTTAAAAAGATGAGCATGTCTCTAATTTAAGACAACTCCTGCATACATTTCCTGGCAAGTGTTTCTTCTGTGTTTCTCCTGAAAAGAATCCACTGCACCAAAATAAGAAGAGATGAGAAAGAGGTAGAGAGATAGGTAGAAATAGTTCTCCATAGGAGAGCACTTTAAAGTTTGCAAAAAGGCTTTACAAATATCACAATACCTGGATGTGTTAGGGAGGATTGGAACTCGGGTCTTTTTTGATTTCAAGTTCAGCCTTCCCTCCACCATGCCACCTAGAATCCCACATATACAATTATTTTTGTAGCTATATCTCTCCTCTCCTCCTCCCCATTCTCATAAGAATGTAGTTTCCTTGGAAGCAGGGGCTATTTGCCAATTTTTCCTTTGAATGCTCTGTGTGTCAGGCATAGAAGATGCTTAGTAAATTCTCCCTGGTTTAGATTGGACTGAATCTCAAAGCTTCTACTATCTGTATTCTTAGTCAGTAGACTTCTGATCATTTAAAACAAGACAAAAATATAGCAAATGCAATGCAGGAAGGGAAATAGGAAAAGGTGGGCAAGTGCAAATTTAGAAGAAAACATCTATGATTCTCATGATATTTCTAGTTATTAATCGAAAAGCAAATGCAGCTAATTTAGAGCAAAGAAAAGAAGTTTAAGTCCTGTAACCTGTGGTGTTACCTAGATCAGGTTAAACATGTACAATTTTCTACATAACTAGAGTGTTAATATCCACTTAAATATGCACTTAGAGAACTATTATCATACCCATCACAATCCCTCACTAGGCGAATTTTTGGCCCTCTTGATTCACATCACTGAAATCTTCTGACAGGATTTCTACACTTTTCTGGCTAAGTCACTTTGGAAATCCTCCTGGGGATATCAGGAGGCTGACGTTTTTATTTAAATGGTGAAATGACAAGCTTTAGCTAGTCCATTCTCCCTTCCCCCCCCCCCCCCCACTTCTGCCTGGTTTACTCTCCAAGGACCAAATTTTGTTCTCAATTTCCTACACATCATTTCCACTGAATATTTCTTATTTTCTTGTTGCTGTCAAGTCATTTTCTCTTCTGTTCCCTATCCTATTTTCTAGAAGAGACTCTAATCAGATACATCCTTTAGTGCTAGGCTGATAGGAAATCAAAGACCCAACATTTATAGGAAGTGCTTCTAAATCAATCCAGTGTCAAACACCCCTAGGCAAAGATCCCCACAGAACTGAGCAACCTATGCCCTACACAGTCAGCTGATTTTGTTGAAAACCTGTACTTCTGCTTTTATAAATCGATGCTGCCTTTTTTATTCTCTGTGATGACAATCAAGAGGAGTTGAGAGAGAGTGAGAAGGAACAAAAATTTTCTTCTCTGGGCACTCTTGAGTCTTAAAATTTGACCTTTTGGGGCGGCTAGGTGGCACAGTGGATAGAGCACCTACCCTAGAGTCAGGAGTACCTGAGTTCAAATCCGGCCTCAGACACTTAATAATTACCTAGCTGTGTGGCCTTGGGCAAGCCACTTAACTCTATTGCCTTGCAAAAAAAATAAACCTAAAAAAATTTTTTTTAAATGTGACCTTTCTTATAACACCACATGTCAGGAGTAGGAAACTTGAACATTACTTGGTGCTCTGTACTAGTAGGTAAATACTAGTAAGTAACTTATTTATAGTCACTGAGAAGCATCTTCGTTTCAAGACTACTATTAATGGATATCGCTGTGTTCAGAATCTGATGACCTGGGTTCAAATCACAAACAGTTCCTATGTGGTTTTGAGCAAGCCATTCCCTTCTCTGGGACTCAGTTTCCACATTTGTAAAACTGATCTCAGATTTAGTAGGAATGATCCTATGACATCTCAGATTGCTGTAGGAAATCAATGAAATAATGATGTAATATTCATGCAATGTAACTGTTAGTTGTTCTTCTGGTTAGTTCCAGAGGTGCAAGTCTTCCCTGAACACTCCATACACCCTAACAACAGCAACAGCAACCATAATTATTTCTACTACTAGTATTTATGTAATACTTTCCATGTGCCAGGTTCTAGCCTAAGCTAGAACTAAAATTTACTAAATTATCTCATTTACTAACTTTACTCAATTACTAAAAATTATCTCATTAATCTTCACAACAAACCTGAGAGTTAGAAGCTATTATTATACCTATTTTACAAATGAGGAAACTGAGGCAAACAAATTAAATGACTTGCTTAGGGTTAAACAGATAGTGTCTGAGGTCAAATTTGAACTTAGATCTTTGACCACTGAACCACTTAGAATCTCAGGCACCATGACTATCTTACAGCTCTTCCCATGACTTCTCAGTTCACACCATTTGGTTGGCTGTCTGGTCCTCCTCTGTTTATGTGGGCCCTGTATAGGAAGCTCTGTAAAACCTAGAGTAAACAAACTTGAAATACACCACAAGAAATTATGGGTCATCCTAGACCCTTCTCTTTCCCTACACTATCCATTAAGTTATCATATCTTCTGATTCTGCTTCCATAAGGCCTCTCAAAATTTCCCCTTCTCTTCATTCACATAATTATTATCCTAATTCGGTTCTGATTACCTCTCACCTGGATTATTGCAATAACTTTCCAAATGCTCTTTCTCTATGTGACTTAGCTACCAAATAGAAATCATCAGAGCCCAGGTGTGACTTTGTCCCTTCTCTGTACAAGAAACTTTGATGGCTCCTTTTTTCCTCCAGGATAAAATAAAAACTCTTCCAATGGGCATTTAAAGCACAATCTGTCTCCAACCAGGCTATTCAGGCTGATCCTGTTATAAAACTCATTTGCATGAATTCTACATTCTAGTTCAACTGGACTACTTGCCTTTCCCCATCCATCCATCCCATCCCATCTTGTCCCTCATGCAGGTTGCTCCCCATGAATAGAACCTCCCTCCCCTTTTTTTTTACCTACTAGCTCCCTTTGAGGCTCAGTTCTAAAGAAACTCCTTACATGCCTATTCTGATTCCCCCAGTTAAGTGTCTCCTTCAGTCTGAACAAAACTACTTTGTATTTATTTTTGTATATGTGTTATTATTTACACATCTCTAATTGTATTATTTGCCACTTTCTCCTCTCCCTCTCCACTCCCCAAGTAGAACAAAAGTTTCTTGAAGGCAGGAATTGTTTCATTTTTGCCTTCCCAACTCTCATGCCAAGAATAGTGCTTGGAACATACTTTAAAGAACATTGAAGGCTCAGAAATTTATGTCTAGAAATATCAGAGACCTTTTTGGCTATTTTACAGATGAGGAAACTGAGACCCAGGGAAGTTAAATGACTTGCTAAAAGTCACATAAGTATTAAGTGTCAAAGTCAGTGGTTTTGAAAACTGCAGATGAAGATACTATGAAGGAACTGGGCAACTGGGGCAGAGGAGAACCAGCTCTGGAGACAAATTTTCCCTCCTTTATCATTTGGACTTAAAGCTAGACTGGCTAGAAACCCTTTTTGGACTGCTTTAAGGTTGAAGCCTGAAGCTGGAGCTAGAATTTCAGTGTTAAGAGTAAGCAGATCCAGAAAGTTGCCATGAAGTTCTTGGCCATGGGAGAGTAAGCAAGCTGGGAGGGGGCAAGAAAGACCTTTGTAATTAACTGTTTGGGAGCAAGTTTAGAATTCTAAAGGACCTGCCACCTACACAGAGGGGAAAAAAAAGAAAGAACAGTTAGAATGGAGGAGTGGGGGAAAACCCAGCTCCCACCTGACCTATGCAAGCTCTAGCTCCCTGCTGCCTTCGAAGCTTGGAGAGTCCCCTCAACAAACAGCCTGTTTAGATGGTTTGGTTACCATGGCAACTCTCCATTGAAACCAGGAGAGCAGAAGCCCCCACCCAGTACTTGTGTGTGCCACCTTCTCCCAAACACAAAACCCAACAAAAGGGACTGTGAGAGAATCAGAGACAGTTCACTTGGGGACCAGTAGTACCTCACAAAATGGCTCAATTACTTGTCCCCAGAGTTGGGCGATGTTCCTGGAGCAAGTGTGGGGAAGAGGAGAACTGTAGGAGAAGTCAAGCAGAAATAATCTTTATGACAATGACAATTTAAAGAACACTAGACAACCAGCTTGCTGGGGTGTTTTTAAGCCTTCTGAGCGGGGGAGGAAAATCAATGGAGCAGTCATGTGGAAAATTCCCTCTCCTCTCTTCAATGGCCATCCATTCCCATGCTAGGGTGAAGTCATCTTGCAGCAAAAACCCAGCATTCCTTGCAAGTTATGTTCACATCAAGGCAGAGGAAGTGTATGCTTATAGAGGGAAAATGGGTTTTGGAAGCTGGGAGGACAAATCCAACTCCCAGGACTTTGGGGAGGATTCTCTTCTCTGCAAAGGAAAAATTCTAACTGGAAAAGTATAGAGGATTAAAAAAAACCACTCCAATAAAACTTACTTCCATTTTTTCTAGTGAAAAAAAGGAAGGAAGTACTCAAAATCCAAGAGAAAACTGGGACACTAACAGATACTAAAGCATCACTAAACAAAATGATTCAGGCTCATTAAATAACTTGGGCTATGTCCATGCCAGGGCAGCCTAACTGGGACATAGTTCTCACAATGAGGGCCTCCCTAAACAGCTGGCAAATTGTACCCCATCCAGCCCCACAGACCTTCTGCACGTGTCAGCTGCTTAGACAGTAGGTATTGAAACAGGTCTACTTATTTTCTCAGACCAAATGATCATCTACATATCTTGCCACCAACCTCCTCCTGTGCTTCCCCAAGCAAACAATCTGAGGATTTCTTTCTGAAGGGAGGTAAAAGGAGCATCCTGCTGAAAAGTTTATCATTTGGACAGCAAACATTCAAGACCATCAAGACCATTCTGCTTAGGAAGAAATAAAGAAAACAAAAACCAAAGAATTTTCATACATCCAGTATAGCTCATGGCTATTTTTTCTATAATAAATTGAAGCAAGTTATACAATTCCACATGCTGAAAGATTAACCTTTATTCCATGTGACACCACAACAAGCCACAGCAGAGTTAGGATAAATGATATAGACCAAGGCTCAAGTTTTAGGGATCTCCAGAAGGCAGCAGAGTCCCTGATTCTATGGAATTGAAGGATCCAGGTTGAAATCTTGACTCTTGTGCTTGCTACCTGTGTGAATTTGGGCAAGTGATTTAACCTCCCTTGGCCTCAGAGTTTTCATTTGTAAAATGAAGGGACTGGACTGAATTTATATCTAAGATCCCTTCCAGATCTGAATTTAAGATTCAATCATTCTATCTGGTACAGAGAATAGAAGGTTGGTCCTGTAGGTACAGGATATGAGCTCCAGTCCCAATACTGATATTTACTACCTGTGTGATCTTGAGAAAAATCATTTAACTCCTATCAGCCTCAGTTTCTCCTCTACAGATTGAGAGGATTAAACATTTTAAAAAATAAAATAGATTCAGAGGCAAAAAAGTATATTTCAATAAAATTGATTTATTTTGTCATCTTAAGCATTTTATTTTATGTATTTAAAAATATTATGATAAAAAAGGCCTAAAGGGCTATGACACGAAAAAACAGTTAAGAACCTCTGCTCTAGAGGATCTTAAGGAATGACTAGTTGTCAGATCTATTGCTGAAAAAATTCTTGGATTGAATGAGACAGCCTCAAAGATTCTTTCAGCTCAGAGATTCTATGATTCTGATACACCTACATATTCCTTTGCCAAATGTGACAGTTTTTTTAAAAAGCAAAGCTCTTTGTAGAGTGAATGCACACTTAGAAAACATGTAATAAATGAAAAGGGTACCAACAAGAAATTTATTCTTAATCTGAAAAATATATCTCTTGGTTTTTTGTTTTCCTTTGCTGTTGTTGCTGAATTTAGTGACATTCAGATGACATGGCTTCTCTCTCTGGGCAGTCATAGGAGTTGGAGTCAATATTAATAGAGTCACTGTCACAGACTAGGCATGGCAGCAGATCTGCAGCATTACTACATCACCAGATGCCCAACAGTATCATGGAAAGAGTTCTGGACTTAGAGCCTGAATTCAAATCTGGTCTCAGACATTTAATAATACCTAGATGTGTGACTTTAGGCAAGTCACTTAACCCTATTACAATAAACAAATAAACAAACAAATAAATAAATAGATAAATAAATAAATAAAAGATCGAGTTGGCTTTGCCACCTAGTTGTATGATTTTGGAACAAGTTACTTAACTACCTCTCTGAAGTTCAGTTGCCTCATCCCTTGGATGGGGACAATATAACTTTTGTTTCCTAAATCACAGAGTTATCCTGAGATTCAAATGAGATAATATATCCATAGCACTTTGAAAACCTTCTTCACTATTATGTCTTATATTTAGTATCTATAACTACGAAGCTAGGTGACACAGAGAATAGAGTACCAGGTCTGGAACCTGGAAGCCTCAAATTCATGAGTTCAAATCCAGGCTCAGACATATTGACTAAGTGGCTTGAGCAAGTCACTTAACCCTGTTTCCCTCAGTTTCCTCATCTGTAAAATGAGCTGGAGAAGGAAATGGAAAACCAATTTAACACTCTAAGTTATCATATAGTTACACATGCATACACACACACACGTGTGTGTGTGTTTGTGTGTGTGTTAGAGAACTTTAAAATTATTGAGGAATAATATAAAATGTGAAAGGAAATTCATTTTTTTCAATATTTTCTCATCTCAAGTAATTAGTTCCTAACTGACTGACAGCTAGGTAGTACAAAGAATAGAGTGCTAAGAAAATTCTGGGTTCAAATCCTGTTTTAGACACAGTCTAACACACAACAAGTCGCTTAACTTGGGAAAATAATGCCACCTACCTCATAGGGCTTCTTTTTTTCCTTCTATATAATTTCCCTTGATGTTCTCATCAGTTCCCATGCATTCAGTTAGCCTGCATGTTGATGATTCTCAAATCTGCTTATCTAACCCTGATCAGCAGAAATATTGCCCTTCAATCTTACATCTACTGCCTCAGGGCTACTAAATTTTGCCATGATCTTTCACAGGTTCTCATGACTGATAGTATAAAAAGTCATGGTTAGATCAATGAATGTTGTGTGCAGACCTCTGTTATGTCACTGGCATTTCTCCTGGAGTTGTCAGTCAGTAAACGCCATACCAACCATTCCTCAGCCCTTTCTGAAACCACACTTGTTCTCAGGGAGATGACAATCTTCCAGATTGAGGATCATTTAATTAAGAAGGACTCTGGCAAGAGTCTTGCCAGCAATAACTAAGAAAGAGATTCTTCCCTGCGATTGCCTTCTAGAAGCAGACTTGGTCTCCTAGGAGATAACTTTTTCTTTCCACATAATCTGGAAGATTTTAGTCAATTTTTATATGAAGAGTGAACCCCTTGCCTTGTTCATCTCTGCTGGGATGGAATCAGCACCAGGTACTTTGCCATTTAGAGGAATTCAATACCTCTTCTTCAGTTGGCAGTTTGGCCAGAGAGGAATTGACTACAGTCTGAAGTCCACAGTCAATGACTTCAGCATTAATTGAAGACTGGTCTATTGAGAACACTGCTCAGTCCATCTCTCCAGCATCATATCCATATCACTGATCACTGTGGCTCCATCAGTGTGGAGTAGTTGAAATGCATCAGAGATCTTTCCCAGTTGCTGTCAGTGTAAAATTGAATATAAGTTGTCTCTTACTAAGTCAAGAATCCCTCATCTCTCTAAGTTTCAGTTGCACTTTACTTTTGATGGAATTAAACATTGCCTGTTGGAGACAGTTGAGTGTTCCTGCTGATAAATCCCTGTAGAGTTTTCATTTCTCATTTAGTAACTTCTGAATTTCCCTATCAGTATCCATTAAACCAATATGATATTGTGAGTTTTCTGGTCCAGATAAGTAAATGTAGTATAAGCATACCAAGTCTCTAAAGGATAACAAACAGGCAGGCTGTGAAGGTAATGAAGGTGATTGTGCTAGCAGAGTGCTAGACCAATCATAGATTCATTCTTTCTAAGCTAAACATTTGCAATCAACAAAAGTGGCAGCCCCAAGACAAGATAACTAACTGTTAGGATACTCAACATCAAAAGATCAGAGCACTTCTTCCCCCATGCTGACCTGGAGGAAAAGCTGAGTCAGCACACAGCAACAGTGGAACAGAAAGGGAGTGGGAAGCTTTCAGAAACATGTGGGTGACAGATGGACATAACAGTAGATGAACAGACCTGTAAAAGTTTTGCAAGCCCTGACATCAAGAGAGCACCCCATGTAACAACCCAGGTGTCATCCTCTAACCCTCACTCTCTCATACCCTATATCCAATCTGTTACTAAGGTCTGTTGATTACATTCAATTCTTTCCTCTGACTCTGTCATCACCCTGGTTTGGATCCCCATTACCTCATGCCTATAGACTATTGAAATAACATAATGTTGGTCTCTTGTCTCAAGGGATTCATTTGAATTCTCCACTCAACTGCCAAAGTGAACTTCCTAAATCTTAGGTCTTTAGGTCTGTCTGTCTATCTCCCCCACCCCCACTCCCCACCTCTCTCTCTCTCTCTCTCTCTCTCTCTCTCTGTCTCTCTTTGTCTCTCTGTCTCTGTCTTTGTCACTGTCTCTCTCTCTCCCCCTCCTGTTATCACCTCCAGAATCAATACAAAGTCTTCTGCTTGGCATATCCTACTTCTGCCAGGTATTCTTTGATGCAGTAATCCCTGGTTTCCTTTTCTTCTCCCATGAGATACTCTATCTCCAACTTTAGTCAATACTCTTAATGTTAGTGCCTTCATTACTGATGATCTCCAATTTATCCTGAATATTTTTTTTGTACATAGTTTTTTGCATAATGTCTCCCCTGTTAAATTATGAACTCCTTTTTGGTCTTTATTTATCTATTTAGTTTAGCCTTCCTTTGTACCCCTAGTCTTTAGTATAGTGTCTGACATATAGTAGGTGTCTAATAAATGTTTATTGACTTACTGGTATTTATAAAGTACTTTGCAAACTTTAAAATGCTTTGTAAATATTAGCTCTTCTTAGTTAACCAAGTTGTTGGCATAGAGTCAGTTGGAACAGTCTAAAAATCAATGAAGAGAAAATCATTTACAGTCAAAATATAGAGCTAAAAAGAGACTTTAAGGCCTAGTCTAAGAACCTTAAATATAGATTCTGAAACTGAGACCCAGGGAGGTAAAGGAACTTGTCCAAAGTCATAAAGTTAACTGATGGTCAGAAGTTCATTTCCATGTTCCATCACAGTGATCTGCCCTCCTACAACATGGTATTTCTCATGCAACCATGATGATTGACAGTTCTACGACAGTTCTTTAAAACCTGTAAAGTGTTTTTCACACATCATCTATTTTGAGCTTCACAAAAATCCTACAGAATAACTATTACAGGTATTAGTACCACCCATTTTACAGATAAGAAAATAGAAGCTAAGAGGGGTTAGATGATTGGCCTCCTCTGTGTGACCATGGATGAATTAGAGCGGGGGGGGGATCAGAAAGCCCTTTAGTTCTAAATGGTGACAACTTTGAGATTAAACAATGTATGACTGTGTGCTCCCGAAAGTCCTAAAGAGTAAGCAGGGAAGAAGAAAAAAATAATAAAAAATATGAAAAATAAATTTTAAGAAAGAAAGAGAAGCAATGATACCTGATATATCCACATCTCCTTAACATTAAGCCCATTTGCTATACTATCTCATTTTTCCCTTACAACAGCCTTGTTGGTATACAACAGGTATTATTAACTCCATTTCACAGATGAGGAAACTAAGTCTCAGAGAGATTGTGACTTGATGGTGAATCCCTCTTCAATAAAATTCTTCAAGTAGAGGTTGGATGAACACTTAACATTAGGAACTCCTTTGGGTTTGGGCTGGTCTGGATGACTCTGAGACCCTATTTAACTCTCAAATTCTGTGACTGTGTGACTTGT
Source organism: Macrotis lagotis (assembly GCF_037893015.1). Classification (NCBI taxonomy): domain Eukaryota; kingdom Metazoa; phylum Chordata; class Mammalia; order Peramelemorphia; family Peramelidae; genus Macrotis; species Macrotis lagotis. The sequence goes on along the minus strand of NC_133658.1, from coordinate 158,853,621 downwards.
CTACTTGGGTCAGACGATCTTAGAGCTGTAAAACATCTTGGGGAATCCTGTCAGAGTCTTCATTTTTTCAGATGAGAAAGCTATTGCCCTGAGAAGTGAAGTAATTTGTCCAAGGCCACAGACAAAGAGCCAAATAGGGAATCTTTTAAACTTTGAGTAAAGCTGGATGACTTCTTTGCTAATGAAGAGCAGAATTCTGCTCACAATGTACCTTTTTGGATTTTAAATGGATCTTGTTGGATGTAGGTATGGCCAACCCAGAATAGTCTTCCATTTTATTATTGATGTTCAACTCAGTAGTGTTAGACTCTGTGACCCCATTTAGGGTTTCTTTTATTGCCATTTCCTTCTCTAGTTCATTTTATAGTTGAGGAAACTGAGTTGTGACTTGCCCAGGGTCATACAGCTAGTACATGTCTGAGGCCAAATATGAACTCAGGTCTTACTTATTCAAGTTCTGATGTTCTATCTACTTCACTAACTAGCTGCCCAGGCTTCTATTAAATAGGCCTAATTTTCAGAAATAAAAATTGTACATAAGGCCTATACATTTTTGCTTCAAAATACATCATCATGAATGTAGAGGTTTAATATTATCAACATTGCTGGTTTATTAAATGTCAAAAGTTTTTAAATGGACAGACCTAAAATATCTTTTCTCAAACAAATTACTTAAAACCTATTTATAGAGCCATTCTATTTTTAATTAATTTTTCCACAGTTATTAGAAGTCTATTCTAGCATTTGATTATAGGATTTAGCTCCTGGTTTGATGGACAGAGACACTATTTTATTAATAGGACAATGTTAGAACTGTCAGTAGTGAAATGTTTATGTACCAAGTTAATGATAGATATATTATCTTGATGTCATTGGTGGCAAAGAATAAATATTATGTACATGTATGTGATTTTGCTATAATCTATAACAGTTTAATAATTTCATCTGCATTCCTCTACAAGCTTCTTTTTATTCTCTGTTTGTGACCAAATTATTCCACAGCATAGTTTTAATTAATTTATATGTGTTGTGTTTTGGATTTAGCATTGCATTCAACCTAAATGTTGGGGATAGTAGAACATTTTTTTTAATCTGGAAGAAATTTTAAAAAATAAAATAATTGTGGTTGAGGATGAATAAAGCTGTGCAGTTTCCCTCAGTGACAACAATTCCATCAGCAATACATGCCATCTAATTTGTATTGGCAATTCATTGTAGACACAAAAGTGAAGATGAGGGACACACTGAAACCCCTTGCCTTAATTAAAAAGTATAGTAGAAGACATGAAACATGGCCAGCTCTCATAAATCTGCTAAAAAAAAAAAGTCAAGACATTGTCAGATTAGTTTAAATAGAACCAACTGAGATCTCCTGAGAATTAAACAAATTCCCTGCTAGTATTTGACAACCACTTTCCTGTCACTCTCATGAACTCCACAGGCAGCACTTGTGCTCATTAACCAGAAACCCTCCTACTCGTCGATGACAAGTTTATCCCCACAGAGTGTAAAAATTCAGAGATGATAAATTTACTCCCTCTTGTAAAATGAAACTATCCTCAGAGCAATAAAAATGCTAGGAGGCTTTAAGAAAATAAGCACTTTATCTGATAACCTACCTTCATTAACAAAGTCTGGTCCTCTGGAACAGGGCAGCTCCCCACTGCTAAGGAGAACTGTTCTAAAGTAACTGAAAAAAAAGAAATTAAAATGGTGAATTAGTTTACTTTTTTTTAAGTTTTCATTTTTGTGGGAAAGAGGAGCATTTATGTTGTTAACTACATCTACCATCTAAAAGACATCAACTACCACATCATTCTTCAGTTTTCTCTGTAGAAACAACAATACAATAATGTATACTTTTTGAGGTCAGAGACTGGTTCCTCCTCTCCACCGCCCCCCACCCTTTAAAAAATTCCTGGTGTTTTACACATAGTAAGTATTTACTTACTTGTCAAATAATGATGAAAGAAAAAATAAAATAAAACTCTTGTCAAGTATTTGGTATGTTTGGGATATCATTTTTTTGGACATGTGATCCAAACTTGTCTCTCATGGACACAGGAATAGAGAATATCCTCTATATAGAAAACATATAATTAGTGTGAGGAAGCTTTGCACTAGCACAAAGTTTATAAGACCAGTTGATTCTCTGTCCACTGAAACCACCAACATTATTATCACTGAGTTTTCTGAGCCCAAGTCCATCTTCAGTTCCTTTCCTGGTAGTATGACAACATTTTCCTCTGATTTTTTTTTAAGGAAGATCATAATAGTTTATGTTTAAATAGTACTTTAAGGTTTCTAAAGTGCTCATATATATATATATATATATATATATATATACATATATATATATATATAATATATATATGTATTATCTCATTTGATCCTCCATGAGGTAGGTGCCTTAATTTCCTTAATTTTATAGATAAGGAAATGAAAGTTCAGAGAAGTAATATCCAGGGTCATGCTGTTAGTATGCATCTAAAGCAGTATTTGGGGGTGGCTAGGTGGCACAGTGGATAAAGCACCAGCCCAGGAGTCAGGAGTACCTGGGTTCAAATCCAGTCTCAGACGCTTAATAATTACCTAGCTGTGTGGCCTTGGGCAAGCCATTTAACTCCATTTGCCTTGCAAAAAAAAAAGTATAAAAAAATGTATATAAAGCAGTATTTGAATCCAGGTCTTTGTGACTTCAAATCTGTTGTTTTATTCTGTTCTGTCTTCCTTCAGAAGAATTCTGAAAAACCTCAAAATATTTGCACATCAGTCTTTCCACTGATGTATGCTATCTAAAATGAAGGATGTCATTTTTTTGAGTGGGGAGGGGTTAAGGGGTTGGGTTGGGTTAAGGGGTTAAGGGGTTAAGGGGAGGAGTTGCAAGAGAATGGGGTTAAGTGACTTGCCCAAGATCACATAGCTAAAAAATTATTAAGTGTATGAAGCTAGATTTGAACTCCGGTCCTCCTGACCTGGGCCAGTGCTCTATCCACTGTGCCACCTAGCTGCCCCAAGTTATTCTTTTTAAAGAAAAGGCAAGAAAAGTTATGGAGAAGGAAATGGCAAACCATTGCAGTATCTTTGCCAAAGAAAATCCCAAATGGGATCATGAGGAGTCAAACATGACTGAAAATGACTGAATAACAAGAAGAAAAGTTAAAAAATGTGAATTAATTTAAAATACATTTCAATTCGTCATGAAATTTCCACAAATACTTCTCTAGTTAAAAAAATATTTTGCACAATCTTAGCATTAGAAGAGACCTTGTGCCTTGTGCACACAGGCAGTAACTCCCTCTAATAAAGCCTTGACAATCATCCAGTCTTTGCCTGAAGACTTTAAGGAAGGAAGAATCCTCAGTCTCTCAAGGCAACCCACTCCACTTTTAAAAAGTTATAACCTTTAGGAAGATTATCTTTAAACTGAACCAAAGTCTGCCTTTTTGCAACTTCTACCTTTTGCTTACATATCTCTTTCCTAAATTAGCCCTGCAGATACTTGACAACAGTCACCACTTTCCCCTTATCTCATCTCCTTAAATCTTATCTTTTCCAAGCTAGACACTCCCAGTTCCTGAAATTATCCTCTTATGAGATGGTCTTAAGGCCTTTGACCTTGGTGCCAAGCCATTCTGAACAAGTTCTCATTTGTCAATATTTTTCCTTATATCTGGTAATCAAAATTGAATAATATTTAGACATGATCTAAAGCACAGCACTATGGGACTATCACAGTGATACTTCTTAGGATGTGATACTTCTCTTAATTCAGCCAAAGATAGCTTTATCTTTCTGGTTGCCACATCCCATTGTTGACTCATATAGAGCCTGCAGGCCACCCAAAACCACATTCTTTTGCATCTGACCTTTAGTCTAGCCATACCTCTCCCACCCTATATTTCTACAGTTGAATTTGAAAACCTATGAGACTGTTGTTGTTCTTTAAAAACTAAAATGAACTTAATAGGCTATATTCATTTTTCATTGGTAAGACAGTTGACTAATATACAATGGTATCAGTAGTTTGCCTAAGCTTTTTGTAAAAAAGATTTTCATTGGAATTTTTAGTTTCAATGGAATAAAAATATTTGCTAGCCACCTATTGCCAGTCTTTGGCTACACCATGTGAGGCTGTAATTTAGACAACAGGTCCTGTGCTTCCTTCTTCATTCACAATGTATGACTAAAATATACACCTATTAATGGTTTCTCATTCCTGAGTACAATTTATAAGTAGTGAATCACCATAAGTAATTACTCAGAGCAAATATTCACTGCTTCTCTCTCAGGAGTACTGTGGTAAACTATGTCCAAGACTAAATTTCTATCATTCTCAGACTCAATTTCTCTGAGGTCTAGAAAGTCTGGATGGACTAAACAGCAGAGCTATTTTAAAAATGACATCCCCTAATAGCACATGGGAGAGAAGCATTAAAGGCAGGAGCAAAGACATAACAAGAGGAAGATCAGAGAGTAGAGGAAGTTAAGAGTTCCTTCCTGCATCTTCAACAATATAGGGATACCAATGAGATAGAACAAGGGTTCTGGCTATTCCCATGGGGGTAAAAGTAGTGAGAGTTGGGGAAAAAAACAGTATAAATCTCATCCTTTACTTAAAAAGAATGTAGCATAACATCAATATAGATCCATGATCTTGTTTAGGAGAACATTCTCTTCAAGGGTACAAATTGTAACTTATCTATGTTTACGTATACTTTGTTATATTTACTCATGTCTTTATTTATGTCTCTCCATAATTCCTCCTTAGAAAAGTTACCCAACACAATGGAGGCTTTCCTCTAGTTCAGGCATCCTTAATCTTATTGTGTGTGTCATGAGACTCTGACAGTCTGGTAAAGTGTATGAGTTTCTTTTCACAATCATATCTTTCTTTAAATGCACAAAATAAAATGTGTAGGATTACAAAAGAAATTTATTATATTGGAGTATGGTTATAAAATTTTTTTTTAACCTTCAAGGACTCCAGATTAAGAAGCCCAACTCTGGTCTTTGAACATTCTCTGGTTATCAGTGTAGCCCGTATGGTTTCAATCCTTGGCTTTCACTAGATGTCTGACCAACCTTCTTTTTTGATAACATATTTCCTGTATTGTGTCTTTTATGCCAGTTGTTACAGACGTCATTGGTGATGTTCTTCAGTATATTTACTCCTACCATGCAACTCTCATTGCCCTTTGGGTCACTCACCCATTTTGATTGGAAAGGAAGCCTATTGAATGAGAACATATATCTTGGACAGGCAATACAGATGGACCAAAAACTAGGTCTAGAATTCAAAAGGAGGAAGAGGGAATGAATAGGAGGAAGAGGACACACTAGATTGCATATGGGAAACTGTACAGTGCTTTTGACAATCCAATCTGCTCCTTCATTCAAAAGTATATCTTTTTAACACCAATATTCTTCTGGTGATGCTATTTATTTATGTAGCATGTTCTATCATAACAAGGTAGTATAAATGAAGTAAATAAACCAAAATTCCCCCTCCCCCCCTCTAAAAATAACTCACATATTTAGAGCTTTATGATGCACTGAGTGATTTCTAACAACTCTGGAAATTAGGTTTAAAAAAGTATTATCATTTTCATTTTTATAGCTGAGGAAATTGAGGGGAAGACCCTATATCTCTATTTTCATTGAAATTTCTATTCCACTCTATTCACTGTGATCAAATCTATTTGTTTACTTTGAAAACACTCCCATTAAGAAGGAAGCTGTGGAGAGAAAGGACTGTGATGACCAGGAAAAATTACCATATAGTAAATACATTTAAACCTGGAGATTACAATTGGCCCTCAGCAGAGTCTGGGTCAAAGTATGATACATACTCCCAGTCATCTCCAAACTCAAATGGGCTTCATACTTAACTATTGGCATTCAGACTAGCTTAGCCACATATGAAATAGCTTTTTATCCTCAGCATCAATACCGTCTTTCATTCTGCCATTATCACATGGATCATAGGATTAAAGCTGGAAGAAAAGTTAGGGCTCAGTGTAATCTCTTTATATATGAAGAAACTAATTCCCAGGGAGATGTAATAAATTGTCCAAGGTCTTGTAGATGACAGCAAAGTTGTGATTCAAACATAGGCCCTTGGCTTTAAATCCAATGTGCCTTCTGATGCCACATCATGCCTCTCCTTATTATTACGACTCTGTTATATTGCATACACCATCCCAAATTAATCAAACAGAATCTTCCATTTGACATGATAAATGACATCATAGTTTATCCTCCATGTGACAAATCACATCCTTTAAACTTCAACTCTAAACACTCTTTTTCCTCAGTCTATGAAAACAATCGCATACTTAACCTACATACTTAAACACTCCAATATCCCTAAAATGAGAATATTATAGCAAATATTTAACTAAGGCCAAACTTAACTATAATCAGTAAGCCAATACGCATTTATTAAGTACCCATTATGTGGTTGAGAATGGCTAAGTGTTATTCTAAGTCCTAAAATAATCTTGAAATGAATCAAATTGAACTAACTAAAAAGTTAAATATGGAAAAAAATGCATTAATGTTATAGCACAACACCTAGCCCATAGCAGGTACTTGATAAGAATCTGTTGGAATAAATTGTTAAATTATCCAGATAATTTATGTAAGTTATATCTTTACAAACCTTCTGGATATTAACCAATGAATATAGCTAGGAAGGTCAACATTAGCTAATGTTGACATTAGTCATGGTTTAGATTCTAGCTATAACATGCTATGACATGACTAAAGAATGAACTCTGGCTAATGTCTGAGGTGAGGGAAGTAATGTTTAGACACCTTTTCAAGATTAACAATTTGTTTAGGTAAGGCTTTATATTTTGTTTAGAGCACGTGGCATATGAAACGCAAACCTTGTCACCTTGAAGACCTCATCTATTCTTTAACTACTGTCTCTATGCCAATGACTTCCAAATCTGTACAACTTGCCTGCCAACTTCTCCAATCTATAGTCCTATATTTCAAACTGTTTATAGGAATCTTCACTTGTGTATCCAGCTGTTACTTTGAACTAAGTATGCCCCAAATCAAATTCATCAACTTCCTTAAGCTTACTGACTTATCTGCCTATTCTTTTTCTACCTTCCATTTCTATGAATGCCACCAAAATTTTTTTCTAGTCTCTTAATTTCACTGAATTAATATTTAATTAGTTGGTTCAGTGGATAGAACACTGGACTAAGAATCAGGAGAGACCATAACTCAAATCCTACCTGAGACATTTACTAGATATGTAACTCTGGACAAATCACACCATACTTCAGTTCCTTCTTCTGTAAAATGGGGACAATACCTCATAGGATTCTTGTGAGGATCAAATGAATTAGCATATATGAAGTGCTTTATAAACTTTAAAGCACCACATAAATAATAATAATTATTATTATTATTCTCTCTCCCATTTTTCATGTTAATTACTATAATTCTTTTTTCTAAAATATCTAAGAGTTCCTCCTTTCTTTCTATACAGTTTCCTATAAGACCTCTTTTTCTAGGATAAGTGAGACACATAGGATATGTGATCCCACAGCATTATGGATAGGACTGGAGGGGAAAGAGGCTACCTCCTTATCTATAGCCACTACTATCTTCATGTCACTTTCCTGTTCAAACTGCAAAACTTTATCTATAGGCTTAAGCTTACACTCTTTATCCTGACAATTGTGATAGTATATCAAGAAACAATACACTTATCAATGTTTTATCATTCAACCCTATCTTATCTCTACAATCTACTTATTCAGACTCTCATTTTTTTTCCACTTCATAGCAGTTGTTTGGGTTTTGATGGCTCAGAGTGAGTGTAAATAGGTAAATAGCTTTTTATTTTTTTGGTCTGGCCAAAAACTTTGAGCATCTTCCTCAGATTGATTTTTTTTTAACTAGGTAAAAGAGGCAATTTTTTGCCTCATTTCTTATGGAGCCTTAATCACTGAATGTGCATTGACTCAGACAAACTGAGAAAAACCTTAAGCTTAAAAAGACCAAGGTCTCCCACTGCATCTGGGGTCACCTCCAGGCATCCTGATTGATATCTTGCCACTGGACCCTGATGACTCTAGAAGAGAGAATGAAGCTGACAACTTTGCACAGCTCTGCCTCACTTAAATCAAACTCACTTGCAAGTCAAGAAATTACCATCCTGATGTCATTGGTCTTCTTTGCAAAGTAAGGAAAAACAACAACACTTTATAGTGAAGAACATGAAAACAGTCTCATATTGAACCTATGTGTGTCCATCACACATGTGTTACAGATACCAATTTTATGAGAATTTTATAGCAAATATTTAAGTAACTCTGCCTTAGCTAGATGAATAGACTCTTCATAGATGCCATAGCTTTTCTGCCTTGCTTCCTTGTTCTTTCTGGAATTCCTTCCCCATCTCCCTAATGTATTCAAATCCTACTCATTCTATTCAGGACCTTGTGGAATCCTCCCCTTACCCATTATTCTCTTCTGGTTATTGAGCAACTAGTGTAGTCAAACTTGGGGTATATTTGGAGGAAATTTACAGTGTATATCATTGCGTTTTTTGCTAACTATTCCATTTTTCTCCATTGGGACTGAGCCCTCTTTGAGGATAGAACTGTCTTATATGACTGTTGGTTACCTCATCATGACTAACACAGTATTTGACATAGAGACAACCTCAATAGTTCTTTATTGAATGGAATGGTAACACCTCCCTCAAAATCAAAAAGGAATCAGGCCTACCATAAATGTTGAATAGAAATCTGATTATCTTTCCTAGAAAGGTCTTTCTTTTTTTTTTCTTTGATTTTATTTATTTTGAGTTTTACAATTTTTCCCCCAATCTTCCTTCCCCCCCCCCCCCAGGCAGTCTGCCAGTCTTTACATTGTTTCTATGGTATACATTGATCTAACTTGAATGTGTGAGAGAGAAATCATATCCTTAAGGAAGAAAAATAAAGTATAAGAGATAGCAGAATTACATAATAAGATAACAGATTTTTTTTTTCTAAATTAAAGATTATAGACTTTGTTCAAACTCCATGATTCTTTCTCTGGATACAGATGGTATTCTCCATTGCAAATACCCCAAAATTGTCCCTGATTGTTGCACTGATGGAATGAGCAAGTCCATCAAGGTTGGTCATCACCCCCATGTTACTGTTAGGGTATACAATGTTTTTCTGGTTCTGCTCATTTCATTCAGCATCAGTTCATGCAAATCCCTCCAGGCTTCTCTGAATTCTCATCCCTCGTGGTTTCTAATAGAACAATAGTGGTCCATGACATGTATACATATACATATATTTTATATATTATATATATATATATATACATACATACATATATATATGTATATATATATATATATATACATATATTTGCCACAGTTTGTTAAGCCATTACTCAATTGAAAGACATTTACTTAATTTCCAATTCTCTGCCACTACAAACAGGGCTGCTATGAATATTTTTGTATAAGTGATGTTTTTACCCTTTTTCATCATCTCTACAGGGTATAGTCCCAGTAGTGGTATTGCTGGATCAAAGGGTATGCACATTTTTGTTGCCCTTTGGGCATAATTCCAAATTGCTCTCCAGAAAGGTTGGATGAGTTCACAGTTCCACCAACAATGTATTAGTGTCCCAGATTTCCCACATCCCTTCCAACATTGATCATTGTCCTTTCTGGTCATATTGGCCAGTTTGAGAGGGGTGAGGTGGTATCTCAGAGATGCTTTAATTTGCATTTCTCTAATAAGTAATGATTTATAGCAATTTTTTTCAAGACTATGAATTGCTTTGATTTCCTCATTTGTAAATTGCCTTTGCATATCCTTTGACCATTTGTCAATTGAGTAATGGCTTTTTTTTGAAAATTTTAGAAATGAGTCCTTTGTCAGAAATACTAGTTGTAAAAATTGTTTCCCAATTTACTACATTTCTTTTGATCTTGGTTACAGTGGTTTTGTCTGTGCAAAAGCTTTTTTAATTTAATGTAATCAAAATTATCTAGTTTGTTTTTAATGATGTTCTCCATCTATTACTTTGTCATAAACTGCTCCCCTTTCCATAGATTTGACAGGTAAACTACTCCTTGATCTTCAAGTTTGCTTATAATATCATTTTTTATGTCTAAATCCTGTATCCATTTTAATCTTATCCTTGGTATAGGGTGTGAGGTGTTGGTCTAATCTAAGTTTCTTCCATACTAACTTCCAATTTTCCCAACAGTTTTTATGGAAGAGAGAGTCTTTATCCCAATAGCTGGACTCTTTGGGTTTATCAAACAATAGACTATAATCATTTCCTGCTATTGCACCTAATCTATTCCACCAGTCTGTTTCTTAGCCAATACCAGACAGTTTTGATGATCAATGCTTTTTATATAATTTTAGATCTGGTAATGCTAAGCCACCTTCTTTTGCACTTTTTTTTCATTGAATTCCTGGAAATTCTTGACTCTTTATTTCTCTATGTGAATTTACTTACAACTTTTTCTAACTCACAGTAATTTGTTTTTGGAATTTTGATTGGTAGGGCACTAAACAGATAATTTAGTTTTGGTAGAATTGTCATTTTTTACTATATTAGCTTGGCCTATTCATGAGCAGTTGATGTTTGCCCAGTTATTTAAATCTGATTTTATTTGTGTGAGAAGTGTTTTGAAATTGTTTTCAAAAAGTTTTTGAGTCTGCCTTGGCAGATAGACTCCCAGGTATTTTATATTGTCTGAGGTTACTTTGAATGGGATTTCTCTTTCTAGCTCTTTCTGCTGTATCTTGCTAGTCATATATAGAAATGTCGAGGATTTATGAGGGTTTATTTTATATTCTGTGACTTTGCTAAAGTTACTAATTATTTCAAGTAGTTTTTTAGGTGATTTTTTGGGATTCTCTAGTTATACCATCATGTCATCTGCAAAGAGTGAGAGTTTTGTCTTTTCCTTCCCAATTTTAATTCCTTCTTCTCTTATTGCTGAGGCTAATATTTCTAATACAATATTGAATAGCAGTGGTGATAATGGGCATACTTGTTTCACCCCTGATCTTACTGGGAATGCCTCAAGCCTATCCCCATTGCATATAATGCTTGTTGATGGTTTCAGATAGATACTGCTTATTATTCTAAGGAACAAACCATTTATTCCTACACTCTCTAGTGTTTTTAGTAGGAATGGATGCTGTATTTTGTCAAAAGCCTTTTCAGCATCTATTGATATAATCATATGATTTCTGATAGGTTTGTTATTGATATAATTAATTATACTAACAGTTTTCCTATTAAACCAACCCTGTATCCCTGGAATAAATCCTACTTGGTCATAGGGTATTATCCTAGTGATAACTTGTAATTGTTTTGCTAAGATTCTATTTAAGATTTTGGCATCTATATTCACCAGGGAGACAGGTCTATAATTTTCTTTCTCTGTTTTAACTCTTCCTGGTTTAACTATCAGCACCATATTGGTGTCATAGAAAGAGTTAGGCAGAGTTCTGTCTTCACCTATTTTTCTAAAGAGTTTATATAGAATTGGAATCAATTGTTCCTTAAATGTTTCATAGAATTCACTTGTGAATCCATCTGGCCCTGGAGATTGTTTCTTAGGGAGTTCAGTGATGGCTTCTTGAATTTCTTTTTCTGACATTAGAAGGGTCTTGCTTAATGCAAAAAAAGTGTTCCTTAAACCACAATCTCAAATAGTTCACCTCAGAAATTAAAATATAAAAAGAAATCAAGGATATACTTTATTGAATACTATTCCTTTATTCCAAACATTAGCATTTGTTAATACATTCATGTTAATGTTATGTTTATCTGGCCTCTATTTTGTAAGGAGGAAAGTTGTGCTAAATTCTATGAAGACCCTACAAAACCCTGAGATACAGGGCACTGAATGTATATTCTAGTGGGTCACACAAGGTTTGGAGAAAAATGGAATTCTTTAATCCTCTAGAGCAGACTCTCTTCTTTACAGATGAGGAAACTACATACAAGTGAATGAAAATGATTAAGATAATAAAGATATAGTAAACCTAATTTCCTTCTCTTCTTTTAAAAACAAAAACCTTTCTTTCATTGTTGATTTATTTTCTTTTCTTTCTGGGATATATTAACTACCTTTCTTTGTTATTTTTTCATTTAGAAAGATTTTATTTATTTTGAGTTTTAAATTTTCTCCCCGTTCTTGCTTCCCTCCCCCACCCCCACAGAAGGCATTCTGTTAGTCTTTACATTGTTTCCATGGTATACACTGATCTAAGGTGAATGTGATGAGAAAGAAATCATGTCCTTAAGGAAGAAAAATAATGTATGAGATAGTAAAATTACATAATAAGGTAACAGGTTTTTTTTTTTTTCTAATTTGAAGGTAATAGTCTTTGGTCTTTGTTCCAAGTCCATAATTCTTTCTCTGGATACAGATGGTATTCTCCATCACAGATAGCCCCAAGTTGTCCCAGATTGTTGCACTGATGGAATGAACAAGTCCATCAAGGTTGATCATCACCCCCATGTTGCTGTTAGGGTGTAAAATGTTTTTTCTGGTTCTGCTCATCTCACTCAGTATCAGTTCATGCAAATCCCTCCAGGCTTCCCTGAATTCCCATCCCTCCTGGTTTCTAATAGAACAATAGTGTTCCATGACATATATATGCCACAGTTTGTTAATCCATCCCTCAACTGAAGGACATTCACTTAATTTCCAATTCTTTGCCACCACAAACAGGGCTGCTATAAATATTTTTGTACAAGTGATGTTTTTACCCTTTTTCAAAATCTCTTCAGGGTATAGGCCCAGTAGTGGTATTGCTGGATCAAAGGGTATGCACATTTTTGTTGCCCTTTGGGCATAATTCCAAGTTGCTCTCCAGAAAGGTTGGATGAGTTCACAGCTTCAAGAACTGTTGATTTATTTTCATAGATTCTTACACATACTAAGGAAGTCAGGTGGGTAATGGATAGAGCACTAGATCTGGATTCAGGAAGACCTCAGTTCAAATGCAGTCTTGGATCAGATAGCCCCTTCACCCAAGATTGTTATGAGGATCAAATGAAATAATAATTGCAAAGCACTCTGTAATCCTTAAAGTCTTATCCAGATGTTTTTATAGCTGGAATGTACTTCAGAGTTCAACTGGTACAACCCTGTCATTTCATAGAGGAGAAAACTGATGTCCAGAGGTTAAATAACTAGTCGAATACAAATAAATAATAATGATGTTTGTCCTTCATTTTTGAAGAAGACCACAACATCAGGAAGGATGACAAGCATGTGAATCAGATTTGAGTGAGGGAGTGCTCTTCTAAGACACCAGTCTCATTTTCTCCAGAGCCATCTGGGTCCAGTGACCAGATATGAATCAGTACTGGAGATGGTCCTGGAAGTGAGGCAGTCAGGGTTAAGTGACGTGCCCAAGGTTGTACAGTTAGTAAATGGCAAGTGTCTGAGGTTGGATTTGAACTATCGTCCTAAATCCTGTCCTCCTGAATCCAAGGCCTGTGCTCTATCCACTGTGCAACCTAGTTGACCTATATGCAAATGAGAGATAAACAAACACTGACTGAGTGATGACACAGTCTTGTTTCCTTTAAGTTGCTATAGTCACAAATTTTTTCTGTGGTTTTTATGTCTACAGTTAGTCAAATTTACTTCCAATTAAACAAGTGATTTGCATAATTTCAAATCTACAAATAGTAGTCTTATTACACTGTAACAAGCTGCTTAGGATAGGACCCTATTCTTTTGGATATTTAGATTCTAGAATTTTTAAAGAAATGATCTATTAGCAAATTAAAAAAAGAAAACAAGGATTTGAGAATGATTAGGATCATTCATAACCTTAGTTCTGGTAGTTCTTTCATGGGCCATGAATCGAAGTGAACACTCAATTGATTTGGGTGTAGATAGGGATCTGCTAGTATGGGTGGTGTTTTTAGGAGAGGGGAGATGATGGTGTTTATAATACTAATAATTTCAACAATAACTAGAGTTAGAATTCATACAGGACTATGAGACTTGTAAAGCATTTTATACATTAACTCATTTTTTATCACAACTACCCAGTTGGATTTTTGTGATTCAGTTGTTTTCAATTGTGAATGACTCTCTGTGACCCCACTTGGGGTTTTCTTGGTAGATACTACAGTGTTTTGCCATTTCCTTCTCCAACTCATTTTACAGGTGAGGAAACAGAGGCAAACAGGATTAAGTGATTTGACAGAATCACAAAGCTAAATAAGGAGGAAAATGGTGCTAAATTCTGTGAAGACCCTAAATTCAGGAAGGTGAGTCTTCCTTCTAGTTTTTAGATTTGATAGTCTAGCCACTCAGCCATCCAACTAGATACTATTATTATCACCATTTTACAAATTAGGAAACTGAGTTTGAGAGAACTTAAATGACTTGCTCAGGGCAAAGTAAATATTTGAGACATTAAATCTTCCTGATTTCAAGCCATGTGCTACCTAGCTGCGTAGCAATTTGATTTAGAGAGGGAAATAAGAAAAGAAAAAAAACCCTAGGAACTTGAAAAAGAAAATGAAATAAAGGAGTTTAGGATTTTAGATTTAGAGCTGGAAGGTACATTGGAAGACATCTTATCCAATCCTCTCATGTTACAAATGAGGAAACTGAGACCCAGAGTTTACAAGACTTTCCCAAGTTTACACAGGTAGTAAGAAGCAAAGTCACTTGTAATCTAGATCTTCTGATTCTAAGCCCAATATTTTTTCCAGTGACTTATGGAAGGAAACTATTGACATCCATGAGAAACTTGAGTCCAGTGTATTTCAGATTGTCTGGAGCCTAAATTTATATATATATATACTTGCTTAAAAAAAACAAAATGAAAATTCCAGGAAAGAAAAAATAAAAAAAGAAAAGAATCAAAATCATTCATTAATTTTTCTATGTAAGGAAGTACACACACAATGGCTGACTGAACTTCAAGGAAGGTGATTGGTTCATCTTATTCTAGGGGTTTCCACTGGATTGTGGAATTCAGAAATTCTGCCTTGGAATTTTTGTTCATCTGGTCAAGAGTCCTGGTTCCTGGACCTCTGTCCCCATTATGGGGTACAACTGGCTTGACAGAAGATGAAGAGTCCATGTTGAGGATAGCAAGATCATCCCTCGCCAACATGAACCTTCCCCTTTTAGAGCTGATTCTTCTGTGATCTGACAGGAAAGATATCCCACCTGGACCTTCAATCCAGCCTTAGCATGTGTAAATCTGTCAATCATTCAATCAACAGACATTTAAGTGTTTATTATGGCACAGATACTGTGTTAAACACTGAAGAAACAAAGACAATAAAATAGTCCCTTTCCACAAGAAGCTAATATTCTATTGGAGAGACAATATATACACATACATATATAAAATCATATATACATATATAAAATCAATGCAAGATATTTGGGGGAGTGGGCACTAGCAGCTGAGGAAGGTATCAGGAAAGACCACACAGAAATGATATGAGTGAGCTTTCAAGAAAACTAGGAATTCTCCATCAGAAATGAGAAGGGAGTATATTCTAGGCATGGAGGATGTGGGACAGAGTATTACATGTGAGGAAAATAAGTTTGGCTAAACCAAATAGTATATGAAGGGGAATAATTTATAATAAGTTGGAGATTTGTTGTTCAGTCATGTCCAACTCTTCATGACCCCATTTTGGGGTTTTCTTGATAAAGATACTGGAGAGGTTAGCCATTTCCCTCTTTAGTTCATTTTAAGATGAGGAAACCTAGGAGATCTGGATGAAGAGATTTGCTTTTGTTCATATAACTAGTCATTACTTAGGCCAGATTTGAACCTAGGAAGATGAATCTTCCTGACTCCAGGCCTAGCATTCCATTCATTGTACCAACTAGCGACCTAAAGGAGAGATAGGCAAAACCTAAGTTTTTAAGGAATTTAATTGTCAAAAAGAAGAGTTTATATTTGATCTTAAAAATAATAGGGGGCTTTTGGAGTTTGTTGAGAAGGGATGTGACTCAGTTTGATCTGTGCCTTAAAAACATTATTTGGGTAACTATGTGGAAGCTGGCCTGGAGAGAGAGAGAGAGAGAGAGAGAGACAGAGAGAGAGAGACAGAGAGAGAGAGACAGAGAGACAGAGAGACAGAGAGACAGAGAGAGACAGAGAGAGAAGTGATTTAAAGCATGGAAATCAATTAGAAAATTATGCTGATAATCAAAGTAAGAGTCTCTAAAGGTCTGGAAGCCAGGAGGCAGCTGTGTGAGTGAAGAAATGGGGGGTGGGCATACAATCTCATGGAGGCAGACTTGACAAGAGTTGGTGTATTGCTGTGGTAAGCCAAAAATTGACTTAAACCTGGTACATCTGTCAAGGGCTGATAAAGGAATCTCCCTACCTCCTCTTCTGTTCCCAGGTGGGTGACCTGGGGTTCAAGTGCAGGTCCTCAGCCAGGTATCCATCTGGAAAGGAGGGGCTTCCTTGCTTTTTTCTCAGACTTGATGGAATGAACATTTACCTCTACCAAGGCTTATTCATCATTCCTTTGCAGACAAGGGAGCCTCCTCCTCCCAGAAACCAGGCTCCTTATGTATCTTTGTACAGCTGTGTAAGTAAACCCATTGCTTAATAGGTATACCTATAACTCTGAGCTGCTTTATTACTTTAGAGTACAAGAGTTTGAGTGAAGAAAATGTCCCCTCAGGGGAGTCCAAGCAGCTGGGAATCTTCAGGACTGGTGTCCAAGAGGAGAGCCAAATCTTTCAACTAAATTGGGGTATTTGTGTATTGGAATAGAAAATGGATCATCTTCCAAAGTGGAAGGCCTAGGTTTCCTTGGTTCTCAGCAACAGGAAGTACTAGATACAGGGAATGACTGGATTGGCAAAGGTCATAATTAGATAGGGTCCACTGTTTGGGCAGGTAGGCGGAGCAGTGGCTAGATCCTTGAGTCAGGAAGACTCATCTTCCTGAGTTCAAGTCCTGCCTCAGATTCTTCTTAGCAGGGTCATTCTGGGTAAGTCACTTTAACCCTATTTACCTCAATTTCCTTATCGATAAAATGGGCTGATGAAGGAAATGGAAAATCACTCCAGTATCTTTGCCAAGAAAATCCCAAACGGGATCACAAAATGTAAAACATGACTAAAACTATTTCAACAACAATTCAAATGGAAAAACTAAGAAGAATAAAAGACACTCAGCGAGAGACCTTTTATCCTAGTCTGAGATTCTAAAATGAATTGAGTAGCCCCAGACTGGTCAAAGCCCTCTAATTATAAATAATAATAGTAATAGCTGGTATGTGAAGTGCTTTAAGGTTTTCAGAGAGCTTTAGTAACAGCAATAATTATAATAGCATTAATATAGTGCTTTAAGGATTGTATTCTTTATAATTATTTTATCTTACAATAACAATAGCAGGTAGGTACTCCTATTGTTCCCATCTAACAGATTAGGAAACTGAGGCAGTTAGTAGTTAAATGATTTGCTCAGAGTCATGCTAGTATGTTATTCCTCTATCAATCTTTGGTGCCAGTCAATTTTATGTATATTGTGATATTTTATCTTCAAAGCAAACATGTTAGATGGTGCTATTATTATCCTCACTTTATGGATGAAGAAATTGAGACTCAAGAAAGTTTAATTAAATGATTTGTCTGTAGCGGCATAATTAGTAAATGTTTGAATCAGAATTTGCACCCCAATCTTTCTGGACTTCAAATTCAGCCTTCTATCTAATACACCATGTTGTTTGTAAGAGTGGATCTCCCTATGCATCCCTTCACAATGTCTCTCTTATGCACTCCCTTCTCTCTGTTTAAATGGCCATAACCCATTTGGACCCTCATCAGCTTGGACTACTACAATGGCCTTCTTAGAGGTCTTCTTCCCTCAAATCTTTCCCCATTTCCAATCTATCCTTGACTCCAGTTGCCCAACTGAATCTTCTAAAGTGTAGGTGTACCATGTCACCCCCTGCTCTTTGAGCTCCAGTGGCTCCCTTGTTACATCTGGAATGAATTATGAAGGTCTCTGTTCGATATTTAATTCTCTTTAATAATTATGTTCCTTCTAATCCTATGTTCATGCCTCCACCTCCACTGTATAGTTTCCCCCACTTCCTTCAAGGTTCAACTCATTGATAAAGCCCATGGAGATTCAAAAGGAGCTACTTAACAATGAATTGAAGCCCAAATCATTCTGGCTCTCACTGATTGGCCAATAAAAGTCTTCAGACCAAGTCTCTTTTGATCATTGTTAGGATTTTGATAGGTTAGAGTGAGTATAAATAGTAATTGTTTCTATTTTGGTCAGAAACTTTGAGGGTCTTCCCCTGCCTGATTGATTATTTTGTGAAGGCAAAGTAGGTCATCTTTTTACCTCAGTTCTTACCTAGCCTGGGTGTTGCCTCAGAGAAACTGAGACCTGGCAAAGACCTAAGCTTAAAAAGGCCAAGTCCTTCCATTGCATCTTGTCACAGAATGACTCTGGAGGAGCCAGTGAGGCTGATATCTTTGCACATCTCTAGCTCAATTCACTTACAAATCAAGGCATCACCCTCTGAAGTCTGGTCCTTTTTGAAAAATGAACCACAACATACTAGACCTTCTTTGAATGCCTTTTCCAGTTCCTTCTCCCACCTCCAGAAGCCCTCCCTTTCACTTTGTATATCTCTTGCACGATTAACTCAGTTATTTAAAAGTTGTTTCTACCATTAAAACATGAGAATAGAGGAACCAATTCTTATCTTTCCTTGCATTCTCCACAACTTAGAACAATAGAACAGATGCTTAATAAAAAAAGTTTGCTAATTGACTGGAAAACTTTCACCTGTCAAAATTGGATCCATTACTAGGTCCTGACCTGTTCTATCCCCATGAACAAATTTCTGAGATGATCTGAGGCAATACTTCATGGTCATCTCTCTCCCCTTCCTTCCAGGGGCTATTTGTACATTCTCAAATGGGGTATTTGCTAGTTATTGATATCTTGGCACCTTGGAGGTGACTGCCAAGAGTTTTACCTTCTTTAAATAATTACCTAGTATTTTAAAAAAATCATTGGATCAAAGGTATTGGTACATTTAAAAAATAAAATTGTTGCTCTCATCTATTTCTTTTATATTTCTGAAGAATAGGATTCAACACTCTTTTGGCCTTATCTCATTTGTAGTGCATTCCTGTGAACTTGAAAACTCATTGTGATGCTTCTCCATCATCAATTTCTACATGGGTTGTGCAGTAACTTGTTAACATTTTCTCACTCTGAGCAATGACAGCACTTCTGGGATTGTTTTTCTGTAGTGGCTGTTACTCTAGGTTTCTGAATTCTCCCACCCACATCTTCTTCCACAACATAACAAAGAAATGATAAAAAAAAAATTTTTTTTCAGAAAGAATTTCAGCTTTGTTTTCAGAGTAAACACAGAGACAGAAAAGCGAATAGGGATTTGAAACATTTTTTCCCTTATGGCAACTAGATGCTTGTGTGTAATGTCAGGTTCTGGGGTGGCATGTGGGTATACACCATTTACCTTTTTTTCTTTGTCCATCCCATGTGATCTGTTCCAGTGAGTAGACAGGGTATGGAAATGTACAATGATCCTCCTCTTCTCCTAGGTCACCCACATATCTTTACCTCTCATCCCATTAGTGCTGAGCCTGGCAGCTGCTTAGGGTTATATGCCCTTTAAGGTGAATGATCACAGACTCCCTGCTACATGGTCTTTTGAATAGAGAGCATGAAAAAGCACTGATTTTTGGAACTTGAGTGAAATCAATAGAATTCCCCCACCTCCACCCCTCAAGAAAAAGTGATAAAGCAGAGAGAAAAACAGGAAGAAATGATTTGTCCATTGACTTGCAGTAAACAAGAGGGAGAAAAGAAAATGGTAGAGATTGGTACTCTTTGGCCAAGAAGATTTTGGTGGAAACCTGACCAATGGGAGTCAAGATGGGAGTAGTGGAAGGTGATGCAATAATGTAAAAATATTGCAATTGTGCTTGGTTCTTTCTGCCTTCTTCCCTCTAGGAATGCAGTACAAATGAGACAAGGCCAAAAGAGTATTGAATCCTAACCTTCAGAAATATAAAAGAAAAAAGATGAGAGCAATAACTACTTTTGAAAAGTACAAATACCTTTACTCCAATGGCTTTTTATACCTTAAGGTATTGGGTAAATGTGAGTTCTATGGATAGAAGACCAGTCTTTTAGTCTGGAAGACTTAAAATCAAGCCTAACCTCTGATACACATTAGAAATGTGACTGTAGATGAGCCTCTTTATCTCTTAGTGCCCTAAAGAACCTTCTAAGCATAAATTACAGAAGACATGACTATTTATACTTTGTGGAAGGAGATTCCTCACCAGCAAGCTTTTCAGTGATTAAATCAGAGGTACAGGTCACAACAATGACAAAATATGGAAGGCCTTTTCCTAGGGAAATTTCATCAGTATGGGGAATTCCTCCCACCTCCAAGAGCTTATTTATCCTATGGAGTTGCCTTGAAGCTCACAGAGATCTAATGATTTGCTCAGGGTCAAAAAGCTAGTAAATGTAAGAAGCAAGACTTGAAATCAAGTCTTCCTGACTCCAAGCCCATTCACTAAACTCTGATTCACTAAGTTGGCCTCCTGGGTGTTCTTCAACCAAGACTATCTCCTTTCTCACTCTGAACGTTGCACTGGCAGTACCCCCTGTCCAGAAAGATTCCTTCATGTCCCAGTCAAAATCTCATCTTCTGTAGGAAGCTTTTCCCTAGCCCCTTCCTTCTCTATGATTTTCATCTCTCCCATGTTTGCTGAAAAGCAAAGGACAAAACATTTCTTTATGTTTCCTCTCTGTTTTATCATTTGGGGGGGGGGGGTATTCTATGGGTTTCGTTCAGGTTCTAAAATATCAGTATTTTTTCCATGTGTTCTGCTCAAAAAGTCTGTGTGGCCAGAAATCTGTGACCCTTCACTTTAAAGGGCATGGAACTTTACTCAGTTGCCAGGCTCAGCTAAATTCAGTTAGGGGTTTTCCCATTCCAGGTCACAGACCTTCTCTGAAATCGAAGTTCACTATCATGATTATGTGCCTTCAACTTTTGAAGTTCCTTTATCCCTTATCCCTGTAGTCTTCTCACCCTGGAGCAGCTTTCCTTTGTGGCACCCTTTGCCAACTGGTTCTAGGAATTTTTCATGGAACCTACATTTTAAGAAAGGACTCAGACAAACCAGTCTTCATTTCTCGTGGGTCTTTGCTTCTAACTCTCTGGATTTTACCATTATTTTTCCTATTAAATTGTAAATTCTTTAAGGGTAGGAACTTTCTTTTTTTGCTTCTATTTGTATCTCCAATGATTAGCACAATGCCTGACTATAAACAAGCATTTAATAAAAATCTGTTGAGTTGAGTTATCCATAGATCTCTTAAGGGTCTGTGGACTTCAATAAAGACCCTTGGTTATCTAAGATAGATCTTTAAAGTCTCTCCCAACTCTAAGTTCTTTCAGTCAAACCTATGCTCCAGATGGACAGCTTAAATCACCTGGGATCTCTAAAGCTATATTATACCTAATTATTTTCATAAAAAAAAAATGGATAGGCAAAACACTTGGAAATAAACTAGGTTATGATTTTGAAGAAGGGTCTGGTCCTTGATTTTCTGAAATTTGCAAAATTTTCTGTCTCATCACAAATCAATCTCATTTAAAATATACCAAAACAGTTCAAATCAATAAATTTTCATCTCTTTTTTTTTTTTAGATTTTTGCAAGGCAAGTGAGGTTAAGTGGCTTGCTCAAGGCCACACAGCTAGGTAATTATTAAGTGTCTAAGACTGGATTTGAACCCAGATACTCCTGACTCCAGGGCCGGTGCTTTATCCACTATGCCACCTAGCCACCCCCAAATCAATACATTTTTTTAAGGCAAGGAGAAGGGAACCAAAATGACTCAATTTCTGTGAGACAGACCTAGATTTTAAACTATTTCTACTTCTTGGAGATCATATTCTAGAAATAGGTGCTTTTCTATTTCTACCTTTTCTGGGATGACTGATCATTTCAGTCAAATAGTTCTATATTAGGGGCGGCTAGGTGGCACAGTGGATAGAACACCAGCCCTGGAGTCAGGAGGACCTGAGTTCAAATTTGGCCTCAAGACACTGAATAATTACCTAACTGTGTGACCTTGGACAAATCAGTT
The DNA here is from genome assembly GCF_037893015.1 of Macrotis lagotis. Lineage (NCBI taxonomy): Eukaryota > Metazoa > Chordata > Mammalia > Peramelemorphia > Peramelidae > Macrotis > Macrotis lagotis. The sequence continues at coordinate 158,831,432 of NC_133658.1, read as the reverse complement.
AATCCCACTGTCTAGCCAAAAAAACCAAACCAAAACCAAAACATAAAACCTAACAGTTCTATGTTATCCTTTGGTTCTCAAGAGCCAATCAGGTCCTAGCCAAATAAAAAAAGCACCACTGGAGACAGGCTGAACCAACTGGTAATAGCCCTTGAAAAATCTCTTGAATCAGTAGGAAGGAGACATAGATCTGTTTCAAAATGGAAGCATAGGAGAGAAACTTTTCTATCATCAGAGGAACACTGTAAAAATTACAAATGCTACTTCTCAAGGTACACAACTCAGAGGTCATATTGGCAAAGGTAGAATTACTTCTCCATTTCTAGGGTACAACTGAAGGGGAAACTGAAGATAATTGAAGATACCCTGCTCTGGAGGAACTGTCAACTCAGAGATTCTTTGATTCTGAGAGAACTAGGTCTTTCCTTTCCATTAAAATGGAGCTTTTGAGGGAAGTATTTTCACTTCCTTATATCTAGAGGTCTCAGCACAGGGATTGGCTCATTGAAAACAATTAATAAATGCTTTTTGATGGATCAGTTTCTGCTATTCCATTGAACAATAGGGTACTGACCCAAGTTTGGATGAGTAAGAGAGTTGATAAGCCTGTTAGGTACATTGTGGCCAAAATGGATTTGGTTATCTCTACTCCCTGCTATGAAATGAGGAGTCATGACCCATTCTATTAGGTTGAGACTTTAACCTTCAGAAAAGAATTAAGGAATCTCTTTTTCCCCTCACTGGCATAAAAGTATCTTTTTAACAGTTATCTGAATTTTGTAAAATATAATAGAATGTTTACTGCTTAGGATGAATTTTGTATAGAATTTAATTTGTGCTAATCAGTTGCAGACAGAGGAACTGTATTAATTTAAAAAAAAGGTGGGAAATGAAGCTGCTCGTTTTTTAAGGATCTTTGGGCATGTGATCTTTAGAAAGGGAATGATTCTTTTGAGCTCTGCAGTTCATCCAAGCCTGAGGACAGTGCTTTACACAGAGTAAGCATTCAAGAAATGTTTGTTATCTTGCATTGTTCTAAATGTAAATTAAGTATGGAAAGGAAAACAATCAACTTTCTCTCAAATTGAGATAATTTCAGCTTTTATGGGAGTTAGCTAGAAATATCCACAGGGGACAGGAATGCTCAAAGAAAAATAGACATCCTTCATCCATCAGACTCCCTTGGAAAAATGCTTCTTCTCTACAATTCCCTGACTTTAAAGATGTCCCCTACTAAATTCTTGAGAATTAAGGGTTCCTTTGAATTAATTTTAACATGCTTCCCCTTCCCCATAAAAAAAAACCCCAAAGGACTGGAAATCTTGACTAATTCTCTCTGATACTCATACTGGTTTCTCCAGTTTAGAAGTGAAGCTTTTCATAAGATGCTATATAGTTACAGCTTAACAGCACAACTATTTCCTAAGGCAATTTGAAATTGTCTCTCCATTATTGAAACATATCTGAGGATAGTTGGAGCAATAAATATAAAAAAAGAAGAAAAGTTATCTGTGGCTTGAATACCTTAAAGAAAGCAAGAATCTGTTGGTGCTTAATCCTGTCAATGTTTATTTGGATTTAACTCTTATTCTCATCCAACTAGACTCAGCCACCTGTGTTACCACTAATAGGTCAATAAACAATTCTGTACCTCTGTTTCTTTTTCCATAAAATGATGTGGTTGTAATAGGTGCTCTGTAAAGTGCTTTTTGTCTTTCAGTCTCTTGCTCACTAAACATCACTATTGAATCATCAATAGAAATAAAGGACAAGAATTGTCTTGCTTTTAATGTTATTTTTTTTAAGAAGAGAGAAAATAGATTTTACTGGATCCTAGAACTCTAGAGCTAGAACTGAAAAATGGTTTCAGTGACCTAAAATCAACTCTACCCTTCATGCTTTAAAAAAATGGACTTTTTTGTCTTAACAATTCTTTTATTTCCAAATGAATTCTCCTTTTCTCCCCTACCCATCTCTTATAACTATGAATGTTTTTTTTAAAAAGCAGTTGGGCAAAGCTAACTGACCCATCCCAAACCCATAGCTCAAGAATGGAGGGAGATCTCTTTTCCCATCTCTTTATCTAGGCTAACCTCGACTATTACAACTACATACCATTCAGTTTGGAGGTTATTTGTATTGTTATTGTTCTTTTTCATATGTTATTCTGGTCTTTTTTGCATTTGCTCTCCCCTTCATCTTACAGAGTAGGACACTGAACACCCAAGAAGGATAAGTGACATGACATGTGATGGCACAAGTCAGAAGCAGGATTTGAATCCAGTATTCTGGTTCCAAAGTCAATGTTCTTTGCATTGTGCTCATTATTATATAGTCATTATCATCTATTATTTACTTCCCTAATCTAAAATATGAGGAGATTAGAACAGATTAGGGCTTCCTAATAATTTTTTTTGGTATGTTGGATCCTTTTGGCAGTCTGGTGAAGCCTATGGATCCTTTTCTCATTATTAAAATAATTAGATTTTAAATGAATAAAATAAAATATCCACAGTTACAGTAGAAAATAATTACATTGAAATATAATTATCAAAATAGTTTTTATAAGTTCAGGAGCTCCAATTAGAAAGTACCTCAAAGATCCTGTCTACAACAAACACAAATCTTGTTTGTTTTTTTTTTTGCTATTCTGTGCTCCTAAAGAGAAGAGAGAGAAAACATCAGAGATTATTTCTGTGCTATAGGATAGGCAAGAAGTTGGAACATGCTTATGGTCCTTTAAGGGAGCACTTCGAGGAGGTAGCCTTTACCAACTGTTAAATCAACACATTTAAGAAAAAAATCCTTCCCTTGCTCAAATTAGATTGTATGAGAGCTCATAAATCAGGAGGAGATTCTGCTGATAAGAACCTTCTTCTTAGTCAACTTGGGGTCAACTTTCCTTAATATTTCTTTACACTTTACACACATATAAAATGTACTAGGCTATCAGAATGAGGTCTCTATCAGAGTATGATAAATCCTTATTTATTCAACTCTCATATTTCTGAGTAAATATATCATTCACACATTCCACCCCCCCTTCTACTATATAATGTCTAAAGTTTTGAGTTAATTGTGTCTTAAGTTTTCTCTGTAAATAAGGTCTCTCCCACTTCATTCCCTGACATTTGGACCCCAAGCTGGTAATAAAAATAATGTTTCTATCTCTAGCTATTTATTAAAGAATATATCATCTTAATGTTTCATTATGTGAATCTGAAAATCAACTAAACTCAGAAATTCTTCACCAGAAACACAGTATTATACCTTTGCTACCAGTTTTTAAGGTTCTGCAAAGTGAAAACATATGATCAAGCATCTTAAAAAGAAAACTGTCACATTGGAAAGGCAAAGATGACATATGAAAGAAAAAATTCAGAGTTGAAAGAAAGTTGGGTTGAGAATCGGTTGCTTTTTTCTGTTTTGTAGATCATTTTGGGTTTTGTGTGGGTGGAGCACGGGAAGGTACAGGCTATTTACTAAATGTTTTGTGAGAATCAGATCAGGTTCATAGAATTACATAGAACTGTACAATGCCAGAGTCAAAAGCTCTTTCCAGTAAGGATTGTTTCATTCTTTGTGCTTATATCCCCAATGACCAGTACTTTTTGTTTGTTATTCAGCCGTTTATTTCAGTCATGTCTGACTCTTTGTGATCCCATTTAGGGTTTTTTTTGGCAAAGAAAAGAGTGGCTTGCCATTTTGTTCTTCAGCTCATTTTGTAGATGAGGAAACTGAGGCAAACAGCATTTAAGTAACTTGCCAGGGTCACCCAACTAGTAAGTGTCTGAGGTCGTATTTGAATTCACCTTCTTGAGTTCAGGCCTATCTACTCTATCATCTTGCTGCTCACTCAGAACTTAGTGGAGATTTAATTAATCACTTTTAGGTTCATTGACATCAAAGGTCATTTAGACCCACCCACAACTGAGCAATAATTTCTGCCATACTACCCCTTCACTTTCTGGTTCTTTGATATCCCCTTGAATATCTCTAGTAAGAAGAACCTTACAAGATATCACTAATTGTTAGGGCATTTTCCCTTTCACTGAATCAAAATCTGCCCTTTTGTAATGTCTACTCATTGTTTATATGTGTTCTAAACAAGTTTAATTCATCTTATCTCACTTGAAGATAGTTATCCTGTTTGCACTAATTCCTTATGATTAAACATCTTCCAGTTTCTTCCTCATGACTTCAAGACTCTTCACCATTCTACCTGCCTTTCTTGGGGCAGTGTCCTTCCAAAAATATAATATTCATATTTTAACACAGTATTACAGATATAGTCTATAGCCAAATACAATGGAATCTCATCTCTTATATCTCAGTTAGGTGGATACAGTACTGGTCTTGGAGTTAGAAAGACCAGAAGTCAAATTTAGTGTCTAGTTGCTAGGTGTGTGACCCTGGGCAAGTCATTTAATCCCTATCTGCATAAAACTGGAGAAGGAAATGGCAAGCCACTCCAGTATCTTTGCCAAGAAAAGCCCATGGACTGTAGATTCACAGAGTTAGACAGGACTGAACAACAACCACAACAACAATCTCATTAATTCTTCTAGCTTACTCCATTTTCCATGAGCAGGAAGTTCAGTCTCTTTCAACTCTAGGACCCCTTTGGTAGAAGGAACTGTTTTAATTTTCTTATGTATCCCCAGAGCTTAGCAAGGGCCCTTCATATGGTAGATGCTTAATAAATTTACTGAATTCAATTTAATGCAGTCTAAGATAATACATTAGGTGGTGTGATTGCCACATCACACCATTGACTCATATTGAGTTTTCAGGTCTCAAAAACCCACATCCTTAGGTATGCATTTTATCAGGTCAAACTTACATTACCCTGTATTTGGAATAGTTGTTCTTCAAATGTGAGCTTGTCTTATAAACAAAACAAATTAAATCATATGGTAGTCCACCTTCATTTTATAATAGTGAACTAATATTAGATATAGCAATAGGATTCTCAAGAAAAATAGACATTAAAATTTTAATGTAAAATCTTTATCAGTTCAATTCAGTCAACATCTATTAAGCTTCTGTTATGGGCAAGACATTATTAGATGCTAGTTAAGACAACAAGTTTTGTGCTTCCTTCTCTATTCATAAGTATTCATGGCTAAGACTCACATCGCACATCTATTAATAACCTTTTCATTCTTGAGCACCATTCCTAGGTGGTGAATCACCACAACAAATTACTCAGAACAAATTGATTCTGAACTTTTTTCTCAGATATATTGTTGTAAATGCTATCAGATTCTAAACTTGTCTCATTCTGAAATTCAAATGTCACAGGGCCATTTCTGGCTACATAGCAAACAATTGTTATTAAACAGACCAACCACAAAATCCAAATGTTCTCAATGACACAGGGGGAGAGAAATGTGAAAGAAAACTGCAGGGGGGAAGACGAATCAAACGAGGAAGGAGAGAGCAGGGGGAAGCCTAAGAGAATGGCTCCTTCCAGTCTGGCCTCTGGGGTGGAGGGTCCATGAAGATAGATATTAGGAGCTATGAGCAATTCTTAAGAGTTAGCATGTGAAACACCAAAAACAGTACCCATCTCATATTTTCCATTACTGTAAGGGAGTCTAAGTTAAATAAATGAGTCAAATAAAGAAACCAACATGCTACTATTATACACACTAATACTGTTTACTCAGATTTCTGTGGGGATTTACAGTTTATTCAAAACTAGCCCTATGATAATATGTAGTGAAACTATTAGACAGCTAGATGGAGCAATCCCCAAGTCAGGAGGACCTGAGTTGAAGTTCAGTGTTCATATTTTTTTCAGCTGCATGATCCTGGGTAAGTCCCTTAACTTCTGTCTGACTCAATATCCTCATTTGTAAAATAGGAAGAATAATAGAACCCCTCTCTTGAGATTGCTGTGAGGATAAATGAGCTAGCATTTGCAGAGCACGCTGCAAACCTTAAAGTGCTTTATAAAAATGCTAGTCATTATTATTATTATTATTATTATTATTATTATTAATTATTATCCAGATTCAGAAACTGAGGTATGCTAACACCAACTATTTCCACTAGAGTTCGTATTCTAGTGAATTTTGTTGCTTCATTTAAATTCATTTGCTAATTAATTTAAAAGACCAGAATTTAAGAATGCCTTAAAGAATTGAGAAAATTTTTGAATCCAATTTTTTGCTTTTCTCAAGCACAGTCTTGAGAGGCTTGATGAGTTGGAACAAAGGATCTCTGAGGCCAAATTCAGCCTCCTCTAACAAAGTAGTGCCACTGAATTTCAACTCTGCCTTCTAGTGTTAAGAGATTATAAACTGTTTCTGAAATGGGAGCAAAGAGGGGAAACTAAAGTGGATTCCCAGCCATACTTCCTTCATTTACAAAACAAAACCAAAAAAGGATAGTTATACCTGGAAATTGCAATTGTACCTCTAGAGAGGTTGGGTCAAATACTGCTAAACTGTTTCCTCCATTGTTCTCTTTGAAACAAATGCTCTGTGAGGATTTTTTCCTTTTCTTTTTTCCTTTCTTTTCCCTTCAAAGAATCACAACAATGAAACAGATAAGCAGCCTTGGGGTCTGGTCATTTGTCATACACCTACCTCATCAATTCTTTCCACCTTCAAAGGAGAATTCATAGAAGAATTCTCTAAAGAGAGCATTCTTGATGAAGAAGAACTCCTGAGTTTTGCTCCCTGGGGTGACCAGGAAGTAAATCACAGTCTGTGATTAAGCCTTGGAAAGAAACACTCTCATTTGGGGGGAAGGAGGAAGGTAGGGACTCTCTAAGAGAGAGCACTTAAAGCCCTAATGCCAAATAAACTTAACCTTCTTTTCAGTCCTGCTTTGAAGGGAGGACAATGAAGATCTGAGAGGGGAAAACTCAAGGTCTCAATTGATTGAAATAATGTGAATATTGTGAATAAAACTGATGCTTCTGTAGGTGTTTCATTTTCCATTTACTATAGGTATATCTATCCAGTCATCCACCTTTCCTATACCTATAGTAAATGTAAGGTGAAACACCTACATAGATATGGATAGATGAATAGAGATACAGGTGAATATCTTGTATATAGAAAGTGTTTTGCTGTCTTGCTCAATACAATGTGAGCTCCTTGAGGGATCTAGGTTTTGCCTTTCTTTGACTCAATACTTATTGGCACATAAGTAAATGATAAATATTTGTTGACTATATTAGGCTCAAGTTTAGCCAGTCCAATGGATCAGATAATGTAAGCAAAATGCTTTATCTATGCACATTTATCATCTCCACCCTCCCACCAGTGAAGTTTTATGAAAGCAGGGATTGTTTTGTTTTTGTCTTCCTATCTACTAACTCAATGCTTTGCACATAGTAGTTGTTTAATAAATGATTATTGAATGAATGTACTATATAATTCCAGGTACTATTATTAGCTTCATCTCATTATTCTTACCTTTTTCAAAGGAATTTATATAGAAATGTCCTGAGACAAATTACTATCTTTTTCTTATTTTTTATTTAGTGTCCTAAAGTTATAGGAATAAAATAATTTTTGCAGTGAATAAATATATTGGAATGTAATATCATATGTATTGGGCTCACTGAAAGCATCCTTGGTACAGTACCTGTAGCAGAAATTCATGATACATATATAATATTTATGATACATATCTCCTTCTGTTCCCATATGATTTTGACCCATTTTGTGAGGTCCCTGTTTTAAAAACTTTCTAATTCACATTGTAGTTTGGAGAGTATGAATATTTGGTAAGGTGAAATTTATTATAATGCTATTATTTATTGAAGTAAACAACTAATAATATTAAGGAATCTTCCAATTTAGAGACTAGTTCCTGCCTATCATTTCCTCAGCAGGGGAGATAAAGGGAAACAATAACCCAAATCCTTCAGTCTCAACCCAATTTTGCACTGTACTGTTTTTAAAAATATTTTTTTCTTTCTTCTTTTAGTCAAAAGCCTAGAAGCATTTTCAACTGGTTTCTATTTTGCTCATCAGTGAAATAACAAGACAAAACCCAATAACTTAAAAGATGAATCTTCCATCTTATGCTTCCCAAGCACTCTAAGAAGAGTATGACAAAGCAAATAATTATACACTAATGCACTAAGGTCAATGTTGCTTGTCTGAAGTATAGCCATTTACAAAAGAGGCCTGATGATGACTTGAAACAAAGGGCTTGAGAGGCCAAATATGACTCTGCCTAACAAAGGAAGTTCCACTTAGACTTTCAACGCTGCCTTTACTATCATCTCTCAAATATAGCACATACAAGGACAATTCAAAGAAAAAAGCATTCTGGAATTCCCCATAGCTTTCCCATGTCAGCCAAGGATGGAGAAAGGAGTGTTCTTTTTGTTTGCTTCATCTGGGACCTGTAGTATTGGAGACCCGGAGTTGGGTTTGTTTTCAGAAGTATGCACTTATACAGGTGCTTACCATTGCTAGTCATTCTGCAATATTTGAAATGATAATTCTTAAATTCAGGTTTGATAGTGATATTTACCAGGAATAGATGATGACTTGCAATATCTATTATGTGACAAGAGACACTGAAAATCCGTGAGAACTCAAGCCTATTCAGAGACATTGACTAGGATTATTTAGGTCTGGAAAGGACTTTAAAGATCAGGGGTTCTTAACCTTTTTTTGTTTTTATCATTGAAAAGCCTATGGATTACTTATCAGAATAATGTTTTTAAATGTATAAAATAAAATACATAGCATTACAAAGGAAGTCAATTACATTAAAATGTAGTTAGCAAAGTATTTTTAAAACAGGTTCATGTTTTAGATAAAACAATCCCTAGGTAATCTGAAGGTAAAAAAAATCCCTAAACATTTACCATTCCCCCCCCCTTTTTTTTCAGATGAAGCAACAGAGAGGTGAGGTGACTTGAAAATGGTCAGAGTTTTGTAGGAAGTAGGACTTCAATTTGAACTTGGGGTCCCTGATGACAAAATGAGGATTCTTTACACTACTCTACAGTTTTTTTCCTAGTAACTCCTTTCCCACCCTCCCTATTGAGGGCATTTACTACGGAGGAAAGAGGGGTAAAAAGAAGTTTAATACTCCATCTGAATGCTCCCCCTCCTTTGGCCTTTTGACCTGGTTCCCTCCTCTCTATCTGCTTAGATGCTGTTAAAGGAAGAGAGGAAATTCAAGCTTTGACAATTCCATTAGTACTCTCTCCCTTTTGACTTTCTGACTCTGGGAACTGCAGCCTTCTTTCCCCAGGTGCTCTAGATCTGTGAACAGCTAGATGAAAGGCAAGAGAATAAAAGTAGGGGCTAATCCCGATGGTTTAAAATCCAAAGTACTTTGCATTCATCACTCCATTAATAATAATAGCTAATACTAAATGTGCCAAATACTTTATAATTATTCTCTCATTTGATCCTCACAACAACCCTAGGAGGTAGATGCTGTTGCTATTCCCATTTTACAGAGGAGGATACTGAGGGTCAACGCAGTTAACCAACTTGCCCAAGATCAAACAAACAGCAAATGTCAGACATCACAAATATCCCCCAAGACAAGCCTCAGATCCACTTCAGAATGTGATGATAGTAGAAAGAAAAAATTGGGGTGTGAGGGGAGGGAGGGAATGATAAACTCTAGGGAGCAGATATACCTCTAATGATCCATGCCTTTGGTTTCCCTGAAGGGTCTCAGGTTTCCCTTATGGATTAACTAAGGCTGCAGTCATTTGAAAGGTTTTGTATCAGGCTTCCATCTATTTTATGGGAATGGATCAAGCACTTCCTACTAGCATGTAAACTCTAGCAGGACTTTCTCAAGTTTAACTGAGGTCATGGCATTTTCTTTCCCCAAGCTGGCACGATATCCCAACACATGTTGGGTGGTGAAGAAGATATCCCAGAGAAGAGAAAGATAAATACCAAACCTAGAGAAGAAGTCTGGGTGCAGTTCCTATAAGGAATAGCACTATTAACAGTAGGAGAAAAATTGTCTAGGAAAATGCTGAGGACATTAAAAAAATACAGAAAAGAATGGCTATGGTTGAAAATGTTGGTATAATGCTTTAATAATAAATGTGATTGAATTTTTAATAACAAGAGAGCAAACTTTGGTTCAGAACCAGTATTCTCCAGGGAGCTTAGAAATTAATCCTCTGATGGGCAGAAATTGTCACTATTATTATACATTCTAATTATAAATACATATTGTTTGTAATAATGATACCCTAACTTTTTGATTACTTTACTAGGGCCCAAGATAGAGGTTTTCTACTTTCTAATGAATAAATCTCACAGGTCTTATGAGAAATGAAAAATATAAGAAAAACTCTGTATTAGAGGCAGCATGATGAAAGGGAATGAATACTGGGTTTTGAATCAGGAGGAACTGAATTTGAATCTAATCACTGATACTTAGTTATAGGATATAGATGAGTCATTTAATCTCTCTGAGCCTGTTTCTTCATCTGAGGGGGAAAAAGTGGGTAATAATAACACCTACCTAACAGGTCTATTTTGAAGACCAAATAAGCTATACTTAAAATGAGATAGGTAGGTGATACAGTGGATAGAACACTGAGTCTGGAGTCAGGAAGACCTGAGTTCAAATCTAGCCTTAGACATTTACTAGTTGTGTGATCCTAAGCAACCCCTGCTTGCCTCAGTTTCCTCATCTATAAAATGAGCTGGAGAAGGAAATGGCAAACCACTCCAGTATCTCTGCCAAGAAAACCCCAAATGGGTCATGAGTCACAGCTGAAAACAGCAAATGACTTAAAACACTATGATGATGTTTGTCCTTCATTCTTGAAGAATACCACAACATCAAGGAAATAGTGCCATGACATGCAAATGATTTGAATTTGAGTGAAGGGGTGCTGTCTTAAGTTACAAGCCTCACTTTCTCATCTAGCATCATCTGGGTTCAGTGGCCAGATATGGATCAGGATGATAGATGTCTCTGGCTTTGAGTTAGGGTTAAGTGACTTACTTGCCCAAGGTCACACAGCTAGTGTGTTAAACACATAGCAAGTGTCTGATTCTAGATTTAAACTCAGGTCCTCCTCACTTTAGGCCCAGTGCTCAGTCCACTGCACTATCTAGCTGTCCTTTGTATTCTATTGATAAAAATAATTGGTCATCTGTTTAATGGTTTAATTTTTTAAAGCAGTGTATTGGGGTAAAAGTACTGGTTTTAGAGTCAGAAAACTTGTGTTTGGATCCCAGCTTTGTTATATCCTACCTGTGACAATTTGAATAGTCACTTAAATTCTTTAGGTCTTTCCTTATCTATCAAATAAGATAATTGGATTAAGATGATTTTATAGGTCCATTTTAGCTCTAGATTTATTTGATTCTAGCATATACTGAAATCTCTTATAAACATATATTTTAAATGCTCTTCTCCTTAAGCTTTTGATGACAAGTTAAAATTCATGTCAAATTAGATTGATAATAAGATTGATAAGATTCTCAGATCTTTCAGCTTTGATAATACTGGACAATGGCTTTCTCATTATTAACCTCTTCCTTTCCCCTTCCTTTCAATGTAACAACAACACCAATTCTCTCTTATTTGGGGCCTTTGGTTAGTCAAACTAACTACTTGTATTTCTGATCCAAATTCCCTTGGGAGTCTCTTCAGGATGCTTTTCTTCCTGGTTTGAATTTAGCAGCTGCTTGAGAAAATTCATCATTGTCTACTGGGAATTCATTTGATTGTTACACGGGCTCTCATTCCTAACTTAAAAAAAATTATTACCATGATTAACCCATTTTTTTTAATTTTTAGTACATTTCTAGGATCCTTGAATGCTACAGCAGTATAGATTCTTGTTTTTCTGCAGTTACCCGATAGGTCAGAATCCTTTCCACTTGATTTTGAGCCTAATACTTCTTAGATAAATTTCCTGAGGGCATTTAATCATTTTTGTTGCTATTGTTAGCCAAGTAGAATGGCCTGGAATCTGTTTTGATTTTATATGTGCTTTGGCAACATCAAACACTTGGCATTTCCTCATGGTTAATCATTTTAAGGCTGTCAGAGATGAAATCAGTCTAGTTTGGGCGCAACTCTCTTTTCCTTTTACACGGGCAGAGTAAGGTTTTAAATGTCCAGAAACTTCAGATAATGCAGCTAGGCTATTTTTCTAACCATGGATGTTGATTTCTTTATTTAAGCCTTGACTGTCACGCTCCTGGTGATGACTAGACACCTGAGATTCATTCTTTAACATTTCTGTGTAATGACAACCACATTTCTAAGTATTCAACAGGTCTCCATCTGGAGACCACATAATTGACTAAAAATGTCCAAAAGAGATATGATGTCAACTGGGGATTTCTAACCTATATATGTATTAGAGAAATCTCTCCAGAGCAAATATTGACACTATCTTGGTCATTTCATTTCATCTTCCCTTTCCCCATGCCCTATTTAGGTTGTCATTATCAATTTTTACCCAATGGTCCTGAAGTTAAGCAATCATCCTGATAGTAATCTGCTGCCTTCCGTCTGCTCTTACTTAGGTTCAAATTCAGCGACTTCATAGATTTTTTTTTCTTTTATGCTCTCTTAAGTCAAAGTGAATGTTATTTAAAGTGCTGAACAAGTTACCTACTAACCTGAGGATTAGACCTAAGCTGTTAGTTCTGGTACTTAAAATTCTTCAGTCAGTGACCCTATTAAAACAATCTCCCTTTATCTATACATATGCCCTTGAATTTATTTATTGACCAATGACAGTCTTCTTGGGATGTGATTCGGGCTCTATGCCACATGGCTCTTTTCCAACTGGCTCTCATTTGGTGGATCGTTCTATTGTTTCAAGTTATGTCAAGTGAGCTGTTCAATGTGCTCTTCACGCTGGCTTTGACCAGCTTCACTTTGCTAGCTGTTCCTGCTGAATATCAGTTCATATAGCACACAAAGTCCCATGTTCTAACTTCAGTAAGTGATTCGGGGGCCTCAGAGTCAACATTTTAGGCTCTCCAAGAGGTTTGCCAAGTCTCCGACTGAAACGCCTCACTCTTGGACTGGGACATTCATGTTAGGAAACACTCATGTCCCTAATGGGGAAAGTCATGTTACTCAAATAACCTTCAGGATCATTGTGTCATTCACAGATTATAAATTCAATAAACACCAACTGACCTCTGTGTATATGCGCCAGGGACAAGGAAGCAACATGATGAAGACATGAATTCCAGGCACTGAAAATGTCCTCCTTCTTGGTCATTACCTGTCAAATTGACAGAAGGAAAATGGCTCCTTAAATAGTTGAGAATTTTTTCTTAATTTATTGCTGCTACCAGAATGATATATGCAGATAGAGTAGAACTAACTAATGTAGTTACTTGTAGACAAAGGATTCCCTAATTCTTGATATAGCAGCAAGGCAGCACTGTGTATAAACTACTAGACCTGGAGTCAGGAAGATCTGAATTCAAATCCAGATTCATGCACTTCTTTAGTTGTTTGGTACTGAGCAAGTCACTTAATCTTTCTTTACCTCAGTGTCCTCATCTCTAAAATAGTCATAATAGTAGCACCTACCTACCTTCTGGGGTTTTTGTGAGAATAAAATGAGATATTTGTAAGTCATTTTGTAAACCTCAAAGCTTTATATTAAATGCTAGCTTTAGTAGTAGTAGTAGTAGTAGTAGTAGTAGTAGTAGTAGTAATTAAATATTAACAAAGTAAACAGAAATAATATCTTTTCTGGGGACTTTGGTTCTTGGGAGCAACTGTTTGATGATTGAATTAAATGACTTTAGACTAGTTCCACCTGTTTGTCAATTGTTACTTGCTAGACTGTCTCAACTCAGGATTTGGCAATTTGTCACCCAGCTAGTCTATATGAAGTGCAGAATAACCAAGTGAATCAAGGTTTCCAGTCATCATTCATTCAAAAAATATTTACCAAGTGCCTGCCAGTTATGCCAGACACCATAATGACTGGGGTAGCAAAAAGGGGAAAATATGAGTAGATTAGATAAAACAAAAAGATAGATGAAGAGAGGAAGATATAAAAATCACAAATATTATAAGCATTAGTTCCAGCCAAATTATCCTCTGGAAGTGGTTGGCTGATCCTTAAATCAAGCAGATGGTCACCAGATTTGAGAACAAGAGACTTAAGTTTGGAATTTTTGATTTTGTGCCTCATTACTTTCTTGACAATCTCAGGAAGCTAGCATTGGGTTTATATGTTCAATTCAAATCAAAGAGTCTAATATTTGTGAAATAGCATGCTTGACCTTAGAAATATGAATACAAAAATGAAGTAGTCCCTGACCTCAAAGACCTTACAGTCTACCAGGGATATAAAAATATTGAGTTTTCATCATTAGATTCTTTTTCATTAAGAGAAAGGTAGTTCAAAGTGAACGGTCATGTCCTTGGTTCTTTACTCTTCTTGTCTTGCTCAATGCTGTTCATTGTTAAAGGTGTAAGGATTAAAAAGAATACCTGTTTTCATGGGTTTTTTTGTGATTTCTGCAACAATGTCTAAAGCAAAAGCTTTAGAAAAGCCTTGATATAATAGGAGGAAGTATCTTTGTTCTCTGATGAATTATGGGGTCATCTTTAAGTCTCCAGTGTATGTATAATTTGGCATTACTACTTAAGGTAGCAGGAACAGTTGTAAGGACAATGTCATTGTTTCCCTACAAGTCACCATCTACCCATGACCCCTTATGTTAAAGTACAGGGAATGATTATCTCTGCCATTGCTTATTGGATTAATATGGTTCACTGTGTCACCAATTAAAACTAAAGAGGGGAGGGGAAGAGAAGTTGTCCACTTAGGGAATAGGTCTGCAAAATACATTGGCAGATGGGGGTGACCTATGGTTGGCTACCAATGCTTTTTTGTTTGGAGAAAGGAAACCTTGACATCCCCATAACATTTCTCAATGTAATACAGTGAAATTCAAGCTTGTGGTCAATTACAAGTGTCTTGCCTGAGAATATACTTTCCTAATTTGCTGCTGCCAAATGGGGGGGGGGAGGGGATGGGGAAGGATAGGAATAGAAAGGGAGTAGTATCTATGAAAGACAGGGAACAAAAAAAAACCTATTCAAATGTTCCCAAATAAAAACCAGGAGACTTTTATATTCAGTTTGCAGAATGAGCTTTCATTAGACTGACCAAGAGAAAATTAGCCTCAGAAGAATTGCCTAGGGAATACAGAACACTGCCTAGGGAAGGGGTTTCAGATGGGAAAAATTCTGCAGAGGTCAATAACATACTGAAAGCTCACTGACTCCATCCCAGGAAAAAGAACAAGGGGGGAAAAATGTTCCAATGAAGGGCAGCGGCCTCATAAAGGCCTGCCAGTCGTTTTCTAAGTGCTTTTCCTTATACGTTAACATCAATATTCTTTAGGACCCCACTCAAGTTGATTCAATATAACCTCATCAGGGTTGGCAATCATCCATGTGTGGTCATGAAAGCAGTCATTACTCAGTGCTGGAGAAAGGAAAGAAAGGTTTGGCTCCTATACTAGGTTTATGCTTGGCTAAGATGATCCTCATTGCAGAGGGAGCCTACTGACAGAAATTGGACTGTCCCTTGAATTCATTTCTATCTACAGGCAGCAGACAAATAGAATGTGGCAAGGTCAATCCATGCATTTTGGTCTTGACAACCAGTGTGGATTGCCATATGATTGATTTGGCTCTGGTAACCAATGCCAATTGGAAAGTGGAGCTAAATTAATGGATCATCATGACTACTGTCTGGTTTCATTCCACAAAATCTCACTGTGGAATGCATTGTTAGATGGAGTTTTGTTACAATTAAGGAAATATATGTGAGGCCATCAAAGTAGTTAAGTATATAAGGATATATGATATGTGTCATTAGTGAAAACTTTCAATGTTAGGAAAGGAGAACAAAGACTTTTTAAAATACAGTATAGGCAGACCACTAAATAATAAACACTTTAGTGGATTTATGTCATTAGTATGGATTCTCATCCTCTATTCACACAAATTTATACATACTCCATTAACCCATGTGATTCCACAGATTCTCATTAAAGAATCCATTCAATATCTTGTAGTCCTTCCTCTGGTTCTTATGCTATGTTGCGGCTACTAGGTCAGTGCTTGGACTTTTCATCTTTTATCTTTCCTAAATACATGCTGAACTCTTTTGTCCCTTATGATATGATGTCTTTTATGTCATTTATTTATTTACTTATGTACAAGTTAAGATTGTTTATATACCACAACCTATTTATCTTCATCATGCATCATTCAATTGTTTTGTGTGTTATCTGCAACTGGAATTCATTTAAAATTGTGCTATTCTATGATCTGCAGTCATATTTTAGAAAATGATTGTGTTGGGCTTTTGTGAAAGCAAACACCTTGAGATTACTGCCCAGTGTCTCGGATAAATTTCAACCTAACATCCTCCTAACCAATTTTTGGCCTTGCTAATTGTTCTGTTATAGCACATACCTATGATGTACATGTTGATGGGTTAATTCAAGGGTTGTCTGCCTAACTTCATTTCACAGTCTTAGCAATATGTTTTCTTCATCTCCTTTATTTCTCCTATGTGTATGGCTAGGTTGAATTTTTTGAAGGTGATCATAAATCTCATGGAGGAGATTTGTAGAGTTCAGTGCAAGCAACAAAAAAAAGACAGCTTACAGAATGTCAGTAGGGCATTCTTCTTAAACTTCTTACAAAATTCCAAAATGAACTTGAGAGTTCTGACCTCTTTATTCAAGAAAATATCTTTGATGAGGATATGCCATCCTGTTATATATCTTGCTTGATGCTGATATTTAACGAATCATTGAAAAAAGTGATCTTGGTGATCATATCCCTTATAATCTTGCATGATGTCACCATGTGTATGGACTATGGTTTGTTTGAGGAGTATGTATGCATATTTTGCTCAACCAAGTCAAGTTCTTTTCTTTTGTAACTGATAAACAGTAGGCACAGTGGGATCTTTCATTTTTCACACTTGTGAGCAAAGATGTGGTCTGCTATAAAGCCATCTACAAAAGTTTTCTTTCTTAGATTTTCATTGAAAATATCCTTCATGTCTGCATAGACAATTTTCAAAAAGAGTTACAGAAATTTTAAAAAATAAGCACAGGAGTTTGATGTTACTGATGTCTTTTGGTAATAAGACTTGTTTGTGATTCTTTACATTTTGGGGGAATCTGCCCCTCTTGGAGATGTCACAAATATTGATCCATTAATGTCATTAAAAATTTTTTGCCATCAGAGTAGAATTTTTAACACATATTTTGTTCTGGCCCATCAGTTCTCATCTATATTTTAAATGCCACTGCTGCTTCCTCTCATTGTACATCAGGTACGATGAGGCCAGGTCACTATAGAAATGCTACTCTATCTGTTTTGTTTCACATTTATTTGCTGTCTTTATTCTAGTTTCTCCTATAAATGTTCTCTAGAAGATTTAGTTTAGCTTTCATACCAAGCTCTCTGGAGACTCATTTTCCCCCATAATGCTTTTTATTGCTTTGTGATAGTGCTAATTTTTTTTGGCCCTTTCCTATTTTACAACATTTTGCATATGAATTTGTACCTTAAACTAGTATTTCCACTGGATGCCATTTATTTATTCTTAACAAAGACAATCAAATGTTTCATGGCTAACAGAGTTTTGGGTTTTGGGAGAAGTTGTGTTGTATCAAATGTTTTATTATCAGCTATTCTTTTTGATGAAATGGTGATAATCAAAATCATTATCTTCACTTCTGTCCATTTTCCATTTTTGGAGTTGACAGGTCATTTAATAATTAGGTAGGGTTAAAGTTACTATAATCATTTATGACATTTCTCCCTCACATTTTAGTCTTTTGTTTCTAATTTGGTACTGATTTTTATCTTTGCTATAACCATTCCCTGATTTGACTGAACAAAGGAAGTAGATTCTGAAATGACTACCACATTAGTAACCAGTCATTTTCTGTCTATTAAGACAAAGTTATTTTCATCTTTTGTGTAATGTTGTTTGATGTTTTCTCATTTATCACCTCCCTGCTGTTTTTTGGAAGACAGTATTTATTCTAGACAGCTGTGATGCTTTTATATACGAAGCCTTTGGCCTCTTTCATTTCTCTTGATCCCAAAACATATTTCCAATATGGCTTTTGTTGCCCTCCCCTATGCTTGCCTTCATATGGAAGTCACTAATGGTTGAGGTAAAAAAGGGACAGTTTAAGGAAATCTGGTTGGTTTCTTCACAGATTTTCTTTACTCCATCTTCTTCAAAGATGTTGACTAATAGACTGCAATTATTCTTCATAGGGCTCTTTTTTTGCTCAGGATAATAGTGAGCATTGTAATATGTCCCATGAAAGGATGGTTCTTGTGTCTGTGTGTGTAATTAAGTAACACTGCAATGTGTTCTATGAAAGAAAGGTTCTTGTGTTTGTATGTGTAATGAAACCAACTTCTCCAATTCTATCCTTCTCCCCAAAG
Source organism: Macrotis lagotis (assembly GCF_037893015.1). NCBI lineage: Eukaryota > Metazoa > Chordata > Mammalia > Peramelemorphia > Peramelidae > Macrotis > Macrotis lagotis. The sequence continues at coordinate 158,812,973 of NC_133658.1, read as the reverse complement.
AAAATTGTAGATTATCTTTCTACTTTGTGGCAATGTTTTTATGTCTTCTGGTTTCTTGTATAGTGAGAACAGAGGTGATTTGGCTTCTCCTCGGTGTTCCTACTTGTTTGATTGGGGGAAAAATAAAACCTTTTAAGTACAAACAAAATGCTAGTTACAGCCAGTCAAAAAAGGCACAATGTTTATTAGCACTCTGTGTGGCCACTTTTGGTAAGGAACCATGGAAATCCAAAGGTTATTTTATATTTTTATCTGTTTCATGAATCATTATGGGGTCAGAAATGTTATCTCCTTTGACAACTTTTAAATGATCATCCTCTCTTCCCTAGGTTAAAATAACTCCAGTCTATTTCAGGAACTATTCTTGAAACGTTTCTACCTTGGTGGAACCAAGGCTTTTACTCTGTGTACTTGCCAGTATTGTTCCACAATACAATGAACATCAGAGTCATGAATTCTCAGTGATTATCAAATCTAATGACCCCATTTTACAGAGCAAGAACTGAGATTTAGAATGGCTGAGTGTTTTTTTTTCAAAGTTATATACAGGTAGTAAATAGCAAAGTTAGGAATCTAACCAAACCCATCTGATTCTAAATCTAGTAATCTTTCCACTATACCATGACAACTTTCTGGCATCAGAATGGATTTTTTTTTTGTTTGTATATAGTATAAAACCCAATTTTTATAAACTGAATTGTACTTGAAATTTGCTAAAGTTTTTTTTTATACTGTGCTTTACTTAAATTATCTCATCTGATCATCAAATTGTGCTTCTGAGGTAGACGGTATATATTTTACTTATTCTCTTAGACTCAGACAAATGAGACCCCAGCTCCAGAACCTGGGTCTAAGGAAATGTTGTGGTTTGCAAGACCTTGCTTATTATAGGCATAAAAAATTATTAAGATAAAATTGAAATATGCAGAATAAAACAAAGTAATTATGAATGATATGCACAAATAATAAAATATTACTTTATTTGTATGGGACATTTTGGGGGGGATATGGGTTATTTTAATACATCTCAATTTATTATCCTGAATTCAATGAGATAGCTCTGGATTCCAATAGCCCCAGATTCTCATAATGGTGAAGAGTCCAGGAAAATGTTCTACTTTGCTCGGTGTTGCCCACAAATAGCTTAAGTACTCATAGATTTAACTGTTATGAGTATCTTGAAAGTACAATGTATACTGTTGACTGAATACAATGTTATGAATTATATATTTAATAAAATATGCACTAGTATGCACAATAATGCAGGCTCAAAGAACTGTATACATTATTACAAAATACTACTCAATAAGAGAAATGTATTCATTGATGCAATTCTGATAGAGTCACAGACAAAGATGTTGGTGTGGATATTCTTTCAAAAGTAAAGACATTACCAAAACATTTTTGCTGAATTCAAGGATTTTCTTTTGACATTTTATAGATATTTCAGATTTATCACATGACAATATTTCATATTATACTTTGAGAACATTTATCTTCAAAAATTGATATTAGTAGACTGGGCAGCTAGGCAGAGCAGTGGATAGAGCATTGACCTTGGAATCAGAAGGACCTGAATTCAAATCTAACCCCAAACACTTAGTAGCTATGTGACCCTAGGCAATTCATTTAATCCTGTTTGTTTCAGTTCTTCATCTTTAAAATATCCTGGAGAAGAAAATGACAAACCACTTTAGTATCTTTGTCAAGGAAACCCCCCAAATGGGGTTACTGAGAGTTAAACACAACTGAAATGTCTCAAGAACCACATTAATAGTATATTCTCTCAGTTAACTGCTTTTGATAAACTTCAATTGCTTCCTTTTTAATTCTATTTTTAATTTATAGGATAAAAAAGTAGTTCCATAACATAGTACAATAAAAAACTACATGTAAAACTGAAGATCTACTATGCACAATTTGCTATTCCTGTAAAATATACAACAATATTATCATGTACATTCCTTTTTTTTAATTCCTTCCTTCCTGCCTTAGAAATGGTTACCATTAGACACAAGTAGGTATATATGTGTGTGTGTAGATGAGTATACAAATGTATACATATATATGTATGCATATATGTAAGATTATTCTCTACATTCTTCTGTTTATCAGTTCTTTCTCTTAATGCTGATACTCTTTCTTCAAAGGTCCTTTAAACTTAATTTAAACTTAAAGTTATAAATAATAGTTAAAATAATTTATTTGTTCAAAGTCATTCTTAAAACAATATTGCTATCACTGTATATACAATGCTTTCTTGGATCTACTCATTTCTCTCTTCATTATTTCATGCAAGTCTTTCCATGTTTTTCTAAGATCATTAACATTCTTAAATGTGTTTCTGATTTTTAATCCATTCTGCTATCCATTTTCATTTTATGTGAGTTCATGCACATTCAAAATTATAATTATATTGGCAAATTTTCCTCCATCTTATTTTTACTATTTTGCTCCTCAGCTTCTCTTTTTAACCCTATCCCTGATGCCTTATCTTTTCCCACTTGCCATCTTAGTCTTTATTTTTATCCACCCACCTAAAATTATCCCCATCCTCCTAATCTTTTTTCTATATGTCCTTTTAAAAGTCCTTCCTCTACTTTATTCCCCCTTTTCTCAAAGAAGTTCTAGAAGTTCGGGAGACTTCTAAACACCTTCAAATGTACACTTATTTACTTCTTAGAATTTCTAGTATGCTCCATTTTGGCTGTTTAAAAATTCTGGATGCTTTATGTAAATTCTTAATAATTCACAAAATTAAATACTATTTTTATTAAATTTGTTTTCAAAGTATATAAGAATCTAAACACAAAGACCCTAGTTTGGGAACAAGAATTCACAATTTGATAAAAACTGCTAGGAAAACTGAAAAACAATATGATAGAAATTAGGCATAGACCAACATCTTATACCATCTTATACCATATTCCAAGATAAGGTCAAAATGGGTACACTATTTTTTTTTTAGGTTTTTGCAAGGCAAGTGGGGTTAAAGGGGCTTGCCCAAGGCCACACAGCTAGGTAATTATTAAGTGTCTGAGACCGGATTTGAACCCAGGTACTCCTGACTCCAAGGGCCGGTGCTTTTTCCACTGCGCCACCTAGCGGCCCCTGACTATTTAAATTTAAAAGGTTTTGTTCAAAATAAAACTAATGCAAACAAGATTAGAAGAAAAAGCAGAAAAAGCAGAAAACTGGGAAACTAATTTTTAGTGTGTCTTTGATAAAGGTTCATTTCTGGGGCGGCTAGGTGGTGCAGTGGATAAAGCACCAGCCTTGGAGTCAGGAGTACCTGGGTTCAAATCCGGTCTCAGACACTTAATAATTACCTAGCTGTGTGGCCTTGGGCAAGCCACTTAACCCCGTTTACCTTGCAAAAAACCTTAAAAAAAAAGGTACATTTCTGAAATCTATAAAGAGCAGAGTCATATCTATAAGACTACAAATCATTTCCCATTTTGAAAAATGGTCAAAGGATAAAAATAGGCAGTTTTCAGAGGAACAAATCAAAGCTGGCTATAGATATGTAAAAATGCTCTAAATCACTATTGATTAGAGAAATGCCAATAAAATCAATTCTGAGAAATCACCTGACATCTATCAGTTTGGTTAATATGACAGAAAAGGAAAATTATAGAAGTTGGAAGGGATACACAAAATTGGGACACTTCTACAGTGTTGGTGTAGTAGAAACTGATTCAACCATTCTGGACCTATGCCCAAAGAGCAATCAAATTAGGCATGCCCTTTAATCTAGCAGTACTACTACTAGGACTGTATCCCAAAGAGATTTTTTAAAAAGCCTGGGAGATGGAGGAGGTGGGGTAAAGGACTTCTTTGTACAAAAATATTTATAGCAGTTCTTTTGTTGTGGCAAAGAATTGGAAATTGAGGGGATGCCCATCAATTGGGGAATGGCTGAAGAAGTTGTGGTATATGAATGTAATGGAATACTATGTTATAGGAAATGAAGAGCAGGCTTATTTCAGGAAAGACTGATGCAAAGTGAAGTGAGAAAACCAATAGAACATTGTACACAATAAAAGTAATATCATATGATGATAAACTGTAAATGATTTAGGTATTCTCAGCAATATAACGATCTAAGACACTTACAAAGAACTCATAAAAAAATGCTATCACTTCTAGAGAAAGAACTACTAGAATCTGAATGTAGATGCTATTGTTCACTTTTTTGTGTATATTTTTGTTTTTCCTTTGGGTCTGTGTCTTCTTTCATAACATGACTAACATGGAAATGTATTTTGTATTACTATATGTATAATTAATAACAAACTGCTTACCATCTCAGGTAAAGGAGGAAGGGACAAAATTTGGAACTCAAATTTTTTTAAATGAATGCTAAAAAATTGTGTTTACCTATAATTAGGGAAAAATTAAATATTTTTAAAAGAAAATGTCAATTATTAATGATATGACTGTAACTATAATAAGTTTAACTTTTAAACTTTTCCCACTTAAAGAAGAGGTTGATAGTTTCTCTCAAATTGTGTGTGCCAGCTAGTATATACCATATTGGGTGGAATAGTGTCTTATGACACATATCATTTGTAGGTAGTTATAATTAGTATAAAGATCAGAATAGCTTCATTTTGTACTTTTCAAATTTGAGTGTGTCTAACTATTGTAAATAATAGGGAAAAACAATGCAATGTTAACCTCAAAATAATGTTTATATCAATAACTGAAATAAGTTCCACTTCAGTTAATTTTCTTAAATTATAATTTTGATGTATTTGGGAATATTTAATGAAAAGTGATTGGTATTTTAATTCTGACAAAGACTTGAATCTGAGGCTTCAAAAAACAGAGGAATACAAAATGTTAAGACAATATCAATATTCCATTCTCTAGTTTATTTGTACCGCCAATAAAACAGATAATGTTTTTAAAATAACAATTTAAACATAAGTGTAAAATACAACAAAAATTACCTTTTAAATCATCTGTGTTTGGGGGGGCGGCTAGGTGGCACAGTGGAAAGAGCACCAGCCCTGGAGTCAGGAGTACCTGAGTTCAAATCCGGCCTCAGACACTTAATAATTACCTAGCTGTGTCGCCTTGGGCAATTCACTTAACCCCATTGCCTTGCAAAAACTAAAAAAAAAAAAATCATCTATGTTTGAAAGTAAATATCATTATCAGGGCCTTCTATGAAAGGCCTTTCTTTAAAAATGTGAAAACATGTTAAAAAAGAGTTCCCAATCTATGATAAATTTTTATTCACTGTGTTTTGTTCTTTAACACATACTGTTGTTAAAAAAAAAGGGAAGGACACTTTCAGTTTTTCTTGGAATGGATATTATTAGGAGTGATAATTGGCTGTTGGATACATCCTAATTTCTGGGTGTCAGCTATTGAGTGGTGTTGAAAACACCATGAAAATGAAACTATTGATATTTGCGACTTATTGAGGGATTGTGAGCAGTGTAGAAATGAGATGAGTCTTCATAGTATAATTCATTTTCCAGGAATATCTGATAAGTAGTGTTGCAAATTGCAGGAAGGACAAGTTAGAATATTCATTCTTCAACCATTGGTATTTGCTCAAACTTCGTGAAATTATATCATGTTTTGTGGATAATAATTATCCAAATTTAGTAGTTTTATGGATAACAACTATGAAAATTTAGACAGTCACTTTGGCTTTTTACAGTTTAATATTCAAATTATAGTATTTATGAAAAGGTACATGTTGAAATCAAATTATTCTGCATCTTCATCTTCATTGATAAATCAATATATCTAACAGGGTTCCAAGAATTCTAAAATATATTTTTAATAAAATTGTTTATATAGAAAGAAATCCTACAAAAATATTTGCCTGGACCCATGGACACTCTATGGGTTACCCTGATAACCTCCATTTCACAGATAAAGAAACTAAAAGTCAAATGACAGTTCATCTCTTATCTCTTTGCCTGAAAGCACTTATTATCTTTGTATCTTAGAATCTCTTTCATTGTTTTTGTTATTGTTGCTACTTGCCCCTTGTTCTCAAAAAGGACCATGACATCCCTAACAGGGAGGAAATGCCATGGTATGCAAGTGAATTAGATTTGAGTGGGGGGGGGGGTCATTGTGCAAAGTCATCACCCTCACTTTCTCCAATGGAGCCATCTAGGTCCAGTGGCAAGATATAAATCAGGACAAATGGAGATGTTGAACTCAATTGAAATACAATTAGTATTTTCCAAAACTCCAATCTATTAGGGTTTGCCCCACCCCATCATCTTGTATTTCCTGTTTATATATTCTGTGTATATTTCCATGTGTATACATTGTCTTTCTTAATGATATATAACCTACTGAATGTAGGGACTGTTTAATTTTTGTCTTTGGATGCCCATCACACTGCCTAGTATCTAGCATGGAGTAGCTGCTTTATAGATGTTTTTTTTTTTTGATGGACTGACTTGCCTGTAGTTGAAGCCAAAGTTTCAGACTTGAAATTCAATACTCTTTTTCCAATACCGTACTGCCTCTTAACAGTGTTTATTGAACCAGCCTGGAGATAAAAGCCTTACCTTTTTGCCAGTCCAGAGCAGTCCCTCCAAAGCTATGAGTTTATAACCAGTGAGATTCGGTCAGGTTTGCCAAGGGCTACCTCTTGATAGGGACATCTTTGCTTAATACAACTTAAATTATACCACTAGAGGTCAAACTGTTCCATCCTCCTCATCCCTATGCCTAGAATAAACTCCAGAGGAGCAGAGATTATATAATAAATTACTCCATGTTTGAAAACCATTTCCCCCTGGGGATAGCTAATGGAAACACTGTGGTCCAATGAAAAGAGCACAAGATTTGGAATTAAATTTAATAAACATCTATTAAATGACTAGTAAAATGGATAAGATATGTTCTAGGTTATGGTTTGTCCCCTTGAAGAATTTAAATTCTGCTGGGGCTGGGGGGGAACAAGCTAGGAGTATAGCATTAGATACAGAGCCAAAAGAGACCTCAGAGACTATTGAGAAGAAACTGTGGCTAAAAAAATTAAGTCACTCAAGGCAACATAGGCAGAGAGTAGTGAAAGCAAAATTTGAGTTGAAGAAACATGTTCACAAATAAGTAAATGGCAAAGATGGTTCACTTTTAGGAATGGAAAAGAACAAACAATTCAGGTAATACAAAGGGGCTTATATGAGAAACAGAACCTGAACAGAGTCTCAAAGGAACTTGGAAATTCAGAGTTGCAGCTAAGGAGATGGTGCATGCCAAGTATAGGGAACACCAACAGCCCCATCCAAAGGCACAAAAACAGGAAGAGTTGGAATGTTGGGTAAGGAGAACTACAAGTAAATCATTTTATTTGAAGGAGAGATTTTGTGGTAGAGAAATGTAAATCAAATCTGGAAAGATAAGCTGTAGTCAGATGGTTCAAGACTTTAAATGACTAACAGAATAGTATGTATTTTATTTAAGGCAATAGGGAACCACTTAAGCTTCTTGAACAGGGGAAAACACTTGGTCAGTCCAAGCTGACCAAAATCAATTAATGACTAGAGAGACTGGATACAGGGAGGATAGTCAATTAGGTCTGGATTGAATTCTCAGTTTTTATACTTATTAGCTCTGTGATGGCAGGAAAATCATCTCACTGCCCTGAACATCAGTTTCTTCATCTATAAACTGGAGGAAATAATATATGTACAACACACCTCAATGCTTTAGGGTAGGGAAACTTTGAGGACCCTATAACCCTATTTAAGTATAATTTATTTCAATTCCCTTCTTTTAGGACCTCTCAGTTACAATTGACACTCTTGATTATTCCCTTTAGATTAAAACTCTATAACACTAGACTTTATCACCCTATTTTTCTCCAATCCTCTTGAACTTCTCAATCATTTCTTTGTTCTCTTTGCAGCTTCTTTCCATTGTCTACCAACCATTAGTATTCCTCGAGGATCATCTCCTTCTTACATACAAATAGGGGTCCCATTCATTCATATTTTTCCACTCTCACTAGATGTAGTCTATTTCCACACCTTCATCTCTAGTCCTCTTGCTCACTCCCTTTTCTTGCCTCTAGTTGTCTATGTGAATGTCCACTAATGCTTAGAACATAACAGTAAAAGTTGAGTTCAGTGTGTTTCTAAAATTTTGCTATTTCCTCTTCCTAGAAGACCTCTAATTCCCAGAGCTTTCATATTTAGTATAAAATTCTATTCTTTTTCTTTTAACTCTGTATAGTGTATCACTAAAAAAGTTATCTGCTGGTACTTTCACTACCATACACCCTAAGCCAGCTTTTCCTTTTTATTTCATTTCCAAAATCATCATGCTTACTCAGGCTTTAACCAGCCCTCGCTTTGCTTCCTATCTTAGTTTCCTATTTAATTTATATTTCTCCTTGATCTAATCAATCCTTCACAAACCTCTCAAAATAATTTCCTTCATTATGTTTTCATGATCTGATTCGCTTAGAAACTTGCTCAAAAACCTTACTATAACTGAGGAAATTGCTGTATATTTCTGTTTAAAAGACTGCTTTAGTTGTATTAAAAACCGCACAAATTTAATGCTTAATTTGGTTCCTTTAAGAAGTTCTTTCACCCAGAGATCCTTGGCAAAGAAGATTGAGATTGAAAGGGAGCTAGAAGGGTGAGAAATGGGTTGGAAGTGTAGGTTAAGAAGGGCTTTGAATGCCAAAGAGAGGACTTTATATTTCATCTTGGAGGTTATAAGAAGACACTAGAGTTTATTGAATTGGGGACTAGCATAGTCTCATGTCCCCATAGGTGGAGATTATCCCTTAATGATATTCCTTGATAATAGCTATAGTGGCTAGGATAGAAGCAAGGTCAGTGATGGGGGCACTGCTGTCTCCAGGATTCTTGGGCTCAGAAGCTTGGCCTATCTAGAAGGGGGTCTGAAGGGAACTGTTGGTTGGGGTGGTGGGGAAATTTGACCCCAGCTTACACATGCCACTTCCTATTTTTCCCTCAAGTCCCTCCCAATATGGACCTTTTCTGTGCTTGCTCCAGTAAATCTAGCTGCTCTTCTTATCTTTCCCTTTTTTGGGGTGTTTTTCCTCATGTATAATATCTAGAGTCCAAATGTAGAAGTTCAACTTTCATTGATGGAGAAAAGTGTTTATAATAGAAACCATTAAATATCTTTTTTTTTTAATTTTGGTCTCCCAGTAATATTCCTTTGAATTTTTTGCATAGATATTCTTAAGATGATTTTGGATCTTTCATCAAACTTTCTATGAATTTACATTACCTTCCATTGTTTCCCTCTTTTATGAGGCAGCACTTCATAATCTTTTTGTCATCCTTCTTTGTAGGATTTTATAAATGAGTTTATATTCTAAATAAGTATTACCATTGGCTGCCATATTTCTCTGCTTGGTAAGTAGTTCAAGGACTAGCTGAATAATTTGGTTTATAGTAATTGATTTATATTAGCTGAATTTTCTTGGGCATCTAGGCTCCATAGTGATTAAAACACTGGGCCTGGGCTCAACAAGAACAGAGTTCAAATCTGATCTTGACACTTACTAGCTGTGCTACCCTGGTCAAGTCAATGAACCCTAATTTGCCTTAGTTTCTTCATCTTTAAAATGAGCTGGAGAAGGAAATGGCAAACCACTCCAATATCTTTGCCAAGGAAACCTTAAACAGGGTCACAAAAAGTCAGTCATGAATGAAATGACTAAACAATAAAAACTTCCTTAGGAAATGAATATTATGTATTCTTTTGTCCTTTTTCCACTTTAAAATAAACCACCAGTTTAAATAATTCAAATTTTAGGTGCCATAACTGAACATCTATCTTTCAATTTTTATTTTTTCTTTTAATTCAATTTTTTCCCTCAAAACAGAATTGAAGAGGCAAGCTAGTGGATAGAGTACCAGTCCTGGAGTCAGGAGGACCTGAATTCAAATCTGCCCTCAGACACTTGATAATCACTTAGATGTGTGATCTTGGGCAAGTCACTTAACCCCATTGCCTTGCAAAAAAACATAAAAACAAAAAAATTGAAATTTCAAATGTTTTTATCCTTTATTCTCTTAAAGAGATTACATTCTAAAAGAGAATTTTATGGTTCTCCTTTCTCTTCCTGAGTAAGGAATGAAGAAAGTATTAATATTAAAAGATTTACTAAAATTTTTTTTAAAAAATCATTTAAATACAGTATATTAAATAAGGCATTTTCACATAAGGTCACACAGCTAAGCAAGTATTAAGTGACTGAGGTCAGATTTGAACTCTGGTCCTCCTGACTCCCTGGTTGGTGCTTTATCTACTGCATCACCTAGTTGCCCCCTGATCTTTCTTTAGACTCACTCCTTTTGTCCTCCCCCTTGGTCTTACATATTCCCGAGATACAGATAAGCCTAGCTCTGTCTTTTGGTATAAGGGCTGACAAGTACCTCTGCATAACCTCAACCCAGTTCACTTGACTCTAAATAGGTCACCAGTCATTCCTCAGTGTTTAGGAAGGATTAAATACCTGTCTTTTCTGATATCAAAGCTGTCCTTCCTTTTGGTATCTCTCACACCATTCCTGCCATAAGGAACTATCCACAGACCTTTGTCCTAGTCTGTTTGAAGCTACAGGTAAGACCGATGGCCCTAGAATTTAATGAATCATCTATCTTTGATTCCTTCAGTGCTAGATCCTCTAGGGAAGCACAACACCTTCTTAGACTTCCAGTTTATAATGTTAGTATTCTTAATATTTTTTGTGTGATGCACTGTTCAGGCAATGTCCACCCACAGCAAGCAAGGGGCCATTTCATCACAGGCTTGAAAAAAGATGCCCATGGATCACAAAGATCGAAAAATAGCTGGAGTGAACTTCACCTTTTTGAATCTTGATATGAAGAAGAGGTACTGATCTATATGAATAAATACTACTCTGGAAAGAGTTGTGATCATCATCTTACAGAGAGAAAGTTATCAACACTCAATACAAACTAGCCAGGGAGAAGGTAGCTTAGTGCACATTTCTATAGCATTTTATAGTTTAGACAGATAAAAACAGTTTGCTAGCCATCTAGCTAGATGGATAGACAGAGCATGCATTAATTGTTTGCAAAGTACATTTCTCATGACAATCCTATAAGGAAATAATATATTTCTATTTTATTAGATGAGGGAAGGTTGGCTCAAAGAGCTTCAGTGACTGCTAAGAGTCTTTAACTTTGCCAAAGGGTTTCAGTGACTCACCCAAAGTCACACAACTAACAGGGGACTCTGTGATAGAATAGGGACGCTGACTCAGGTATTGTGACTGCAAATCCAGGGCTCTTTTTGTTGTACTATAGGCCTTTGGTTACCGAAGACTGGCTGACTGTCTTTCCCTGTCACTGCACACTCAACTTTATGCTTCAGTGTATCTGGTTACAAGATACAGAACATTGGCCTGAGAATCAGGTTTCCTCTCTGTTCCTGCCAATGACCGGGCCATATACTTATCTCCTTCTAGACAGACAAGAAAAGGCCAAGCACTTTGAATAATGGCATGTTTAGATAGGATAGGACTTATTCGTGATACTGCCTGGCAAAGTTGGCATGTGTTTATGAACCCAAGTCCTTGTCTGGGACTGAAAAACCATGATCTTGGCCAGAGGCAAAGTATGATGCAAACAGTCAGGCAATCCAATTCTAATTAAGGCTTTAATATTTTATATTAGCTTTTCTTTTTATTGTTTTCATATGTGAGGCAATCTAGAAAGGTAGAATAATTACCCACCAATCAACCTCATGCCTAGGATCCAATTTTCCTTGAAAAGACTCCATCATTTAGACCAATAACAGGTTTGATTGTTTCTCTCAAGGACAGGACTCCTATGTTGTTCATATGACTAATTCAAAACCCATGTCTCCGACAAATATAACAATCAGAGATAATTGGCATGGGGTTATCTCAAAGGTCTTATTAGAGTAATACTGGTGACCTTGGGAGAGTGGGGTTACCACCAACCATTTCTTTGTGTAATGTGAATAGAAGCAGGTGGATGGCATGCTTTACACTATGCCTGAGAAATGGAACTAAGAATTTCAGCAGACAAAAGCAATTATATCATGTTTTGGGGTTTTTTGGGGGTGGTGGTGGTGGTGGTGTGTAACAAGCTATGATCAAAAGAATAAGCCAGAATTGGGAAGCCACCATACCTAATGTATAAATGATCAGTAGGGGAACAAAGGGAAGCCTGAATCATTAACAAAATAGTCAAATTAGTTGGGGTTTTTTGGGGAAGGGTGAATATCATCCATCAACGTGGCTTTGGACAGAGTAGGTGCTTAAATATTACACTGAGATGAAATGAGGTAATAAGAGATGAAGTTTTGATGTCCAGAACATATTTAATTCATTAACCATTTGAGTGACTCATTCAAATAGTCCTATGATCTTTTTAAATGTTAGAAGCTGGTCTTTTATGTCAGCTCTGCCTCTCTAAAAAGATGGGACTTGTGTATTAATACTACTTGACTATGGTTTGGCAGGGGCAATAAGGGAAAGGGGAAATGGCAGTATTGTGGAATTGACTGGCATGCTAACTGCACCAACCTGGGATCAGGAGAGCCTAGCAACCTGCCTCAGGCAACAGTCAAATTGGTCTTGCCAAAGAATGAGACATATGGCAGCTAAGGCCAATACCAGTTTAAAATATGAGCTTATTTGTGGAGGGTTAGGGAAAAATTATGAGATGTGTCATTTAGGAAGTTAATGAAGAACTGTGGAATGAAAAGCACATCATGTAAAGCTTGTCATGAAAGTCAAATGAGCCCTATCATTTCATAAACATTTAAAGATGAAACCGGAAGTACAATTAAATAGATAAATAGAAATAGAAATAAATAGAAAAAGTCAGAATTCCTAGGATAAACTATTTTCATTAAAATCACATTTCCCAGGATAGCTAGGTGGCGCAGTAGATAGAGCACTGGTCCTGGAGTCTGGAGGACCTGAGTTTAAATCTGACATCAGACACTTAATTACTTAGCTGTGCGGCAAGTCACTTAACCCTATTGCCTTGCAAAAAAAAAAAATCACATTTCCCTTTCAACAGTTCTTACCATGATATGCCATGTGAAGAAATAGAAGAGTACTAAAAACAAAACTGGAAAGAAAGAAAAGCTAAATGAATGCAGGAAAACATATTTATAATGTGGCAGGAACTAGGTTAACACACAGAAGTAAGCAAGTGAATCCTTGCCCTCAAAGAGCTTATACTATAATCGATAACCCATATAGGAATGGTGACCAAAGAAAGTGTTTTTGGAGAGAGAAGTCAGAGAGAATGATGATTGTAGTAATAGGGTAACTGATTGAATACGTCTCACTAGGAATAACAGTTTCATTTGATTGGTATTCTTAGACTTAAAGGTAGAGAGTGGAGAGTTTTAAATTGGGTATGCAAACGAAGGTGTCAAAATAGTGGAATTTAATGTGGTAATCTGAGACAAAACAACCTGAGGGTAAAAAAAAAAAAGGTGAAATTTAAAAAGAATTGTCTACCAAAGTCAAGGAGGCAGGGCCTATAGTATTAGATGGAAGTGGTACAGACCAAAAAGTGGTATGGCAGCTTGAAATCATGCAAGATAAGTAAACATGCTCTCCCATCAGAGCCTAGCATTTCAAGGGACCAGACTTTTGACAAAGTGGTGGTGGTGAGGGGAATCCATTGATAGAGGTAATAACAAGTTGAAAGTATCAAGGGTCAAATTTTCAAAGTAACTTAAATTTTCAAAATAACTTATAAAAGAGAAGATACTCAATGATTAGAAAAGTCACTGAGTAACAATCACCACTAAGCAGATGGCTATGAAGACACTAATCATTAATTACCAAAAAAGACTTTCTCACTTCCATAAAACTTTTATGAGAGTGCTTTGCAAATGTATTGAGGGAATATTTTTAAAAGGCAATGGAGAAATTTTCACAAATGATGTTTTTTAGACGAGATTATTCCTTTACTGACAAACAAGGGATTGAAAAGTATTGAGAAAATACAATCCTGCTGTGATACTAGTAGTTTTTTTTTTAAGCAGTTGATGTGGTAGAGCAGGCTCTCCTTCAACATGGTATCTCCCAAGTATATGTTAAAAGGATAGAAGATTCCTTGGTCAATGTAACCAATTAATTCAATAATGCTATGATGAGCAATAATATCAAGTGAGACATAAAATAAGGAGGCCATATGTACCATTGGTTTTTGCCACTGTCATAGAGGAAGGACCTGTGCAAAGTCTAAGTGCTAGAGGGATTCATGACAGATAGCAAGGTCTTACAAATAGTCCTATTTGTGGATGATGTGCTCACTGTATTAATCCTCATGATATCATAAAGCCCTTTTTATAAGATTCATAGCCATTCAGAAGAGATGTCTAACATTCCAAGCAGGAAAAAAAAATTGACAATTGACTGTTATCAAGACTATGCCATGAAATTAGATGGAGAGTCTATTGAGTTAGACCATCAGTGCATATATCCTGAATAGACTACAGTTGCACAATGAAATGGGCAGCTAGGAGACACTGTAGATAGACTTTGGACTTGGAGTCATCAAGACCTGAATTTAAATCTAGTCCAAGATTCCTTCAGCTATGTAACTCTGGACAAGTCATTTAAAATATATCTGCCTCAGTTTCCACATCTATAGAAAGGGGATTATAATAATAATGATAACTCCTATCTTCCAGATAGGAAAGTAAAAACCATATTTTAAACACCAAATTGTCTTCCATTTATACTATATGACTGAAAATCATAGAATAGCAGAATGTCTGAGGATCCCAATGTACAGGAGGACTGAGGGCTAAAGCGGATAATCAATAAAGACTTGGGTATAAGAAGCGATGTAAAGTAGAACCTACAGAAAATGTATGATCAGAAAAAAATCAGATGATGTAGCAAGATAAGAAGACAGGCATGTGCTGCACCAGTACTCATAGATCATTCAGACCTAAGGGAAAGGAGGGGATGGATACAAATCTACCTAAATTAAAAAGGGTTACTGTCTGCTTTTGGAGGGAGTAGTCATATTGATGAGCCCATGGATTTATTGACATTAGATGTAATTAAAAAAATGTATGGCAAAAAAAGTACTGCGTTATTAAGGAGATCATATTAATGGCAAGCTTACAAAATGCCATGCTGTTTCTTGAATTCACGTTTATTTTAGGAAACTATGATCCCTCAATGAAAGAACACCTTCCAACTGTAAAAGTTGGCTAGGAGGACAGGGGGCCTTCTAAATAATAGTAGAAGTGCTTATAATCTTTTCTATAGCTCTCCTAAAGCTCTAACATTGTGCCATTGCCAATACTGGCTGCTTGATTCAGTCCATTTGTGATATTAATGCTATTAATAGAATATGTCTGTTTTCAATTAAGATTAATTTTCATTCAGATAAATACATTAACACAAATCAAAACAAATCAGAAAAGATGATTATTCTACAATACTAAAATATATATTAGTCTCAATCACAGCCTATCTGATAGTTTCAATATGGAAATATGCCTAGTGCTTGAGAGATAAAGAAAGGCAAATATGAAATCTCTACCCTCAAGGAATTCACAGCCTAATGGAACAGCTATCCTCCACAGAGTCACCAGAGTGATTTTCCTTAACTTCAGATCTAATTATCTTACCCTTCTACTCAATAAACTTCAATAACTTGGAGTAGTCTAGGATAAAATACAACTTTAACTTTTTTAATGCCCTGATCCAGCCCATCTTTCCAAATTCACTGGTCACTATACGGTCTCCTGCCTTTTAAGATTCAGTCAAACTGGCTTACTCTCTGTTCAACCCATTTTAAGTTTATATCCTGTCTCCTAGCTTTTATAGTACCATTCTCCATCTCCATTCCTCACCCCTCAGTCCCTTAATATCTGGACTATATTTCTTGTTTCCCTCCACATAACAAAATTCTTCTTTCCCTTCAAGATACAGATTAGCTACCACATCCTTCTACATGATGCCTTGACTAATCATCTTAAATACTAGTTCCTTCTCTAGGGACCTTGTGTTAATTTGTATCAGATTTATATTTATTCCATATATATATATATATATTTATATTTAAGCATGTGAATGTGAATATTCACATTCAACCAAAGTGATGGCCCTAAGGCAAAATGACTACCAAAAGAATTAATGCTGCTAAGTTGGAGGGAAAGTTGAACCAACACACAGTAGGCAACAGTGGAATAGAAAAGGAGTGAGAAGCTTTCAGAGATCTGGTGTACAGCACTGCATTTGCTCCTGGATCAGAACAATTTCAAACATTAAGACTTGTTTGATGAAAATGATGGGAAAATACAAAAGCCGCTACATGAAAAAGCGAGATAGTTCATCCATTTCTAGGAAGGCTGCATTTAATTCCATCAAAAGAAAAGTACAAGTACAAGAGGACTCTTGATTCAGTGAAAAGGCAGATAAAAATCAGTTTTATGCAGATAATAACAATCTAAAGTGCCTTTATGATTCCCTGAAGGCTCTTTACAGGCCAAAGACATATGGTGCATCTCAACTACTCAGTGCTGATAGATCCACATTGATTAGTGATAGGGACATGATCCTAGAGAGATGAACCTTTTCATAGTGTTATTAACAGACCATCATCAATCAATGCAGAAACCACTGACCATTTACCTCAAGTTGAAGTCAATTTGTCCCTAGCTGAAGTTCCAAATGAAGAAGAGGCATGTGGCAAAGCACTTGGTACTGATTCTATTCCAGCTAAGATCTACAGGGTTGGGGGGGAGGTCCATTGCTCATACAAAAGCTGGCATGAGGAGGTTATCCCCCAAGAAATCAAGGATGCTTCCACTGTCCATCTCTATAAAGATAAAAGGATTGTCCTGTGACAATCACAGGGGTGTTTCTCTTTTAGTCAGTGTTGGTAAGATTCTTGCCAGAGTCTTCTTCAATAGGTTTATCCTTCACCTAGAAGATGGTCACCTCCCTAAGAGACCATGTGGTTTCAGAAAGGGTCGAGGAATAGTTGAAATGGTGTTTACTACCCAACAACTCCAGGAAAAATGCCAGGAACAGAATCTAGGTCTGTATACAACATTCGTAGATATGATCAAAGTCTTTGGTAGTATCAGTCATGAGGACTTATGGAAATTTATGTCAAAATGTGGTTGCTCAGAGAAGTTCATCATATTATACATCAATCCCATGATAGTGTGTTTGCCTAGGTTCTAGATAATGGATTATGCTCTCAAGATTTCCTAGTCACCAGTAGAGTAAAACTAGAATGTATTCTTGCTCCCATGCTTTTTAGCATGATGTTCTCAGCCATGTTATCAAATGCTTCCATGAAGGATGAACATGACATCAAGGTCAGATACCACACTGCTGGTCAATTTTTCAACTTGAAAAAGCTACAAGTCAAGACCAAAGTGGAGGGAGTATTGGTGATTTTCTGTTTCTAGATGATTGTATACTTAATGCAGCCTCTGAAGCTGAGTTGCAACAAAGTGTGGATTGATTCTCTGTTGCTTGTGTAATTTTGACTTAATAATTAACAAGAACAAAATACAAATGAGGGACAGCTAGGTGAAACAGTGGATAGAGCACCAGCTCTGGAGTCAGGAGGATCTAAGTTCTAATCAGACCTCAGACACTTAAGAATCACCTAGTTGTACGGCCTGGGGCAAGTCACTTAACCTCATTGCCATGCCAAAAAAATACACAGGTATTCCATCAGCCAGCAACACATCATTCATATATGGAACCAATGATTACAGCAAATGAAGTTTTGAATACAGCGGATAAGTTTACTTACCTAGGCAATGTACTCTCTAGAGAGGATGATGCCTTGCCAGAGCTAGCTCAGTGTTTGAGAGACTCCAAAAAGAAGGTGTGGGAGAGAAGAGGTATTAGATTGACTACCAAACTAAAGCCTACAGAGCCGTGCTGACCTCATTGTTGATTGCCTGTGAAATCTGGACAGTCTCCTAGTGCAATGCCAGAAAACTAAATCACTTAGTCTTAGGAAGATTTTGAAGGTCACCTGGCAGGATAAGATAACAAACACTGAGGACCTTTTTCAAGCTAAACTATCAAGTATTCAAACATTACTACAGAGAGTAAAATTCCGATGGACTGGCCACATTATTTGAATGCCAAACTCATGCTTGCCAAAAAGACTATTTTATGGAAAATCACACAGGGTGAGTGCTCAGAGTCAGAAAAAGGTGATATAGGGACACCCTGAAGATCTTATGCAGCAAGAGAGACGATGGCACAGGACTGTCCACCATGGTGTGCCCTCATCAAAGAGGGTGCTGTGCTCTATGAGCAAGGCAGAATGGAAGCAGCTCAAAGGAAGTATGAGATGTGTAATTTTAGAGTACCCACCCCAGGTGTTCACAGGGACTATTTGTGACCAACTTGTGATAGAGCATTCTGAGATCATATTGGTCTGATTAACCACATAGTAATGCCATTTTGATCTTCTTCAATAACAAAGGACAAAAACCAACCAAGCATGTAGTTGCTACTTCCCTATTAGAATGTAATTCTTGAAAATAGTTTGTTTATGTAATATCACAACCTAGAACTATGTCAGGCACAGTAGTACTCAGTAAAAAGTTATTAAAGATTGATCTATAATAGCTACATTTTTATTGGGATTTTCACTTATATGTACATAAACTATGTCAGTTGATCCTTCCAACAACCCTCCATTGTAGATAGGTCATAGATATAGATGGAGAAACTGACTCAGAGAATTTAAGGGACTCTCCACAAGGTAACATAGCTAGTAAGTGGTACAGCTGGAATTTGTCAGATAAATATTTTGGAAAATTTGGAGTTTTTATGCCATAGATATTTGCTGATATTCCCCACTTTTCAACATGGAATGTAAGGCACTCTACCTGGAAGCCTTAGTTACAACAAAGAAAAGTAGTTAAACAATGTAGTATCCATATTGAATGCAATATTTGCCATTTATATTCCCTTTCCCTATCTCCTCCTATATGTGTCAGTGAATGTATCGCTCTCACACACAAAACCCCTCAACCTAACATATAGTGTCTTAAGAGTTCCAGGCTCTCTTTTATACAGTTATATTTTTTCCTGCTATCCTTGGAAAATAGGTTTTTCATATGTAATTTGTTCTACATGATTCTAACACAACAGGCTCTGGGTGGGTCCTGAGGGTGGCTCCAAGCCTTTTCTATTGAGTAAAGCTAATAGGTTTTCTGACAGCTATTTGACTTTCTTGTTTCCTCTTGGGTTTATGACTGTGGGTAGCTGAAGTTGCCAAAGCTTTATGTCTAAATAATTGAAGCATTCCTGTGGTAGAAGCCCATGAGGAAATGGAAATTGAATGAGTTTGTATCATACTTCAAAAAGAATCATCTTTCTGTCATAGGTATGGTATTGGTAGTTATTGATATAGCAAGTATAGCTGAATTAATTGCTTCCCATTTTGGGTTTTAGACATCATATAAGAAGTATGGACATCTGACATCAATACTTATGGGCAGTTAGGTGGTATAGTGAATAGACTGCAGGGTCTGAAGTTGGGAAGACTCTTCTTCCATAGTTCAAATCTGACCACAGATACTTACTAGCTATGTGACCTTGGCAAGTCACCTAAGCCCCATTTGCCTCAGTTTCTAATATGTAAAATGAGCTGGAAAAGGAAATGGCAAACCCCACTGTAGTATCTTTGCCAAGAAAATCCCAAATGGGATCCCTAAAAATTAGACATGATTCAAAAATGACTAAATAACAAAATCCAAAGGAATTGTTAGCCTTCCTATTGAAGATAAACTATGATGGCCTAAAGAAATAACTTCTAGGATTTATTTGTATGTCTAATAGAATCAATTACATTGGTTGTTTTTTAATTAGGGGAGGGGGAAGAGCAAACAATATTAATTTTGTAAAAATATTTTATTGATGACTTTTTTTATACCAGTCATTCTCTTATATCTGCCCCATACAGAAATAACTCCTTGTAGGAAAGAAAAACTGTGACTACTATCAGTACCAATAGTAATACTTATAAAAAGAATGAATATTTACATAACACTTTAAAGTTTTCAAAATGTTATATCATTTTAACCTTACAGAAGCTCTATGAAACAGGTGCTATTATTATATCCATTTTACAGATAAGAAACCTGAGGTTTAACCTAACCTGAAAGAGGTTAGGTTAAATGATTTGCTGAGTATTAAATGATTTTGAGTATCTGAATCAGAATCTGAACTAAGGTTTTCCTGATCCCAAGCCCAGCACTAATGAACTACCTTGCTGTCTGAGGAAAAACAAACACATGAGCCTAACTGAATATGTTATCCATAGTTCCATTTCCCTGCTGAAAAAGTGTTTCCTTATCTATTATACCAGTAAAGATTGGTAATCAACCCACAATTATGCAATAATAACTGAAACTATAGAATAATAAGTCTTGACAGTAAAGATTTTGTTTTGGAGACAGCCTGGGACAAATGAGTGACAACAGGGAGTAAATAAGTACCCTGTGATGAGAAGCTGGACAGATTTTAGGAACTGCTCCAAGACTCATTGGATTCCTTGTGCCAAAGTTCTTATCCCCTGGGTAAGAAAGTTCTTTATCTAAGGCACACCTGATATAAAAGGAGGAATAAAACACAGTCTGGTCTACCCCACTAAATGGTAAATTGGGAATAAATACCTATAACAATAGAATGGATACCATCACTGAAGGAAGAGTGATATATGGTAGATATCTTTCTCTTGGATTTGGGGGGCTTGGGCATTTATTAGCTGTGGGATGGAATGGAAGGCACTCTATATGGGTAATAATATTTGTAATCCCTACTTCATAAGACTTTTGTAAGGAAAATATCTTGTAGAAACTAAATTCGCTCTATGTACATATAAGTTATACAAACTCAAAAATTCAAAAGGTATTACCATCACTTAAAAATTAAGAGCCAGTACTCACTAATTTGCCTGACTTGGCAATAAATACACCCTTTATGACCTAATAAAGTATGAAAAAACCCAGAGGAAGTTTGATCTCAAAAATTGAGATCCTTTTCTCAGAAGATAAAACAGCCTAAGAGGCACTATGGCTTAAGAGGCTGAGACCAGCATGAAGGTCAGGGAAGATTGAATATAATTCTTCTTTCTGACATAGTACCTGTGAATCACTTAAACTTCATATCAATAAATAAACATTTATTAAATCTTATACCAGTCATTCTCCAAACAAATACAAAAAGAGGTAAAAGATACTCCCTGCCCTCAAGGAGTTTATAATCTAAGTTTCCCAAGTAAGTCTCTAAGTCTATTCATTAGTGTTTCCACACTGGGATTTCCCCACACCAGTGAATCATAGAAGTCCTGCGCCCCAACCCACAAAATGAAGGTGGAAATAATCACTGCTAAGGCAAAGTAAGTCTTGGAAAGGAGACTGAAAAAAGAGTCTAAATAATACCATAAGAAAATGAGTTTCCATGAAAGGTTCATAGGGATCAGGATCACCAGCTTTTAAGGATTCTAAAGTGTGAGCCACTTCATTGTCTCAGCAGTAAGTCCAAGGAGATGGGAAGATTTGGGATTAAAGTTTTCCCGAGATATTCCCTAGGTAGGTGATAGCTTCTCTTGGTCTCAGTTTCTTCTTTTGTGAAATGGGAACAATGATAGTATTAGTATTTACCTGAAGAGTTGTGCTGAGATCAATTAGATAGTGTATATAAAGTGTCTGTTATATCTTAGAGCACTATATAGGTGTCAATCATGGCTAATATTGTCATTGTAAATAAATATTTTTAAACTGATTTTGACAGATGTAGAACTTGAGGCCCAGAGGAGTTTTATGACTTTAATTAAAAAAAGCAAAAAATAAACATCTACTATGTGTCAGGCAGCTTTCCCTGTATCATGGATACAAAGACAAGTCCTTGCCCTCAAGAAGTTTACATTCAACTACAGGAAACAGCATATACAGAGATATATAATGCATCATGACACAGATTATTCATGACAAAGTCAATACTTGAGAACCTATTCTTTTAACTATTTATCCAGAGAACTTTCCAATGCCCCATATTAACTTCCCCTTTCTATGAGGATTTTTGTGTTATAGACTGTTGGAATCAGTTCAAATCAGTTTATGAGTCAACTGTTTATTTTTCAGTGTGATATTTATACCTCAAATATTGACAAATCCAAAATTCAATATTCAATTTATTTATTTTTTAAAATTGCCTAGGAGCAGCTAGGTGGCACAGTGGATAGAGCACTGGCCCTGGAGTCAGGAGGACCTGAGTTCAAATCTGAATTCAGACACTTAATAACTACCTAGCTGTGTAGCCTTGGGCAAGTCACTTAACCCTATTGCCTTGAAAAAAAAAGTTTAAAAAATTGAATTGTCTAGAGACTGATGGAGAAAATGTAAATAATGCAGATTATACTTAAAAGTTTACTATACATAATTTCCCCCCTAGAGAGGGAGATATAATCTCCCTAGTTATAACCTGACTCTTATTCACATAGTCATGGATTGGGTCCAAAAGATTTTGTATTTGACGATGCACTGTTACTATAGGTGGAAGCTGAATAGAGCTTAAGAGAAGTATTAAACAAAGAACTACCTGATACGTAATAATTTTTATAATTACTCAATATGTTGGTATTATCCTTTAAAGACATCACCCCTTTTTTTTAACAAGGCAATGGAGTTAAGTGACTTGCCCAAGGTCATACAGCTAGGTAGTTATTATGTGTCTGAGGCCAGATTTGAACTCAGGTCCTCCTGACTCCAGGGCTAGTGCTCTATCCACATCATCATCTAGCTGCCCCACATCATCACTTTTTAGCAATTCTTATGACCATGGTTTTTAAATGTTTTGGTTTTTTTTTGGTGGTGATAGGGGATTGGGGGTAGGGAGGGTGAAGTTTATTTTATTTTGTCATTTCATGTTGCTTTTCTACCTTAAAGAGTTGTGAAGGAAAATCACTGCAGAGTAGTTCAATATTGCACAGAATTAAATATGCTATTTTGCTAAGTTTCAAGCATGATGATACCTTAGCAAGAAGTAAGACCCTGTAGAAAAGTAATGATTAATCTAGTTTTTGAAAACATACAGAGAATTCAGTGCCTCTTTCTACAGAAAAGTATAAATTGTCCTGTACTATAATCAAGACTGTGATTACAGAAATATAGAAGCATAAGATTTAAAGCATTAGGGGAACCCTTTCCTTAAGAAATGGATGGCCAAATAATGCACTGGTACCCACAGAAAGCAGAGATAGAAGACCCACCCCACCTCCTCCAGGACAGTGAATGGATATTCTGTGGAGGAGCAATGAAAGAAAAGGCACAAGAATGGCACAAGATGAGAAAATTTGGATAGATTGTGATCTGAGCTGATGAAGGTAGTTAACACATTGATTAAATCATAGAAATACTGAAGTATTGAAGTATAAAGGCTTGCTTAGAATAATAATGTGCAAATTTCATCAAAAGTAATAAAGTAGCCAGGCTTTGGCTAGGTTTTCCTTGAATCTGGATTCACCATACTTTCACAACTTAAATACATTGATGAGACTTTCATGAGGGCAGGTTGCTATTGGAAAATAATCTTACGAGAGTTGAAAGAACCATTTAAATAGGTAATAGTCATATCTGTTTCATAGATGATCGAAAGTATATGGAGTTTTAGTAAGTGATCATGAAGAGTACATGTGTGTTTGTAGTGTAATATTACCATGTTACCCTATCATGTTAATATATAATGAATATATAATGTAATAAAATTTTATATATATAACAATAATCAATATTAACATTACTATCCCCTCTTCTTTCTACCTGTTTAAATCTTAACCATAATCCTTTTATTTTAAAGGGCTAGGGAAGTACCTTACCAATTATTTCATCATTGTAGTGGGCAGCATAGAAACTTCCTCCATCAATGCAAACTCATCTGTGACTTAATCTCTCTTTTTTTTTAGGTTTTTTTTGCAAGGCAAATGGGGTTAAGTGGCTTGCCCAAGGCCACACAGCTAGGTAATTATTAAGTGTCTGAGACCGGATTTGAACTTAGGTACTCCTGACTCCAAGGCCTGTGCTTTATACATTATGCCACCTAGCCACCCCTTGTGACTTAATCTCTTAGAGAACTGCCAGGGACACTGAAATCTAAAGTAACATACCCATGGTTACCCAACTAATTCAAGTCAGAGGGAGATATTAGCCTATGTCTTCTCGATTCCATGGCCTGCCCCCCTATCGTAATGTTACACTATACTCAATGTTCTCTATATCATATTTCAATATCAAGCTGAAATCCCTTTTTCTCCTTGAAGTCTTCTCAGCTCACCCTAATCCACCATGTTCTTCCCCCCTCCTCTGGAATCTCACAAAACTAACAATACCACTTATTAGGCCATTGAACCTTATCTTTAAAATTTTTTGTTCTGTATAATAGATACTTTATATACTGTATAATATATTATTTAATTTTTCCATGTATTTAAGTTTTATTTCTCAAATTAGATGGCAGATTCCTTGAATATAAGACCTATATATTTTACTTTGTATCTATTACCCATCATTCCTCACTTTGATCCTAGAAAAATATAATGCTCATACTGAGTATTCACAATAAATGTTTGTCAATTGAGAAGTTGTGTATGTTGGATTTCCATTGTCTGGCACACAAGAGATATTCAATACATTTTTGCTAATTGATTAACTAATGTCTATTATACATATCTATGTACCCACTCAGACTCCAAGGCAGTTCCTGTTATGTATGGACTAGAGAGATCTAGGCAAGATTTGAAATTTTACCCTCTATGTGCTACTGTCTATTAAGGTATTTTGGCATCACTCATGAGAAGGCTTATTACAAAATAAATATCCATGAGCCTTAGGGAATAGACTTTTCTGGTGTAAAACCATATGTGTTTTGTAAATATTTGTAATATTTAAATGTGCCATTTTCACTACTCTACCTCTACCCTTAATTTCAACTCTGCTTACATATAAATGGCAGTTTGGAAATAACTACTGTAGCTTCCAGTCATTGTAATTCCTCTTTCCTGCTCAGGATCTCCATTCTGGGTTCTATTTCTTTGTCTCTTTATCACCAAAGAAGAACCTGTTGCTAAATTGTTAGCCTTGCTTTCTACTTCTTACCTTACCCTAGGGATGATCTAGGGCAGTAGCTGCAGCATCCCTTTCTTCCTTTTCTCTCCTATTATTCCTTTTTTTTTTTTTTGCTAATCTTCATTTTAACTCCTCATGACACCTGTCAGTTCACCAAACTGAGACACTCTCCAAGTCTTTGCCATAAGGATCCAGCCCCATTTCATATGAGGATAGTCAATATTTGAGGCTAGATTATTTTCTGAGATGTAGAAGTGGTCCTTTATTGAGCCCTCAACTCACTTTAGTCTGAAGGTACCTCTGTCTTTTCCCCATAAAGAAACAAGGTTAAGTAAAAAAGGGGTTTGTGTAGAGATGAAATGAGAGAGAGGTAGAAAAGTAAATAAATCTCTCCCTTCCAGAGAGTATTTTGGTCTTTTTAAAATCATTTCTAACACATCAATGGATCTATATGTTGTTATCAACATGAATACCCTCTTCAGTGGCACAAATTATAATTTATTCTATACTTACTCTTTCTATTCAAGGCCTGTTTGTTTTCTCCTGGAAATTCCACTTGGAAGGAGCATTGAAGGAGCTCTAACTAATGGGTAGGTGGGTGGCCTTCTAGATCTTTGACCAATTGAGCACAAAACTTTCTCTCTACATGATTAGTCCACTTCCTTTTCTTGTCATCCGTTAATTTGATTTCATTTAGGATAGTTAATTCATGAAATCTTTTACTGATTATATTCTGCAATTTACTCAATTCCATCATATTTCTCTCCATCTTTTGTTCAGAGATCAGCCCAACATTTTTGAGACTGATAATTTGAAGTAATACAGCATAACGAGAAGAATATTGATGGTACAAATATTGGATTATGTCTTGTGGAGAAACTGGAGTAATTATAAGCAAAGTACAATTTATCAGAGGTAACCTAGCTCATTTTCTTCCTTTTATTAAGTGTAGTATTTGTAATAATGTAATGAATATAATAGCTAACTGGTATTTATATAGCAACTTCTATGTGTCAGGCAACTTCTATACTAAGTACGTTATAAATATCATTTCATTCAATCCTCATTACAACACTGGGAAGTAAATACTATTATCACCATTTCACAGTTAAGGAAATTGAAGCAAACAGTTGTTAAGTGATTATCTAAAGTCACATAGCCAATGCATGTCTGAGGCCACATTTGAACTCAAGACTTTGGGGTCGATGTTATATCCATTGTGCCAGCTCTATGGTCTGACCATTCAGTTATCTATGGATAAAAAGATTGTTGTTGTTGCTTTTTAATTTATGCAATAAAACATAGTATATAATAAAATGATGAATACACATGAAACTACAAATCAACTTGACAACCTGCTTTTCCTTTCCAGTGGCAAGACAAAGGTCAAGAGCATTGGCGATGGTACAGGATGCAGTGGGTGACCTTGGCCTTTCTAAATTAAAATCTTCCCTGGGTCTTGTCTGAAGACAAGGGCACATTGAATGACTAAAGACTAGGTAAGAACTAAGACAAAAGCTGGTCTAATTACAAAACCACCAACCTGGATGGGGAAAATCCTCTGAGTTTCTGGTCCAAACAGAAAACAACTGCTATTTTCACTCATTCAAGCCATCAAAACCTAAATATTGAACCACAGGAGTTTGAGCTAGGGCTATTATTGGCCATTTAATGAAAACCAGGGTGATTTGGGTTTAAAGACTTAGTTGAGTTGCTTCATTTAAAACACAATGGGCTTTTTTTTAAGCCTGTGGTGATGGTCCTCCAGATGCTGTTCTCTGAAAATTATATCAGACTCTGGGACCTTGCAGAGCTTCTTGGAGCAAAGCAGATGTAGCAGATGTATTTTTTGATCTTGGAGCAAAGCAGATGTGGCAGATGTAATTCTTTTATTTATGCTTTAGCAGATAAAATTATCAGAAAACTTTGAAAAAGCTTGTGACTCCTATTGAGAAATATAAGTGAAAATCAATGAGACTCTACATTTCTAGTCTATAACAGAGCAGGGAAGTAGAGAAATGATATGATAATGATGATAATGATGATGAGGATAATGATATCATCTAGCATTCATATAGATTTTCAAAGTTTACAAAAGCACTGCAAATATTTCATTTGATCCTCACAGCAACATGCAAAGTGGGTACTATTATTTTCCTCTTACAGATGAGGAAGCTGAGGTAATATTTGACCTTCATTTTCAAAGAAGATCATGACCATCAGAGAGGTGATGCATGACAAGCATATGAATTGGATTTGAATGAGGTGGGGCTGTGCTAAGTCACTAGCCTCACTTTCTTCTCCAGAATCATCTGGATCCAATGGCCAGATATGAATCAGGACAACTAGTGATGACCTTGGATTCAAGGTAGTCAGTGTTAAGTGACTTGCTCAAGGTCACACAGCTAGTAAGTGTTAAGTGTTGGTAGCAGGATTTGAACTCCAGGCTGCCTAACTCCAAAGCTAGCTGCCTAGGTTAAGTAATTCCTGCAGGCTCCCACAGTTAGTAAGTATCGGAGGCCAAATTTCAAACCAGGCCTTTCTAACTCCAGGTCTAGTACTGTATCCACTTCATCATCTACCTAGATAGATGGGACAAATGGTGGAAGCAAGAGAATTAAATGGAACAATTCCTCAAAGAAGAAAAGAAAGGGGGGATTGGGAAACCACCAAAGTATTGAGGCATTTAGCATTGATTTATGCCACTAGAAGGCCCCTGAATCTCATAGCTTCCTGATTATCTAAAGTTCTATTTTCATTCCCCTTATCTCCAATTACATTAGAATCCTTTCCCTAGATTATAAGCTACCATAAGGGTTCTCTCATTCTCCCTATACAATACTTCCTTACCATTATGTATCAGGTTGGAATTAGGGGAGGAGAAGGAAAGAAAAGTCTAGTGTAAAAGAAAGATTCCTGGTTTAAGATTGACAAGAGTTTGGATTTTTAGTTCTGGTGATGAGACTAACAATTACATGATCTTAAGCAAATCCTTTATCTAGTCCTTAAATTCCTGATCTCTAAAATAGTGATGATGGATTAAAACAGTCTTTGAGATCCCTTTCTATGCTAGTGTTTTATAGTTTGTTTGTATAAAATGTGAATCAAGTGAATTCAAGTCCACAGACATTTGTCAAATATTTACTACTATTGGGCACTACACTAATCACTGAGGATACAAAGGACTAAAAATAATGCTTGCTGTGGTAGAGCTAAAATGGTGGTGTGGAGGCAGGAATTCCCAGAAGGGCTTCTCCAGAACACTTCAAATGCTGTAAAAGTATGACTCTAACCAAATTCCAGAGTGGCAGAATCCACAGAAAGACTGAAAAAGTTTCCAGCCCAAGACAACTTGGAAGATCTGCTGGAAAGGTTTATTTTACTGGGGTTGGAAAGAGGTGCAATGCAGCATAGGCTGGGGAGTAAACCATCTCAGAGTTCCAGGAACAGCCTGTAGGGTGCCTGAGTCCTTGGGGACATCTGGGTCTGTGGCAGCAGGAGCAGTTTCCAGACCTCTCAGTCTAGGGATTGCCAAGGACAACTTGGAAGGTCAGTGGGAAAACTCAGAGCCCAGGGCAGTACAGGTCTCAGTGCAGCCCCTCCCCAGGAATCTGAGGAACCATCCAGCAGCTGTTTCCAGAGAGCTTAGCCTCACATAGGATCAGTATAAATAGCCCTGGTGCCTATCCCTATCACTGTCTACAAATAAATAAAATTTTAAAAAATAGTACTTGTCCTTAAAGAGCTTACAGTCTAATGGAAGAAAACAATATGAAAACAAGTATAAGCATATAAGATATTTATAGGGTAACATGGAAATCAATCTCTGAGGGAAGACTGTAGGGGACTGGGAAAGACCTCTTATAGAAGGTGGAGTTTGAGTTGAGTCTTGAAGAATCAGGGAAGTCAGGAGGAGTTAAAGACAGGGAAGTCAGGAGGAGTTAAAGACTAGGAGGTAGAGCATTCCAGGCAGAGAGGACAGTCAATGAAAAGCTACACACATAACTTGAGAGTGAGTGTGGTGTTTGAAATTAACAGGAAGGTCAGGATCCCTGGATTTTAGAGGACATGGATCAGGCTGCTAGGAAGCACAAGTGAGTAGGGTGTTGGTCCCAGAGTCAGGAAGACCCCTTTTCTTGAATTCAAGTCTGGGCTCAGACATTGACTAGCTGTGTGATCCTAGGCAATTCACTTATCCATTTTGCCTCAATTTATTCATGTAAAAAATGAACTGGAGAAAGAAATGGCAAAATAATCTAGTATCTCTGACAAGAAACATTAAAAATTGTCATGGAGAGTCAGACACAACTGAGGAATCACTTACAACTATAGAGCAGATGAATGGGAAAAATATTGGAAAGGTAGGAAGTAGACAGTTTGTAAAAGGAAATAAAAAACAAATAGAGGACTTTATATTTGATCCTAAAAGTATTAAGGAGCAAATGAAATTTATGTAGTATGTGGTGGCAAGTGACATAATCAGACCTGAATTTTAGGAAGATTGGCTAGGAAGGAATGGCTAGATATAAGTTAGGTCCTTTGGAAAAGAAGCTAGATAGTGAAATTCTTAGAGGAAAGATTAGCTTATAAGGGGATAATTTCTTAAGAAAGTAATAAATTTAAGCAAAAAGAGACAGTTGAGATCGAATAGCCACAGGAATAGTTACAAGTTGGGAAAAAAGTAATCAAATTAAAAAGAAAAAGGGAAAAGACAAGAAACTTAGATCAACATAGATCTAGTTGCATGGAATTTGGGCCATATTGATCCAGCAGTATGGGGCAGACCACATAGATGCAGCTTAGTGAAAGGAAAGAAACACATTGGGAATCAAGGAGAAAAGGACTTCTGTCTTTTTTGTTTGTTTAAATTAATTTTTGAGGTGGGTGGGACAAGGATGTTGTAGCATCTGGTTCAAGGTATTCTCCAATGTGCATGTCTAGGTAGCTTCTAGTCACTGAGTCCTCTCTTGCACCTGGCCAAAAAAGCTAGGAAGTTTAGGAAATGGAGATTCCAGCTTAGGAAATGGAGATTCCAAAGAGCCAACATAGAATGTAGAGCACCCCCCACCCAGAGTCAACCAGTTGGCTATTGCAAAAGTCCAGACATGAAGTGATGAGTATTTGTACTAAGTATTGTATTAGAGGAGAAGACAGAGTACACAGGAGAGATGTTACAAAGGTAGAAAATAGCAGGACGTGGCAACAGATTGACTATGAGAGGTGGGAGAGAGAGGACATAAGGGTAACACATTGGTGTTTTAAGCCTGAAGGAAATAGGATGAAGGTGAAACCCTTTATAGTTACAGGGAAGCACAGAAGAGAGGAGGATTAAGTTTACAGAACCAGATAATAAATGAATTGGTGATTTAAGGATAGTGAAATACAAATTTAGGGAAAGAGGAAAACAAAAAGGAACATGGCACAATGAGGGGAATTTGAAAAAAAAGATGGAACAGGAATGGGAGAATATGGTGGAGTCAGACACTGTAGTACACAACCCTCTGCAAAAGTTTTTAATTCCACCTCAAACTGATCTTTAAGCAAATGGATTGGGTCAGTGTCATATTATTCCTCTCTATTCTTTCCTCCTCTTATTGGTTTCTCTGCTCTGTGTTCTGGCAATTTGAAACTTTTCTTCTTCCCCTCCAAGGAGACTGTCTATTTCTGGATAAGAAATTAATGTATTAGTTAACCATTAATCATTATAGCTTTAGTATATTTGGAATGAGAAATCTGCACATGTCTCATTGAACTTCTTTCTGAATTTTCTTTCCTCCCTTAAGACAAAACTGAAATTGTCAGAACATGAGTAAATATGATCTTGGCAAAAGGTTTCTATAATTGAGTATATTACTTCCTAATTTTCCCTCTCTTCTCCCTCCTCTCTGCTATGTCAAGAAAAATACTCTGCTTTTCATCACACAGATTTTCAAAATAGAAAAATATTATCTGATGATTCTTTTTCTTTCAGCTTTGAATATTCATTTAACTTTACCCAAATAAAAGAAGTCCTGATCATAATCAGCATCAGACACACAACTAAAACAAACAAAATAGCTGCTATCCTCCCCCCACCCTTTTTTTTTTCCAACAGCTTCCTCATTTTATAAGTTCCTCCAAACCCTGTGGGCTGCTGGAAGGGTCAAAGAAGGAAAAAGCAAGATTTATTTAAATAGATTTCAGACTCTAAAGGTATCCCTTTAGAGGAAGATCAGCCAGAAAGATCTCATTTCAATAATGTGATCTTTAAGTTCAGCTGTATATTGTGGTTACTGTATCTGACTGCCCTTAGTGACTGGCTAAAGCTGACAGCAGACAGAGAATAATGTCTTTTTTCACATATGAAAGAAATTAGGTCCCATGGTGCTTGTTTCCTAAAACTCTACAGCCTCTCAGATGCTGTCCAGGACATAGAGCAGGCAAGGAAACATACTCAAAGTTCTGATTTTAACTTCTTCCAGGGATGAGTAGAAAACTTGTATGAGATGGGAGCACTAGATGTTTCCAACACACAAAAGCAAGACAACAATAGCTATGATAATAATAATGATAATTAGTATTGTTTTATCCCTTTAAGATTTGTAATGTACTTTATAATCTCATTTCTCCTCACAACAACCCTAGGAAGTAGGTGTTATTATTTTCTTCATTTATAAATGAGGAAACTAAGACAGGCCTTTGTAAGTCACTTGCCCAGGATCATACTAATCTAAGGTCATATTTGAACTCAGGTCTTCTTAACTCCAAGACCCTTGTTTTTACTCACTGCTGCTAACCAATGTGTTCAATATATCTTTCCAGTGGGGTCAGTGAAAAAATTTCAAGAATGTAAGTCATTGACCCAGTGACTTCTTGTTTCCTGGAGATATTGAATTCTTTCTCATTATGATCAATGTGGACAGGGCTTGAGGAGGGATGGAATGGTGCTCTAATTTCTTTTCATGAGTTTAAGTTTGCAGAATCACAGAATTGGAAGGGTCCTCAGATATTGTCTAGTCCAACCTGTACTTGGCTGAGAATTTCCCTCTACAACAACTACAAAACTTTATCTAGTCAGGCAACCTCTAGACTCTAGTCAGTCTTGTATTACCTTGTAAGTCACCCCATTCTTTTGTACAGCTCTGATTGTTAGGAAGTTTTCTGTGACATCAAATCTATATCTATATCTTTGTAATCTTCATCTAGTTCTTCCAAATAATTCATTCTGCCCTCTAGGACCATAAAGGAAAAAAAAGATAACCCTACTTCCACATGAAAGTCCTTCATTTAGTTTCATGCCCTTTCTTCTCAGTCATTAAAAAGGAGTTCTGATACCCTGAACTTGTCAGGATGGTTTGATGAAGAATATGAGTAGCATGTTCTCACATTTAGCATCTGTTGGGACCACTGTCAGTGAATCTGAGTGGGCCAACAGTAAGCCAAGAGAGTATGAGAAGATGACAGTCACTCCCCCAAATTCTCCTTAGATACTCCCTTCTCTCCACTTCTTTTTCTCTCTGTTTCACCTCTAGAGCACAGATTAATATTGCTATTTTTAATATAGTGTTTATACACACCATCTCTTTTGATCCTCATAACAAACTTGAGAGGCAGACAGTACAAATATTATGCCTGAAAATTCCATTCTCTGAGGTTTATAGGAATTTACTTTGTGGTGAGTCAAGACACATATCTTTAGAGTGAAACCGCGGAGCCTCTAGTGGATAGCAGCTCACTAGGAAGCACAGTTTTTATACCTTACCTAGTTTTCATGTAGTGGATAGAATGATGAACATGGCATCTGGATATATAACTTCAAATTCTACAACATGGACTTACTAGCTGTGTGTCCCTGGGCAAATTTTAACCTCTCTGAGCCTCACTTTCCTCCTCTGAATATGTAGATTAGACTTAATGATCTTTAAGGCCACTTCTAAATCTGGTGATCCTATGACTCTTGTCCTGTCTTGATAGGTAAAGCATCATATAAATCTAGCATGTGTTAGTCTGAAAGTGACTAAGGAACCATGATATATGTGCACACATATATATTATGTGAATAACAGGCAAACTATACAGTGTAACAATCAACAAATATAGATTAATACACTGCATGTCACATAATACACATGTATCTGATATCTGTATCTATATCTGTATCTATATCTATATCATCTATCATCTAGATCTAGATCTAGATCTAGATCTAGATCTAGATCATCTATATCTATATCTAGATCTAGATCTATATATATCATCTATATCTATATCTGCTACATACAAAACATTGTGCTACACTCAGAGGGAAAAGGTAGATGAATAATAGATACAAAGTATAAATATGGTCTCTACAGTCAAGGAGTCTGTCATTCGGTTTTAGAAACAAAACTTAAATTCACAAAAATGTTAAATGAATATCAATAGAAATGATTAAATTTAATAATAATATGATTTAGTTACTTTTAAGATTTGCAAAGTCTTTTATAAATATGATTTCATTTGATCCTTGCAATAACCCAAGGAGGTAAGTACTATTATCACCCCCATTTTATATAAGAGGAAACTGAGCCTGAGAGAGGTTAAGTGATTTGCCCCAGGGTTATAGAACTAATAAATGTTGAGGCTAGATTTGCATTCAGATGTTCCTGACTTCAGGTCCAGCACTTTAACCACTGTGCAAACATCTGACTCTAGATGGCAGTTAGACTACAAAGTTGAAAGAAATTTCATGAGAAATGACCAATGAATGGTACGGTTGGTGCTATAGAAATCAGAGTCCACATGGCACAGGAGAAAAAATACTAGATTTGGAGTTGGGAAGCTCTGAGTTTGAAACCTACTACTGATACTTACCAAATGAATGGACATGGGCAAAATATTTCACCTCTCTGATCTTCAATTACATTATTTCACCAAATAGTGATCCTAGAGACTTCCCGGTTAAGTTGGTCCCATGAAATGTCCACAAAGAGCTTATCTTTTCCACAAACACCTCAGCAAAGTTCTGAAAGAGTACAATGTGAAATAATGATGAAGTAGATCAAAGAGAGTCACTGGTAAACTTCTCCATCTAAGTCTAGGACTGCATAAGATGACCAGAAATCCAGTTTAGAACTGAAAGCAAAAATGTTACCCAAATAGTTGACTTTCTGAAAAAATAGAAAGGAGTGAAAAGAATTTAAAGAGTTCAATATGGGGCGGCTAGGTGGCTTAGTGGATAAAGCACGGGCCCTGGAGTCAGGAGTACCTGGGTTCAAATCCGGTCTCAGACACTTAATAATTACCTAGCTGTGTGGCCCTGGGCAAGCCACTTAGCCCCATTTGCCTTGCAAAAAAAAAACCCTAAAAAAAAGAGTTCAATATTAGAACATCCATATTTTAGAAAATAAGGAAGACCTGTAGGATAACAAAAACAGCTGACTTGGAAAACCTCTAAGCAAGATGATTTAATAATCATCAGATTCCCCAAAACCATAGCCAAATTAAAAAAAAAAAACTCTGTATATCTTATTCCAAGAAGTTATAAAAGAAAACTGCTCACATCTATTAGAACCAAAAGTCAAAGTGAAAATAGAAAGAATAGATCAAACACCTTTTATTTTTATTTTATTTTTTTGGTTTTTGCAAGGCAAATGGGGTTAAGTGGCTTGCCCAGGGCCACACAGCTAGGTAATTATTAAGTGTCTGAGACCGGATTTGAACCCAGGTACTCCTGACTCCAAGGCCGGTACTTTATCCACGCCACCTAGCCACCCCATGACCAAACACCTTCTGAGAGAAATGCTAAAATGGAAACACCCAGGAGTATCATAGCCCAAATGCAAAGGAAAAAATATTCAAGCAATGAGAATGAAAGAGTTTAAATGCCAAATAACTCCAGTCAGGATCATGTAAGACTATGTTGCAACTACTTTAAAAGAGAGAAAAATCTCGAAATACAATATTCCAAAAGAAAAAAAAGATATACAATCAAAACTAAATTTTTCAAAACTAAATATCATCCTCTGGAGGAAAATGGACATCTAATAGAATTGTGTGCTTTTAAGCATTAATGATGAAAAAGACCAGTGTTGGATATCTCTGAAAGAAAAGAAACAGGAGACAAAAGAAACCTAGAAAAGATGTTCAAAAATATTCGAGCAACCAAAAGAGCTAAATGCTGATGGGAGTGTTTATATTCAAATGGGGAGGGGATCAAGTGTATCTTTGCAATCCCACTGCCTTTTAGCATCATATGAACACAAAGGATAAAATGTATAATTTTGATTACATAAAATTTAAAAGTGTTTGTATAAATTAAATCAATGCAATTAGAATTATGATAAATAACTTGTAAACTGTCTTCTCAATAAATTATCTTATTAACATCATAAAAAGAAAAAAAGTCCAGCTATCAAAAACCATGTTAAATACTCCAAATCACAATATGTTCAAAGTGAAGAAATTCTGGAGTTCTATCTTATATTCATCACATTAGCAAGGATGACAAAAAAGGACAATGAAAATTGTTGAAGAAATTGTGGAAAGAAATATATCGAGAAATAATTTAGAGTAATACCTCAAAAGTCAATGAAATATGTATCACTTTGACCACTATATGCTTTGCATTATATTCTATAGACTATACACTATTCACCCAAAGTACATACTTTGACCGTAGATACGTTAAAGTAGTGATTCCCCAAACCCTTTAGTCTCAGGATCACT
This sequence comes from Macrotis lagotis, assembly GCF_037893015.1. Classification (NCBI taxonomy): domain Eukaryota; kingdom Metazoa; phylum Chordata; class Mammalia; order Peramelemorphia; family Peramelidae; genus Macrotis; species Macrotis lagotis. Next base: position 158,777,162 of record NC_133658.1, on the reverse strand, counting down.
TTAAACTCTTAAAGTTATTATTATTATTATTATTATTATTATTATTAATTTATTATTATTATTATTTTGCAGGGCAATGGGGTTAATTGATTTGTCCAAGGTCACATAGCTAGGTTATTTTGTCTGAGGTCACATTTGAACTCAGGTCTTCCTGACTCTAGAGTCGGTGCTCTATGCACTGCATCACCTAGCTGCCCACTCTTAAAAATTATTGAAAAATCCAAAAAGCTTTTGTTTATGTGTTTTATCTACCAATATTTAAGATAATAGAAATCAAAGTGTTTGGAATTCTTTTAAAAATAGTTTTGATTGGGAGCAGCTAGATAGCACAGTGGATAGAGCACTGACTCAAGAGTCAGGAGGAGATGAGTTCAGATCTGACCTCAGGCACTTAATAATTACCTAGCTCTGTGACCTTGGGCAAATCACTTAATCTCCCCACTCAGTGCCTTGCAAAACAAAAAAAAAAACAAAAAAAATTAATTTTAATCTCCTAGTCCAAAAACATCAAGCAAAGCAGGAATGAAATCACATGCACAAAAGCATTTATAATACATTTTGTTGCTGCAAAGAACTAGGAGGGAAAAGTAGGTGCCTATCAATTGGAGAATGATTGAACAAATGAACGGGAAAGAACATTATTGTGCCATAAAAAATGATGGAATGGATGAATTCAAAGAAAAATAGGAGACTTCAAGTGAACATCTGCAACAAGAAGGGAGTAGAATCAGAACAATTTATATGAGTATAATACTGTAAAGAAAAATAGTCTTGACAGGCTTAAGAACTCTAATCAATGCCATGGTCAATTATGACCCTGAAAGACTGATGATGTCAAAATTTGGCAGAGATATGAGGCTGTGGTTTCAGTATAAGTCACATAATCTTCATTCATAATCTTTGTATGAATTTTTCTGATTTGACTATCTTTATTACAAAGGAGGTCTCTTATTTAAAGGAGACAGAGTTGTGATGGAGGTCACTGGAAGAAAATAATGAAGATGAAAAAAGGGGAAGAAAAATGATGAAATATATTTAAAATATTCATAAACAAATAGAAGAGGCCCTGCCAGCAACATACTATCATGTTAAATTTGGTTGGTACTGTCATGCAAAATTCAGTACATACTTTTAAAAATTATTTTAACATTAATTTTTTAAAATGGACTTCTGACTTTTCTCCCTCCCTCTTATCCATCCCCACCTATTGACTTCTGGCTTCATCATTCTACCAAAATTGTACTTTTCCAAAATTGTACTTCTTGATGACATAGCATTTTCTCAATCTTCATCCTTCTAGACTTCGCAGTCTTTGATACTACTGATCAACTTCCTCTTTTTGGTATTCACCTTTCTTTAGTTTTCGTGATAATATTCTTTCCTGGTTTTCCTCCTACCTATTTGATCACTCCTCAGGATTTTTTGTTGGATCTTCATTTGGTTCAGGCCCATTAACCAGGGTGTCCCATAGAGCTCTGTCCTGAGTTCTCTACTCTTCTCCCTCTATATTATTTGACGTCTTGAGTTCATCACCTCCCATAGACTCCATTATCATTTCTATGTTGACAATTTTCAAACCCTACTTATCCATCCCTAATTTCTCTGCTGACCTCCAGTGTTGCATTTAAACATCTCAAATTGGAGATGTTCCCAAATGTTTCAAAGACATTTCAAGCCAAATAGTCCAAAACTGAACTCCAAACACTCCCCCTTTTCCAAACCTCCCTATTACTGTTGGGGACACTAACATTCTTCCAGTTTTAGGTATTATCTTTGACTTCATACTATCTCTTATCCTCTATATTCAACCTGCTGCTTTAGCCTGTCAATTTCACCTTCATAACCTCTCTTATATGTCTCCTTTTTTTTCTGACTATCACCACCCAAGGGAAGCCCTCATTATTTCACTCCTGAACTATTATAATAACTTTCTGGTTTGCGTCTCTGTCACAAGTCTCCCTTCTCCAATCCATCATCTTCTCAAGCTGTCAAATTGACCTTCCTAAAGTCCAGGTCTAACCATGTTATCCCCTCACTGAATAAACACCAGTGGTTCACTATCATCTCTAGGATCAAATATAATATCCAAACCCTTCATGCCCTGACTCCCTCCCTTTCCAGTCTTCTTAACCCTTATTTCCACCCACATTCTCTACAATTCACTGTTCTTCAAAGAAAACACTCTACCTCTTGATTCTTGACATTTTCTCTGGTTGTTCCTTATAGCTCTCCCTTCTGATTTCTACTTTCTGACTTCCTTCAAATCCCAGTTAAAATCCAACCTTCTAAAGGAAACCTTCACTAATCCATTTTACTTCTACTGCTTTTCCTCTGTTGATTATTTCTAATTTATCTTGTATATAACTTGTTCATACATAGTCTGCATGTTGTCTCCCCAATTAGATTATGAAAACTTTGAGGGCAAGGACTGTAGTTTTGCCTCTCTTTGTATAAATAGAGCTTACTAAAGTGTTAGTACATAGTAGAAAATTAATAAATGTCTATTGACTATTGCCTATAGCAAATACATCATAAAGATAAATTACGTAAAATGATTTGTAAATCTTAATGTCCTATATAACTGTGTGGGTTTCTAAAAGGACCATGGGATAGTTTGGGGTGAGAAGGCTTTTAAGAGAAAGAAGGATTTCAGCCAAGTATTGAATGATGAGTAGGAAGATTTGGAGTGGCAGAAAGAAGGGAAAAGAGCATTATTAAAAGAGAAAATGCTAATTTGCTATAGCCTAATACACTCTCTCACACATACTTTCCTGGGGCATTGCCAAAACTCAGTATGCCTTCAGATTATTTTTTAGACTCCCACGGCTGTTATCTAATTGAAATGGTTATTATAACCTCTAGTATCTGATTAAATGACTGTAATCCAATACCTTCTTTTCTCTGAAGGGCATATACTATCACAGAATTGTTGAGCTGGAAGAGAGTTAAGATATCTTTTAAAATACCCCCCCACACTTTAAAGATAAGGAAAATCATCCAGAGAATTTAAGTGACTCCACTCTGAATGAGGAGATCTTGATTCTAGCCAAGCTTTTCTGTGATTAACTTGTTATGTAACCTTAGACACTTTGGACCTCAGTTTCCTTGTCTGTAAAATAAGGCAGGTAGACTAAGTGAGCTCTAGCTTTACTATTCTGTGGTTTTCTGTGTAGTGAATACACTTGGATCCTGTTTCCCAAAGTAAGACTTGCTACATTGCCCTCTAAGGGTTCCAGGGTAACCTGAAAAGTTTGTGAAGGATTGCTTCCCTTGGCCATTAGCTTAAGCCTTATTTTATGAGGCTATGCTAGCACCCCAGTTCCACTTAACCACTTATAATCAGATAGCTTCTACAAAGAGATATTTCAAAGATTTATCAAGAAAAATATACAAGCATTTCCCTCAGTACTTTTGGGGCATATTCTCCCTGAAACCTCCTCGGTATTTGGGGGAGTTGAAACAAAATTTAGTTCAGTTCATTCAGTTCCATCCAAATGAATAGAAGTCCAGATGTAGCATGACTGCCACATGAGTCTTTCCACTGAAGACCCAAAGGTCATTTCCAAATATGGTTGCTTCCTCCTAGGAGCACTGATGCTGCACTAAAAACAAACAAAAATTTAAAGTATAAAACCTAGTGAGGATTAGAATTCCCAGATTCCTGTGATTTACTTTCTTTTTTTGGGGGGGGGGGTTGCAAGGCAAATGGGGTTAAGTGGCTTGCCCAAGGCCACACAGCTAGGTAATTATTAAGTATCTGAGACCAGATTTGAACCCAGGTACTCTTGACTCCAAGGCCGGTGCTTTATCCACTATGCCACCTAGCCGCCCCTGATTTACTTTCTTGATCATGATCTTAGACTCCATTCTCTGAACCTATAATAGTAATATTTGTCCTTTATTTTCAAAGAAGACCACAACATCAGGGAGGTGATGCCATACCAAGCACATGAATTGGATTTGAGTGAGGGGGTGCTGTACAATGTCACAGGTCTCAATTTCTCCTCCAGAATCAGCTAGGTCCAGTGGCCAGATGTGAATCAGAACACCTGGAGATGACCCTGGATGCGAGGTGGTCAGGGTTAAGTGACTTGCCCAGCGTCTCACAGCTAGTTAGTGGCAAGGGTCTAAGGCCAGATTCAAACTCCACACTACCCACTGTGCCACCTAGCTGCCCTTAACCTAGAACAGAAAAGAATGAATGAAATGGCCTAGGAGAAAGGCCAGTTTCTGGGATCACATTGCCTTGGAGGAGAATAAGGTCTTGAAACTTTTCCTCTCACAGCAGTCTCTCTCTCTCACTAGATGCTATGGGTGATAGTTACCAAACTCTTCCAGAGAGGAATGAAGCAAAAACGAGACAGAAGCTGACTCAGGTCTTTTTGAAGATGCCAACAGTTCTGCTTACACAATCAATCCCAAAAGGTCCTTCCTAAACATGTGATTGCCCTCCTGGAACCAATTACAAAAGGTTCAGACAAGCTCCACAGTCTCTCCACAGCACCTCCCTCACACCTCATCACCACTCTCCTAGAAGCAGCTCCCCAGCATCATCCTCCATGGGGAAAGTCTGCATCAGCCAAATAAACTGATGGGATTTGTACATATGCCAAAACCCTCATAAAAGAAAATGACATCATTTGGGGTTCTTATCAGAATTTTCCTTAGGTGAGAATTGAAACATCCACTTTGAATAAAAAGACAGACAGAACTGGGAAACAAAAACGGACAACTCCAGGTATTACTAGGTGAAAAGTAGGATTTGAAGAGCAAAGGAACAACAGCATTTCTAAGAATAAAAGATGAAAGAGACATGGAAGAGCTACAGAGCCAGGCTAGGGGCAATCCTCAGCCATATTAGAAAGGAAACAAAAATATGTCTTGTTTCTTTTTACCCTGTGCTTTCTCTCAATATTTCAGGAAGTAGATAACCTCTTCTCTACTAAATCTGCTCTCCAGAAAGAATCTTCTCTCAGCAATCATTTATCTGTCAATATAGTTCACTGTCATCCCTCCCAGAGGTATCTCATTTTCCACCTTGCTTTATTGTGTTAAAAAAAGGATGTGGGCCCTGTTCTGAAAAGAGGTGAGGGATGAATTATGTTAGGACAGGATCTTTCCCCAACTTTCTTTCTCTTCCTTCTTCTCTCTTCATCTCCCTTTCTTTCCCTCATTCTTTCAACTCACCAAGGCAAAGTCTAAGACTTCATGAGTTATTGTCTCATTATCAGTCATCTGATTGTCAATATTTCTTAGGAATTTAATCTATTCATCCATTGGTCATACGGTCATCACCAAGCATTTATTAAGTGCTTACCCTTTGCCTGGCAGTGTACTAAGTCGTAGAGGTACAGAAAAATGCGAAACTAGTTCTAGTAAAACACACAAAGAATAATATCCTCCTGGTAATAACAAAAGCTATACTCAGCACAAAGCAAATAGTAGTCTTTGCCAAAGGGTAATGAAAGTGAAGCTTCAGAGACCTCAGACTTTTTAATTCAGGTTCTTTCTGTCTGTCCTGCCTTGGTCTCCCTTTGGCCCTTCTTTCGTGGGTGGTCTCTCTCCCTGCTTCTGTGGACTCTGTGACTAGACCCTCTATAGGAGATGTTACTTCTGCTTCCCCTTTGTTCTCCATGTCTTTTTACCTCCAACTATTTGTGCATCAAATGAAGAATTCCAAATTACAGGTATTTTCTAACAATTAGGGATAGTGACTTCTAGCAAAGTCCAGGGAAAAGAATTTAAATGAAAATTTAAAATACTCTAATGAAAAAGTGGTTCGATAACATTTTTCCCCCTCTCTATTTTCTAAATTTTCAATTCAATAAATGCCTGAAATATCACCACTTTGACCTTCATTTAGGTTAACAAGAACTTCCTTTCAAAAACATAAATAGCTCTGAGAAGGTTCTGAGGGCTGTCTGCATGTGTGTGTATGTGAACATGCACACATGAGCACATACCATGTGTACTTATCAGGGTAAGGAGAACACAAATGATGAATCAGTAATTTTTGGAATAAGTAGAACTTTTTTTCTAGTAGATTAGGCCTGAGTGACATACCAATCAGAAATACTTCCTGCTTACATTCCTGTTAGACTTCAGATCAGTGTGGTGAGAACAGTCCTAAGAACTGTTCAGGTGAATCCAGGTCAACCTGGATCATTATTTTGCACAAAGTTGGTGCTTAGTAAATATTTGTGAATGAATGAATGAATGAATAAATTCTGAACATATTCTTCCTCATGTATTGCATGACCTTCTTAAGATAAACAAAATATTCAGCTGGAGACAGAGTGGATAAAGCAGCTGACCTGAAGTCATATTCCTGAATTTAAATCTGGTTTTAGACACTTACTAACTGTGTGACCTGGGCAAGTCACTAAACCCTGTTTGCCTCAGTTTCCTCATCTGTAAAATAAGTTGGAGAAGGAAATGGTAAGCCATTCCAGTATCTCTGCCAAGAAAATCCCAAATGGGGTCATGAGTAGTTGAACACAGCTCGAAAATGACTCAACGACAATGTTATTCACTGAGTTTGTTAAAACACCAAATAGATAAAACAGTCCTATAGAGGCAGTTACATAGGAAAAATGCTAGAGAAACAATAATAGTTGATATGTATAGACAACTTTTAGATTTGTAAAGTGCTTTCAATACATAAGATAATAGGTTGAGAGATAGAACATTGATGAAGCTACCTAACTCAAACCTCTCATCTATAGATATAACCTGTTTTAGATGTATAGTTTCACATAGACCATATTTGATGCTATTATAATTTTAAGAGCTCTAAATGAATGATGAGAAAACAGCTGGTTCTGTTAATTAAAAAGAATCAGTTGAGAAAATGATGGATTAAAGTGTAGTATTTTTATAGATTCAAGATATATATATATATACATACATATATATGTATGTATATATATATATATATATATATATGAATCTACGAAGAATCTGTGGATCTGTGGAAGTCAGCAAGGAGGTGAGGAGAAAGTACTTTCTTGTGGGAATTGGTTTAACTGTGATACTATAAAAATTGGTTTAACTGTGATACTATAAAGAACGTTTATAAAAAGAATTCAGTGAAGAATGCCTGATTAACTGTCAAGTACAGTATATTTTGGAAGGACTGAAGAGAAGATAAAGAAATAAAAAGGACTAATCTTGAAAATAAATTTGAAGGTTTTTAAATAACTTAAATCAGAATCCAAGAGAACCTAGATTGAATTTTCATGCAATTGGAAAAGAATCAACTATTATGTTCAGGGTTAATGGTGGCTTAAATTATGGCACTATTCATAGTCAAAATATTATAAATAGTTATATATACCTTTATTATTGTCATTTGTTCAGAAATTATATATATTCATTAATTTTATATTTATTCAATTAAAGATAAATAAGTGATTTTCTTTAGGAAAGGAGGTTTCTTTTGATATTTAATGAAACCAAAAAGAAAAATGAGATAGTGAATGGTTGGTTACCTTATGGTAGATTCTGGCTGCTAATCCCCGTTGAAGAACTCTTTCTCGAAAACTCACTGCTTTCAATAGGAAGGTCAGATTACCAATAGCATCCATGTTAAATGCCAAAAAACTAAAGGAAAAATACAATAATCAAATGTTATTCATTGTGCTGAATAAACAAATTTTGTGAATACTAGAAGGACTTATGATTCCATCACTGACTGTGTGGGGGGGGATTAGCTGTTTGAAGCATCTTGAACCCAAGTGATTTTGGTCAGGGTGACACAAAGCTACTAAATATCAGAAGGGGGATATAAATGTAGGCCTTCCTTACTATAAGTTCAGCACTCTATCCATAACTTCATTAGAAATAACAAAGAATTTTAAATTGAAGCAAGATTACCATGGGCCTGACTATCACAAAGGATTTCTCAACTGTAAAGGTAGACACTGAAACTCATGGACTGGATTTTCTAAGACACTCTATATCTTTAGTGGAGATAAGTTCACAGTCCTATTGATTGAGACTTTACAATCTCATTATACTCAGCATATATACTACAGAGACGTTTTCCTGCTGGAAGTACAAATGTTTGCATGTTAGGAACTACAAGTCAACTACAAGAGTATAGAAGATTTCTATACAGAAGAAGAGACACAAGCCCAGAAAGGTAAAATGGACTTGCCTATGATGAAATAGAGGCAAAGGTTAGAACCAGGTTTCTTGCCCCATGGCTTCAATATGAATAAAGTTAAGTTTCAATTCATACTTAAAGAGACAGTTTCCAGATAGCACCTATATCCACATTCAGTGGTGTGGCTTCTTATAGAAATACCTTGTGAGCATCATTTCAAAGGTTCCAGGAAAACCCTGCCTATTCTGCCCAAACACAAACACCCTTGTGTTTTATTCACTGATGCCTGAAATCTCTCTTAGGAGGAAGGTAAATGGCTTCACTCCAAAAGTAAAGATAAAGCTTAAAAGGTGAAGGATCTTAGAAGAGATTAAACCTTGCTTTAAAGTCACATAAAACTAAACATAATTGATATTCTAACTTTTCCTGAGAGTAAGCTTTGGTAGGAGAAAAAAGCATGGGTACCTGATGGTGGGTAGAAATATCATAGGAAGGAGAAAAGAAGAGGGTTAGGGGCACCAAAGATAAACTCTTCCTACTTCTAATTTTTTCCTCTATCTCTGAGTAAAAAAAATAGATACTCATGGGCAAATGGGGAAATATATGAATGCAGATAATTCAATTCAGTTAAATAAATGCTGGAGTAGCTACTACATTTAAGTCACTATTCTAGGAAGAGGAACCAGAATACACTGATAAAGACTACATGGTACCTTTCCTTAAAGAGCTCAATTTCTAATATTAATAATGATGATGTAATGATGTTTTTATAGCACTTTAAATTCTTGTCTCTCTACAACCTCCCTATGAAATAGGTAGCATAGCTATAGCTCCTTGAGGGTAGGAACTTCTGTTTTGACTTCATATTCCATGAGGCTAGTAACTGACCAACAATAGGTCCCAGACCAAGCCTCACTTGATCATTGTTTGGGTTCTGATGGTTCAGAGAGAATGAAAATAGCATTTGCTTCTATTTTGATCAGAAACCCAAGGGTTTTCATCTCCCAGATTAATTTTATTTCTTTTGACTAGGTAAAAGAGATCATTGTTTGCTTCATCTTCACCTGGTCTTAATTACTGAATGGGTTTTGCTCCAGACAAACTGAGACCAGGAAAAGACCTTAGCTCAAAAAGGCCAAGGCCTATCACTGCATCCAGGGCCCTCTCCAGTCATCCTGATCTTTATCTTGCCACTGGACCCAGATAGATCTGGAGGAGAGAGTAAGGCTGTTGATTTGGCACAGCCATCCCTCACTTAAATCCAATTCACTTGCTAGACATGATAGCACCTTTCTAATGCCATGATCCTTTTCAAAAACAAAAGATAAACAACAATAACGACAATGTCTTGAACCTAATACATATTTAATTGATCTAAATTATTCCCATTTTTTAAATGAGGCTCAGGAAGAAATGTGTCTAAGATGAGATTTGAATAAAAGATTCTTGACTTCAAGACCCTATAATAACAATAATGCAAAGGTAGAGAGTATGGGTGTATGAGTCATATAAGCAAAGTGCTGTGTACTTTCTGAAGAAAGAAGAATCCCAAGATAAAATTGGTGATACTGTATGTTGATACTTGTGAGCTGTAGATGACTTCAAATTTCAGGAAGTCCACCATCCCCAACAATACCCAATACTAAAATATGACCTTTATTAAGAGGACATATGGCATGAAATAAAACCAAAGCAATGATAGGTGAAATTCCTTGGCTTATAGCTAATAATTGTAATCGTAGCTAACATTTACATAGAACTGTTCTAAGTACTTTACAACTATTATCTCATTTGATGTTCACAACAACCCTGGAAGGTGGGTGCTATTATTATCTCCATTTTACAAGTGAAGAAAAATGAGGCAAACAGAGGTTAAGTGACTTGCCCAGGGTTACATAATGTCTGAAGCTAGATTTGAACAAAGGGCTTCCTAACTCTAGGTCTGGCACTTTATTCATTGAACCCCCCTGTAGAAATACTGAAATATTAAAATCCTGATATTTGATATATATATAAAATTTAAAACAAAAGATCAGTCATTGAGGACCAGTCCCAAGAGCATGTGTAAACATGGATGCTTTGGGAATTCTTTAAGAATGTATGAAAGAAGGACCCTGCTGTCCTCTGTAGCATCTTTGACTCATAGATCTCTCAGCCAATTAATTAAGTCAGGTTTCTTGGACTTCAGGAAAACCTCTTCAGATATGAGAAGAAGTGAGTTTAATATAAAAGGAAGTTTGGGACTTAAAAACACTAACCAAGCCAGGAATAAGTAAGTCGTCCTGAACCAAAATACTTATAACTTCAATATTGTCGTAAGCATGTCAAATCTATTTTGGAAAATTATTTTAGCTGGAAAGCACACTGTTCCTTCTCCCTCAACCCCACTCCCAAGTGTCTATGTACCTTGAAAAAATATATACACTTATCCTACCCATGCCCTCCAATTTAAGTGAGTCTAGTATTTAAGTGGGGGGCGGGGTCCAGTGATTCAAGAGGAAGGGCAAACAGAATAAAAAACAAAGAATAAGGAAATTGATTCATCCAGCTCTGGGAGAAAAGAAGAGTGAGTGTGTTTGGAAGGCAATGGGTTCCTCCTTTCCAGATGACTTGAAGCAAAGGGTAGATGCCCATTTGTTGAATCTAATTTAGATGTAATGTTTTGGAAAGGTATGGATGACACTAATTGGCTTCTGAAGTTCCTTCCAACTCTGTGATTGTGCGATTAAAGGACTCTCTAGGAATTTAATAACCAAAGCATGAAGGTGGACAGGGGAGAATACTCCTGCCATGACCATACTTTCCAAGGAATCCATGGAATCAGGCAAAATGTGAAAAGGGGAAGGGCCTTCTTTCCAGCAGGAGAATAGATTCCTGGGCATTCTTTGTACTTCATCAAGCATTTTGGTTTTAAAATCAATCAGTCAGTCAACTAGCTTTAGTAAAATGCCTAATATGTGTCAGCACTTTGTTAAAGGGCAAAAGACAGCTCCTGCTCTCAGATGTCTCACAACCTACTGGGAAAGACAACATACAAAGTAGGCAGTTCAAGGGATAGCATGGAGTCAGGAAGAGCTGAGTTCAAATCCAGCCTCAGACTCTTACTGTGTGACCCTGGGCAAATCACTTAACTGCTTTCTGCTTCAGTTTCTTCATCTGATCATACTACCTACCTTCTAGAGTTGTTGTGAGGATAAATTGAGATCATATTTGTAAAATTTCTCAAACATTAAAGCATTATATAAATCCTAGACATTATTGTTATTGTTAATGTTACTGTTATTATTTTGTATCTGTTGAACAAAGCTTAATGTTTTATTTTTTATTTATTTTTGAATTTTACAATTTTTCCTCTAATCTCGCTTCCCTCCCCCCACCCCCTCACAGAAGGCAGTCTGATAGTCTTTACATTGTTTCCATGCTATACATTGATCTAAATTGAATGTGTTGAGAGAGAAATCATATCCTTAAGGGAAAAAATAAAATATGAGATAGCAAAATTACATAATAGGATGATGGGTTTTTTTTTTAAATTAAAGGTAATAGTCTTCGGTCTTTGTTCAAACTCTACAATTATTTCTCTGGATACAGATGGTATTCTCTAACACAGACACTCCAAAATTGTCCCTGATTGTGACACTGATGGAATGAACAAGTACATTAAGATTGATAAACAGGCCTCTGTTGCTCTTGTGGTGTATAATATTCTTCTGGTTCTTCTCATCTTGCTTGGCATCAGTTCATGCAAATCCTTCCAGGCTTCTCTAAATTCCCATCCCTCCTGGTTTCTAATAGAACAATAGTGTTCCATAATGTACATATACCACAATTTGTTCAGCCATTCACCAATTGATGGAAATTCACTCAACTTCCAATTCTGTGCCACCACAGAGATGCTATGAATATTTTTGTTCAAGTGATATTTTTACCCTTTTTCATGATATCTTCAGAGTATAGACCTAGTAGTGGTACTGCTGGATCAAAGGGTATGCACATTTGTAATTCCAAATTGCTCTCCAGAAAGGTTGAATGAGTTCACAGCCCCATCAATAATGTATTAGTGTCCCAGATTTCCCACATCCCTTCCAACATTGACCATTGTTCTTTCTGGTTATATTGGCCAGTCTGAGATGTGTGAGGTGGTACCTCAGAGATGCTTTAATTTGCATTTTTTTCTAATAAGTAATGATTTAGAGCAATTTTTCATATGACTATGGGCCACTTTGATTTCCTCTTCTGCATGTCTGTATGCCTCTGCATACCCTTGAACATTTGTCAACTGTTGAATAATTTGTTTTTTTTATAAATTTGACTCAGTTCTCTCTATATATTTTAGAAATTAATCCTTTGTCAGAAATACTGGTTGTAAAAAATTGTTTCCCAATTTATTACATTTCTTTTGATCTTGATTACAGAGATTTTGTCTGTTCAAAAGCTTTTTAATTTAATGTAACCAAAATTGCCTAGTTTGTTTTTAATGATGTTCTCCATCTCATCCTTGGTCATAAACTGCTTTCCTTTCCATAGATCTGACAAGTAAACTATTCCTTGATTTCCTAGTTTGCTTATAATATCGTTTTTTATGTCTAAATCCTATATCCATTTTGATCTTATCTTGGTATAGGGTATGAGGTGCTGGTCTGATCCAAGTTTCTGCCATACTTAATTCCAATTTTCCCAACAGTTTTTATTGAAGATAGAGTTTTTCACCTAGTCTATTGCACTGATCCATCACTCTATTTCTTAATCAATACCAGACAGTTTTGATTGGCTGATGCTTTATAATATAATTTTAGATCTGGTAGGGTTAATCTACCTTCATTTGCACTTTTTTCATTAAATCCCTGGAAATTCTTGACTTTTTATTTATCCATATGAATTTACTTACAACTTTTTCTAACTCATTAAAGTAATTTTTTAGAATTTTGATTGGTAGGGCACTAAATAATTAGTTTAATTTAAGTAGAATTGTCATTTTTAATTATGTTAGCTTGGCCTATCCATGAGCAGTTGATATTTGCCCAGTTATTCAAATCTGATCTTATTTGTGTGAGAAGTGTTTTGTAATTGTTTTCATAAAGTTTCTGAGTCTGCCTTGGCAGGTAGACACCAAGTATTTTATATTGTCTGCTTATAAAGTTACTTTGAATGGGATTTCTCTTTCTAGCTTATTCTGCTGTATCTTGCTAGTCATATATAGAAATGTTGAGGATTTATGAGAGGTTATTTTAATCCTGTGACTTTGCTAAAGTTGCTAATTGTTTCTAGTAGTGTTTTTAGATTTTTTTTTAGTATTTTCTAGGCATACCATTATGTTATCTGCAAAAAGTAAAAGTTTTGTTTCTTCCTTACCAATTTTAATTCCTTCTATTTCTTTTTCTTCTCTTATTGCTGAAGCTAACATTTTTAACACAATATTGATTGGTAGCTTCACCCCTGAACTTATTGGGAATGCATCTAACTTATCCCCATTCCATATAATGCTTGTTGATGGTTTCAGATAGATACTGCTTATTATTCTAAGAAACAATCCATTTATTTCTACACTCTCTAGTGTTTTTAGAAGGAATGATGCTGTATTCTGTCAAAGGCTTTTTCAGCATCTATTGATATAACCATATGATTTCTGGTAGGTTTGTTATTGATATAGTTAATTATACTAACAGTTTTCCTAATATTGAACCAACCCTGCATTCCTGAGATAAATCCTATTTGGCCATAGTGTATTATCCTAGTGATAACTTGCTGTAATCATTTTGCTTTAAGATTTGCTTTAAGTTTTTTTTGCATTTATATTCATCAGGGAGATAGGTCTATAATTTTCTTTCTCTGTTTTGACTCTTCCTGATTTAGGTATCAGCACATTATTGGTGTCATAGAAAGTGTTAGGCAGAGATCCGTCTTCACCTATTTTTCCAAGGAATTTATATAAAATTGGAACCAACTGTTTCTTAAATGTTTGATAGAATTCACTTGTGAATCTATTGGGCCCTGGAGATCTTTTCTTAGGGAGTTCATTGATGGCTTGTTGAATTTCTTTTTCTGAGATAGGGTTATTTAGGCATTTACTCTTCATTTAACCTGGGCAACTTATATTTTTGTACATATTCATCCATTTTACTTAAATCATTAAATTTATTGGCATACAGTTGGGTAAAATAATTCTAAAATATTACTTTAATTTCCTCCTCATTGGTGGTGGGTTAACCTTTTTCATTTATGATACTAGCAATTTGGTTTTCTTTTTTTTAAATCAAATTAACCAGAGGTTTATCAATTTTATTGTTTTTTTTCATAAAACTAGCTCTTGGTTTGATTTATTAGTTCAATAGTATTCTTTCTTTCAATTTTATTAATTTCTCCTTTAACTTTTAGCATTCCTAATTTGATATTTAATTGGGGGGGTTCAATTTGTTCTTTCATTTTTTCATTGCATGTTTAGTTTGTTGATTTCTTCTTTTTCTAATTTATTCATGTAAGTATTTAAGATATAATATATCCCCTGACAACTGTCTTGGCTGTACCAATAAGTTTTGGTATGTTGTTTTATTATTGTCATTATCTAGGATGAAATCATTAAGTTTTTCTATAACTTGTTGTTTGATCCACTCATTCTTTAAAATGAGGTTATTTAGTTTCCAATTAGTTTTAGGTCTATCTGTCCCTGGCCCATTATTGCATGTGATTTTCATAACATTATGTTCTGAGGAGGATGTATTCACTATTTCTGCCTTTCTGCATTTTATTATTAGATTTTTATGCCCTAGTACATGGTCAATTTTTGTGTAAGTACCACGTCCTGCAGGAAAAAAGGGTATATTCCTTTCTATCTCCATTCAATTTTCTCCAAAGGTCTATCATGCCTGGTTTTTCTAACAATCTATTGACCTTCTTAACTTCGTTCTTGTTTATTTTATGGTTAGATCTATTCTCTCTAATACAGTTACTATTCTTGAGAGTTATGAGAGTCTTTCTCCCACCTGGAAGATTTATCTAAATCTGAGAGCAGGAGGTTGAGGTCTCCCACCAGTAGAGTTTTGTTGTCTATGTCTTCCTGTAACTCATTTAACTTCTCTAAGAATTTGGATGCTATACCACTTGGTGCATACATATTTAGTATTGAAATTGCTTCATTGTCTATGGCACCTTTTAGGAATATATAGTTTCTTACCTTATCTCTTTTAATAAGATCTATTTTTGCAGCCACTTTGTCTGAGATAAGGATTGCTACTCTTGCTTTTTTCTCTTCAGCTGAAGCAAAATATATCTTGCTCGAACCTTTTACCTTTACTCCATATGTATCTCTCTGCTTCAAATGAGTTTCTTATAAGCAGCATATTGTAGGATTCTTGTTTTTAATCTACTCTGCTATTTACTTACATTTATGGGAGAGTTCATACCATTTACATCCAAAGTTATAATCACTAACTCTTTTTATGCCCTCCATGCCATTTCCCTCTGTTTGTATTTTTTTCACCTTTTTTTCACTTTATATTCCCCATTTCTGAATACCACCACCTTCAGTGTATTTTTCCCCCTTATATCTAACCCCCCTTATGCTTTCTTTCCTTTTTTGGTTTGCCCTTTCTTCCTTCCCTTCCTTCTATTAGTTCTTCTTTTTCTCCCCCCTCCCCCTTTCCCCTTTTAATACTTGAAAGGTAAGATAAGTTTCTTAACTTAACTGAGTGTGTATATGTTAACTTTAAGCCAAGAAAATTTGGACTTCAAACAAGAGACTCAAGAGACACATGAAAAGTTTTTTTAAAAAAAAGAGTAAAAAAAAAACCCCTGCTATCCAATAAGATGGCTAAGTATATTCTCTTAGGTGGGGATATAGACAGTTTCATCTTATTGTATGGCAGGTTTTTTTTTACCCTTTTTAAAAAAAACTTTTTTATTTATCTCTTGAGTCTCCTGTTTAGCTCTTGTCTACTCATCAGGAAAAATTGAAAGTCTCCTATTTTATTAAATGTCCATCTTTTCCCCTGGAAGAGAAGGCTTAGTTGAATGCTTGACTGTATTCTAAGCTCCCTTGCTCTTCGGAATATTGCATTCTAGGTCCTTCAATCCCTTAATGTTGATGCAGCCATGTTCTGTGTAATCCTTACTGTGGTTCCTTGGTATTTAGATTGTTTCCTTCTGGCTACTGGAAGGATTTTCTCTTTTATCTGATAGTTCTGGAATTTGACCATAATATTCCTTGGTGTGTTCATTTTGGGATCCCTTTCCAGAGGAGATCGATATATTCTTTCAGTAACTATTTTGTCCTCAGGTTCCATGATATCAGGGCAATTTTCCATCACTAAATCCTGTAATATTGATCCAGGATTTTTTTCCTCTCTTCAATATTTTCAGGGAGCCCAAAGATTCTTAACTTGTCTCTTCTAGATCTATTCTTAAGATCAGTGGTTTTGCCAGTGAGGTATTTTACATTTTCTTCTATTTTTTTGATTTTTTGATTTTGTTTAATTTATTTTTGTTGTCTCATGCAGTCATTATTTTCCAGACTTCATTTTTTTAAGAGAAGAATTTTATTCATTTACCTTTTGCAACTCCTTTTCCAGTTGGTCAACTGAGGTTTTGAGAGAATTATTTTCTTTTTGCATTTGTCCAATTGTATTTTCCAAGGATTTGCTTTCTTGTTGCAAGGTGTTAATTTTCTCTTGGGTTTCTTTTCTGAAGTTTTCTAATTGATTTTTAAGCTCCTTCCTGATTTCTTCAAGGAAGTCTTTCTGGGCTTGGGACCAAAGCATATTCTCCTCAGAAGTTCTAGATCTCTCTGAGTTAGGGTCTTTACCTCCAAGGTAGTTTTCTATGGTTTCCCCTTTATGCTGGATTTTCTTCATTTTCATAAGGTCTTGTGTTGGGGGAGGGGCTGGTTCACAGACCTTTGATTTTGAGGTTCCTAGAGGCTTTGCTCACTTGACTTAGTAACTCCAAATGAGATGGTCAGTAGGGGGTGCTGTTGCTTTCTCTGGATTGTCTGTGACCTTGATTTGAGGCCCTCTCCCTAGGCCTGGAGGGGGTGGGTGGCTCTGCTGGATGTTGTTGTCCTTGAACAAAGTGGGATGGGCCCTGGGGTGGGAATGTTGATCTCCCTATTCTGCTGAGGGAGCTCTACTGCCCTCACTTGAGCCTGGCGGGGGGGGGGGGGGGGGGGGGGGGCTGTTAGTGTGCTTGTTCTGGGAAGAGGGCTCCACTGAAATGAATATATTGAATCTGTGGTCCTCCAGACCAGCTGAGTCCATTAGATCAATGTACAATAGCACTCTGTAACTCTCTGTGCTGGAACTTGCCCTCCAGCCCCACTGGAGAGCCCCAGACCACTGCTCCCACAGCCAAAGTTTTCATGGCTCCCACAGTCAAAGCCTCTGCAGTTGATCTTAGGTTAGTCCAGGTCTCACCCTGCCCCTGCTGGCTCTCTGCTCTCTGCTCTCTGCCCCCAGCTCATCCACAATCCCTGGAGACAGACCTTGTTGGTAGATGTTCTTCTCCTAGCTTATTTTTCCTGGTTTTGTCGATCAAATTTCTGTTAAAGGTTCATTTCATATTATGAGGGAAAGCCAGGAGATCTTAGCACAGTTCCTGTTTTCTCTCCACTATCTTGTCTGGAAGTCCCACCACTTAATGATTTCTTATTGGGATTTACAAATATAGAATCAGACCTCAGATTATTTGGGATTGGAATGGGAGGGAGGAAAGTTTACTATGCATAATTTGTTGCAGGTTTTCTCTGGGCCTGGCAACAAAGAAAGTGAGGCAATTCCCTCAAACATACCTGAGCCCTCTGTATGATGACAAAGTATCACACCAGGAATGAAAACTATTAGTTATACCTTGTCAAACTCCCCCAATAAATAAGCCGTCTACTAGACAGAAATTTGACAATCCTGGTGTACAGAAGACAAATTAAAAGGAAGGATATTTGGGTCCCAGTTTAGAAGCAGATTTAGCCCAAAGAATAGAACTTATTCAATCAGAAAAGAAAAGCTGGAATTAATTTAGTTCAAATTTTACATCAAATCCAGGGGACACCTCAGTAGTTGCACTGCTAAAGACTGCATATCCACAGCATTTTACTCTAACATACACATAAGGAGAACTAACCTCATCCCCCTCAGGGCTAAGCTGGAACTGTTCCGTCTGACTCACTTGAAACAGCTGTTAAATCTGACCAATTTAGACAAACCAGCTGCTCTGTCGCTACTCAAGCTACAGCTACCTTACCAAGACTGGTGTATCCATTTACTTCTCCTCCCTTTCCCCTCTATTCCCAATTGTTTAACAATCCTATGGATTGATTGGTTACCTCAGATCACTAGGGAATGTGGTAACTTTCCCTCCCCCTCCCCCTTCTCCCCTTTCTTACATCTTTCCATTGCCTATGGTTCCTCCTAAGTAGGACACAGATTCTTTTGTCAAAGGTCTCTGGACTTACTAGATATCAAAAGAACTAGATGGTTTTGTATTTTCATTTATTGCTTCATATAAGTATTTACTCAGCTAGGACTGGTGCTCTCAGATTCAGTATTTGTTGACTCCAGTTGACAATGTGGCCATCTCTGAAAGCAATGATAATTATCTCTGAAGTCCATGAAAGGTTGTATACCTCTTTTTATAGAGTTTTCTTAAGGTGGGAGCAAACAGACAACATAGAACTTGAGTTGTTAGAAAAAGTTTAACTAGTATAGGACAAATGGGCTTTTGCCTCAGGCAACAATATCAAGTGTGCATATTTCATCTCTTGGGAAACATAATTCCTCAACAAGTAACAACCATTTCTTCAATTGCTTCATGTTCTTCTGTTGGTCTATGGTATAACTACTTCCAGGTTACCACTCCCAGGGTTCAATTACTGTGGTGTCTGCTCCTGAGTTGCCTTCCCTCTTCCCTCTGGCCCCCCCCCACACACACACACATCCCCATGAAGGGCAAGGAATAGACTGTTTGGGAAAGTAAACATCTTCTCTCCTGGTGACTGCATCTGTGGTCAAACTGTCCTATGTGTCACTACTGCCTCACACCAACTGTTTTCCTCAGAAGATTAAAAAAAAGTCACAGTTATAGTTCCAGCTGTCAAAGAAGCCCCCACACTTCCCTCTTCCTCCAGTCCTGGATGCTAAAGACAGACACAAGAGATGACATGCCTACACAAATACTGGATAAAGGAAGAAATTAAAAAGCAAGCTTTAGAGAACCTGTAGGTGAAAGCACATGCCATACAATATTTGTATTTCTTTTGTCCATAGCAAGTTCTTAATACTTGCTGATTAATTTACTATCAAAATCAAAGAGGATGCTCAGTGAAAAAGGAATGATTGGTTTTTGTATTCCTTCAATTAGAGAAAAGAGAGTGGAATGTTAATGATGAAGAGGATAGTAATTTCCAGAATGTATATAGGGCTATAAGGATTGCAAAGATCTGTTTAAATGTATTATCTTATCATATTTTGTTTCTGCTCACTATAAGATTGTGGGATCATTTCAGACCTTCCTGACAAAAAGGGTCAATATTGGTTCATATACCAACATCCAACAACTGAATTTTTATTCTAATTTTAAATTTTCATTCCCCCCACCCTGAGGAATCAGGTCCATCCTAGGAGATAAAAATTCCTATAACCATTACTATTATATATTTTCCAGACCCCCTTGCCATACATTCCAATTTTCCACATCTCTCTTATAATAATATACATAAAATATCTTTAATCATAACTTTTGGATACTATCTCTACAATATCAATCAATTAAATTCAATGAATATTTTTAAAGTACCTACTACATAGAAGGTAAAGTAGTTCATATTAGGTGTAAAAATAATTACATTGCAGCCTGCTTTGAAGAGGTTACAGTATAAAGAGAAAAATATATTTATTCAAATACATGAAGTACAAAGAAAAAAGTATAATAACTTAAATGGTAGGCCCAGGGAAACATTTGGGAAATTTAAGAAGCATAACAAAATTTCACTTGGAACAGAGAAAGCACTTAAAGTCTTCATGGAGAAGGTGGAACTTAAATTGAATTTTAGAGGATATTTGAACAGATGATGCTGGTGATGATTTCTAATAGTGAAAGGAATAAGCAAAGGCTCAGAGATGAAGAAAGGAGGAAAAGGAGAATGGGAGGATTTAGAGCTGTTTGAATGGTCATACTCAAATACAACAATGGCTTTAAGGCAAAAAATGACTATTAAATTACTGCTAAGAAATAGCAGATCAAGATGCCAAACCAGGTTGCAGAATTCTATCTTATATTTATATTATTAATTATATATATTATAATAATTGTAACTTTGGAAGTTGAGAGTTCATCTAGTATAATTCATATGAAAATAACATTCCTCAATATAAAAAAAAATCCAAATGGTCATCCACTGCTTTGAAGACTTCCAGTAAGGGAAAATCAAGTTCCTCTTAACACAGTTAATTAAACTTTTTGTAGTCTAATTGTTGCATAAATTTTTAAAAAATATCATATTTATTCTAAATTTCCTTTTAAGCAGTTTCTACCAGGGACTCCTAATTCTATCTATTGACTTCAAACAGAATTGCCTGATATTTCTTTCACCTGTTATGCCAATGCCACATGAAGTAAGCTATTTCATTCCTTTCTAAATGTTTTCTACCCCAGGCTAAAAATTCCTAGTTCCTTTATTCCTGACATCACATGAGCTCAAGGCTCTCATCATCTTGGAAACTTTGTTGTATGCCCTTGCTTTGTAAAATCAATCTCTCTCTCTCTCTCTCTCTCTCTCTCTCTCTCTCTCTCTCTCTCTCTCTCTCTCACACACACACACACACACACACACACACACACACACAGCAGAAAGTATTTGCTCAATGTGAGAGAAATTTCAGAATGAGTTGTCTATGTGTAGTCAGATAACTGAATACTTAGGATAAATGTCAAAATTAATACCAAATTGGGAAATGGATAAAGATGAGAAAATAAAACTGTATTCAATAACAACAGCCCTAATCTGACCTATTTGAATAAACTGTTGAATCTAAAAAATAGATAAAAGCAGAGATACTGATATTATAAACTAGAAAAATTTAGCTGATATACAAAAGGATGAGCATATAATTGTAAATAATATTATTTCAAAAAATAGCTAAAGGCAATGAATGAATGGAACATTTATTAATAACGCAATGGAGAGAAAAACAAGCATGCAGAAATCTTGCTATGAGATTCGACTAAACCAGATTATTCTGTGAAAAATTTATAGATGAAAATAGAACAAAAAGATAGAAAATGGAACACATCTGTCAGCTTTTCTTTATGATGTAGTCTCATTAGTGACAGTATAACTAAATTTGGAAACTGTTACCAGATGTTATATGTATGTGTATATGTATATGTATCTCAAAGCCTCAAAAGGAAGGGAAAAAAGGACTCAAGAAAAAAAAACAAATCAGGAAAAGTTATTGGAACTGACCAAAAACATACTCATTTGCTTATTTAATCATCTTTATTGATTTTTTATGAAAATGGTCTATGCAAATCAAGTTTATACTCAATGGAAATATGAGAAGGGAACAGGTATGCTTTCACTGATAACAGAAAACAGATAGCAGAAAACAATTTCATCAACACAAAACTGACAGAGAGGATGCAAGATCTTGATGTGCTTATTATCTAGTGATTTTTTTAAAGAATTGAATCATATATTTATCAGATTGTTTTATGCCATGGAGAAGGGTGAGGGAAAGGAGGGGGTAAAAAATGTGGAACTCATAAACTTGCAAATGGATGAATGTTGAAAACTATCTTTGCATGTATTTGGGAAAATAAAATTAAATTTAAAAAAAATTGAATCATTTGTAACAAAAGCCTTAAAGTCAGTGTTTCAACATTTTGTCTTTCATGCCTATGAGAAGGGAGATCATATAAGATTCCTTAGTATATGCAACCATATAAATAAATTTGTTCAATGACCCTCTCTTTATGAAAATCAAGAGACTCAGAGTAGCAAAGTTCATAGTTACCAAAACTATTTGACACCATGTGGAGGATGTCCCATGCAAAGTTCAACTAGAACTTTGTGGATGACTTGTGCTTACTGTAATGAGTGCTAAATTACTCAAAATACATAATTTGGAAAAACTAAATGGATAATGAATGCCTATTAGTCTCATCATGGTAAAAAGGAAGCAAATTTTGGAGAGGATACTGTAGATTGACAGGGACAAGGGCCTAGTTCTGAAGTAAAGGATGAAAATGAGCTGGATTACATCTGAATAATGAATTTTTGCAGTGTTTCAGCAATCCCAAACTATTTTCTTTAACTTTGGTATTTTTAAGTGATGCTATCTATGCATCTATAATTCATAAAGCAGCATAATCTCAGGACAATCAAAATTATAGTTGATTCAAAGATATATAGAAAGGTACATGGTTCCTGGAATAATTTAGTGAATGTTTAATATCTTTCCTTCCTGCATTCTTTCCTTCCTGCCTGTCTTCAATTCTTTCTTCCTATTAGAGTACCTATGGTGGATATAAATAATCTATAGTACTTGACAAATTATACATATACATATATATATATATATATATATGTGTGTGTGTGTGTGTGTGTGTGTGTGTGTGCGTGTGTATGAAATGGAACAAAAGACATCATCAAGAACAGGCTTCTGGGGAGGAGCCAAGATGGCAGTGTGAAGCTAGTTTGTCCCTAGACAGTCAAATGAAGCCTTTGCACAGACATTAACGTTACAGATCCCACCAAAAGAAAAAGACAAGATTCAAAGAAGTTTTCAATGGTAACTGGGGAGGATATTCAGTGAAGATCTGTCTTTTAGGGGGGGAGGGGAAGAAAAGCCCAGCTAGATGAGAGAGCAGGAAAGCTGGTAGAAGCCACAGTACAGTCCAAGTCCCAACAGCTTGACAATGGAACAAGTCCTGGGAGCTAGATAGCAAGCCAATAGTGAGAGTCCCAACCCCAAATAAAGTCTGAACCCTGGGAACACTGGGGCAAAAGACAGGACTGGGTTGGGAAAAAAACTAGGCAGAATCTGGACAAAGGAAGGAAACAAACCTCAACAAAGGCAAGACCTAGACTGCATAGGCAATATCTTGGCCAATAGCAACTCAGGGATCAGATCCCATCCTCAGCAGAAAATGCTTGGGTCTATGCTCCCTTTACTGCAGGATTAGAGCTCAGTTATTTCAAAATGAGCAACAAAGCTTTCACTTATGGAAAGGTACTATGCAAATAAAGATGATAACAATGCTTCTTCAGATAAAGATGATAATAATGCCTCCTCAGAAGAAGAAAATAATGAAAATTACCCACAGGGGAAGTCTCAAAAGAGTCTATGGATTGGACTCAAATCCCAAAGCTCATAGAAGAACAACAATAATTTAAAAACCAAAGAAGAGAGGAAGAAGAAAAATGAGAAAAAGAAATGAGAATTCAGGAAAATTATGAAAAATTGACCAAAGAAATCAACTCCTTAAAAAAGTAAAAATAACCAACTAGAAAAAAGAATGAAACTTTTCAAAAAATAAAACTGACCAACCAGAAAAGGAAACATAAAAGCTAATTGAAGAAAATAAAACCCTAAAAATTAGAATTGGAAATAGGAACCAATGAATCTATAACACTATAAGATTGCATCAAACAAAGTAAAAAGGCTGAAAAAAATGAAGAAAACATAAAGCACTTTTTAGGAAAACCAGACAACCTGGAAAATAGATCCAGAAGAGCTAATTTACAAATTATTAAACTACTGGAAAAACTAAATCAAAAAAAGAACCTGGAAAACATCTTGCAGGAAATTATCAGGGAAAACTCCAAATCTTCTAGAGCAAGAAGACAAAATAACTATTGGAAGAATACCTAGAACTCTTCTAGAAAGAGACCCCATAATAAAAACACCAAGGGCTATCATAGCTAAATCTCAGAATTCTCAATAAAAGTGAAAATATTGCAAGCAGCAAGAAGAAAGCAATTTAAATACAAAGGAAACACAATCAGATTTACACAGGACTTATGAGCTTCAACACTGAAGGAACAGAGGACCTGGAATACCATATATTGAAGGGAAAAGGACCTTGGATTACAACCAAGAATTTACTACCCAGCAAAATTCAGCATATATTGTCAGGGTAAAAGATAGATGTTCAAAAAAAAATAGAAGACTTCCAAAGTTTCCTGATAAAAGACCAGAACTGAACAAAGAATTCAATCTCCAAATACATGACTCAAGAGATGCATAAATTGGTAAACAAAAAGGGGAAGGAAAAACAAAACAAAACAAATGTTAGTCAAGACCATCAAATTGTATATACCCCTAAAAGATATAGCATTTGTAACTCTTGAAAATTGTATTTCTCTTCAGACAGTTAAAGGTTTGAATATAATTGAACAGATTGGACTTAGAGGTATGGGTGGTTCTTGTCTTTCCATTGAAGTGGACCAAGTCATCACTATGTTTGAGACAAAAAGCCCAGATGAAAATCAGGGGTGTTTACTCTAAATTTATGCATATTAATTTCCTTTGACCTATTTTAATTCTGCTTTGCTCACAAAGCTTAGCACTCTGTTGAGGACATCCTATGTTGGGGGGTCCTGAGTCTCTGCCTCCCATATCTTACAATGAATTGTAAAGTTCTTAAATGAGACCTTCAGGATGTCCCAGTACTTAGAGCACTTTGAGACTCTATAGTTAATTAAATCAGAAGTGATTTTAGGGGCAAAGGTTTAGAAACTACTTAGAAGGGTTGGACTTAATCCATTCTTCAGTTAACAAGGGTTAAGTACCCTGGTTGGGGAACTAAAGTGGGGAGTGTGAAAAAGAGTATGTTTGGGAGGGGGGTACAAATGATATGTGAAATGATTTGGCTTTGGATGATACTTTGACTCATCAGGATTGTGTGTCCTTGGAGAGAACTTGAAAAGGAGGGAGAGTAAAAATGATTATAATTTGATGTAATTCATGATTCTAATGAGACAGAAGAGAAGAGGGTACTTAGTGATTATGAGGCTATGCTGCTAATCAAGCAATCAACCAATCAATCTGTGATTATATTCTGATAGTACTTTGAGTTTATCAGTCAATCAATCAACCTTTGATTGATTGTACTTGATTGTTAGAACTTCTAAAGATAGCACCAGGTAAAAAGGCACAAGGATCTATTATAGTTGAGGGGGAAAAAAGGAGGGTATGAACACTGAGTAAATTCTATTCAATAGATTTGACCCAAAGAGGGAATAAGATACATTCTCACTTGGGTTTAAAAATTTATCCTTCTCTACCAGGAAGTGGGGGTGGGGGGAAAAGGGAAAGAAAAGGGAAGAAGGGACTGATAAAAGGAAAGATGATGGTTTAAGTGGAAATAAACCGAAAGTTAAATTTTAAAAGAAAGGTTAAAGAGGAAAGGGAGTAAAACTTTGGTGAGGAGGAATAAGAAAAAAAGGAAAGAGAAAAGTATAAATGGAGAGAAATACAGAAATAGTAATCTTAACTATAAATGATGATGATAAATGGGATGAACTCTCCCATAAAACGGAAGCAGATAGCAGAATGGATTAAAAACCAGAATCCTACAATTTGTTGTTCACAAGAAACACATTTGAAACATAGAGATACACACAGAATAAAGGTAAAAGTCTGCAGCAAAATATATCAGCTTCAGATGATGTAAAAAAAATCAGGGGTAGCAATTCTGATCTCAGATAAAGCAAAAGCAAAAAATACCAAATGAGAAATTCTGAAAATTAAGGGAGAGATTAATAAAATTGAGAGCAAGAAAACCAGTAATCTACAAAATAAAACTAAGAGTTGGTTATATGGAAAAAACCCAATAAAATACTTAAACTTTTTGTTTAATCTGATTATTAAAAAAGAAAGAAGATAACCCAATTACCAATATCAAAAAATGAAAAGAGTGAACTAAACCACCAATGAGAAAGAAATAAAAAAGATAATTTGGAGCTATTTTGCCAAAATGTATGTCAACAAATTTGAAAACTTGAGTAAAATGGATGAATATTTACAAATATACAAACTGCCCAGATTAACAGAAGAGGAAATAAAATGCTTAAATAACCCCATTTCAGAAAAAGAAATTGAAGAAACCATCAATAAACTACCTAAGAAAAAGTCTCTAGGTCCATCCTACCAAACATTTAAGGAATAATTAATTCTTATTCTACATAAACAAATTTTTAAAAAAATGGAGTTTTGCCAAACTCCTTTTATGACACCAAGATGATGCTGATATCTAAATCAGGAAGAACCAAAACAAAGAAACTTATAAACCAATCTCCCTAATGAACATTAATGCAAAAATCTTAAATCAAATTTTAGCAAAAAGATTCCAGCAAATTATTACTGGGATAATACACCATGAACAGGTAGGATTTATATCAGATAGGCAGGGATGATTCAATATTAGGAAAATACTTAATATAATTGGACATACCAATAGCAAAGACCAGAGAAATTATATGATTAACTTAATAGATGCTAAAAAAGTCTTTGATAAAATACATCCATTCCTATTAAAAATCCTAGAAAGTATAGGAATAAATGGAGTTTTCCTTAAAAATAATAATAATCAGTATCTATCTAAAATCAACAACAAGTATTATATATAATGGGGATAAACTAGAAGCATTTCCAATAAGATCAGGGGTGAAACAAAGATGCCCATTATCAACATTAATATTCAATATAGTATTAGTAAGGTTAGCTTTAGTAATAAGAGAAGGAAAAAAAATTAAGGAATTAGAATTGGCAGTGAGGAAACAAAGCTTTCACTCTTTGTAGATGATATGATGTATACTTAGAAAACCTGAGAAAAAGATCTTAAAACCACATAAATCATCAGCATTTCTATATTTGAACAACAAAGTCCAAGAGCAAGCAATAGAAAGAGAAATTCCATTTAAAGTAACTGCAGACAACATTAAATACTTGGGAATCTACCTCTTAAGGCAAACCCAGAAACTGAACATAATTATGAAGCACTTCCTATACAAATTAAGTCAGATCTAAACAACTGGAAAAATGTCAATTGCTCATGGTTAAATAGAGCTGATATAATAAAAATGGCAATTCTACCTAAATTAAATTACTTATTCAATGTTATACCAATCAAACTATGAAATAATTATTTTACCAAGCTAGAAAAAATAGTAACAAAATTCATCTGGAGCAACAAAAGGCCAAAAATATCAAGGGACCTGATAAAAAAATAAAGCTAGCTCTACCAGATCTAAAACAATACTATAAAGTGGCAGTCATCAAAGCTGCCTGGTATTGCTTAAGATACAGAGTAACGGACCAGTGGATTGGAATAGGTACAAAAGATTCAGTAGTAAATGACTATAGTAACTTGCTTGACCAATCTAAAGACATCAGCTTCGGGGATAAGAACTCACTATTTGACAAAAATTGTTGGGAAAACTAGGAAAATAGTATGGCAAAAAACTAGGCATAGACCCAACATCTCATATTCCAAATCCAAAATAAAATCAAAATGGGTACAGGATTTAGACATAAAGTGCAATACCATAGATCAATTAACATACCAAGAAATACTCTGTCAGATCTATAGAAAGGGGAGAAATTTATGACAGCAAGAAGTAGTGTACATTATAAATTGCAAAATGCATGATTTTTGACTATTAAATTTAAAAGTTTTTGTACTAATAAAACCAATGCTGCCAAAATAAGAAGGAAAACAGAAATCTGGGAACAAATTTTCACAGTTAGGGGTTCTGTAAAAGGTCTCATTTCTAAAATAGAGAGAGAATTGCAACAAATTTATAAGGTTTCAAGTCATTCCTCAATCAATAAATGGTCAAAAGATATGTACAGACAGTTTTCAAATGAAGAAATTAAAGTATATGTAATCATATGAAAAAATGCTCCAAATCATTATTGATTAGAGAAATGAAAATTAAAACAACCATGGTACATCACCTTATGCCTATCAGATTGGCTAAGATGAGAAAAAGGGGAAATGATCAATGTTGGAGAGGATGTGGGAGAATTGGTACATTAATGCATTGTTGGTGGAGTTGTGAACTGATCCAACCATTCTGGAGAGCAATATGGAACTATTCCCGAAGAGTAATAAAATTGTTCATACCCTTTGACTCAGCAAGTCCAATTCCAGACCTATATCCAGAAGAAATCATAAAAAATGGGAAAAGTCCCACATAATCCAAAATATTCATAGCAGCTCTTTTTGCAGTGGCAAAGAATGGCTGAATAAATTATGGTGTATGAATGTTACGGAATACTATTTTTCCATAAGAAACCCTGAATGGTCAAACTCTAGAGAAGCATGGAATGAATTACAGGATCTGATGCTGAGTGAAGGAAGCAGAACCAAGAGAACATAGTACACATTAGCAATATCATTGTGAGTTGATCAACCTTGATGGGTGCAGTTCCTCTCAGCAGTTCAGAGAGCTTGTATATCCCTAGGAGACCAGCTATGGACAATGCTATCCCCATCCAGAGGAAGAAAAATAAAACAAAACAAAAAATGCTTCAGAATCTGAATGCACAGTACATTCACTTTTTAAAAAATTTCTCTTAAGTATTTCTTTCCTATCTCATGGCTTGCTTTCTTTTCCCTTAATCCTAATTCCTCATAGCAAAAATGACTAATATGTAAACATATTTAACACAAATGTATATGTACAATATTCACCTGACTGCTCACCACTGAAGGGGATGTGGGGTGGGAAGGGAGGGTGGAAGGAAATTATGTTACTTAAAAATATGCATATGCATGATGAATGTTGAAAAACTTTCATAACATGTAACTGGAAAACCAAAATAAAATATCAATTGAAAAAAAAGAACATGTCCAGAGAAGAAGGTAGGTTATATACTCTCATATGCTATAACATACACTACCATATACTATAATAAGAAGGAAAAATAAAAAATGGATAACATAAGCATTCCTCTGGCATCCACAAAATCTTTAAAGACTTAAATCTTCAGAGTTTTGGTAGGAATTCTCATTCATACAGTTACCATTCTAGTTCAGGCTCTTTTACTTGGATTATATTAACAGTCTCCAAATTATTCGCCTTGAAGTCAGCTTCTCCTCTCTAATCTGTTCTTCACACAGCTACCAAATTGATTCTTTACTACTCAATAAGCTTAGATGATTCCCTAGGACCTTGATAATAAAATGAAGCCCCTTCTTTGTCATGCAAAAATACCTTTGCAAACTGGCTCCAACTCATCTTTCCATACTTATTTCCCAATGTGCTCTCTCATACAATCTACATCCTTCTAATACACATGCATTTAATTTGTACATATATTTCCTTATTTGTTTGTGGGATAGATATGACATGCTTGTAGAATATGACCTCCCAGATATAGGGACTACATTTATTATTTCTTTGTATAACTTCTACCTAGCCCAGCACCTTAAAGTGGGCACTTAATGAATCTTGTAGAACTAAATTGGATTGAAAGGCATGGGTTAGACGTGGCACAGAATAGGAGGGCTTGAATGAATCATCTTCTGTAGCAGTAGAGAGAGCCCTAACACTGATGAACTCATTAAGCTAGCAACACCAACTATCTGTAGCACTTAGCACAGTGTTTTATAATACTCACAATAGTCACTTAACAAATGTTTACTGGGTTAATTGGTTTGGACTAGTGGCTCAAAAAGTGACAATCAATAATCTGTGCTATAACTAAGGTCCATTTTATTTGGCCGGGGGAGTGGGCAGAAAACTGTGATTGTGGAAGTCTGAACTCTACTTACCTGGTTCTCAAATTGTCACTCACAGACTCTGTCCAGTTCCGAAGAAGGCCAAAAAGTGGTCTTTCCTCATACTGTTTGGTGTATTGAGCGAGGAGTTCCCGTACTACCACCTGTGCAAAAAAAATCCATATTTCAAAGTGTCAGTCAGTTCTCAAGAAATGCTAGTATTGCTTTAGGTATTGTGCTATTTTGCAGCATATTTATCCTTTTGGAAGTACCTGAACATCCTTCCATCTTACACAGACAATACATTTTCTCCAATCCCCATGACCTCACAAATCCTCTACAAAACTAAAATTGTGCACCAAAGATAAACAACTTCAGCTGTTTTCATGGTCTGGGTGATCCAGAATTGGGAAAAAATGGTGAATTAAATCCCCCAGGAATTGATGCTTATTTCTGATGACCCTGAGTTCACTTGGTCTCCCTGCCCCCACTTCCCATGCTACCAGCAGTGAGGCTGCCCCAGCACTAGCAGATCCAAAGGTATGACATAGGCTTCTACCCTGTTTCCCCTTCCTCCTTTATGTATCATGGAGATCCCAATTCCAGTTTGTCAGACTATGAGATTCGACTTGGTCATAACCATTTAAGAAAAAAGCTTGTCAGGAGTATAACCCAGATGTACCAGTGCTACAAAGTTCTGAACTGGCAATATTAGGAGGAAAAGGCTGTGAATTGTCAGAACTAGGCCAGAAAATTAAGGGATAGAGGGAATAAAACAGTTACCAGGAAAGGACACTATGAGGTGAAGAAAAGAACACAGTATCCAGTGGTGGCCAGTTCTAACAACCCATAGTCAGATGGGATAGAGACCTAGGCTGATGAACCAAGAATTGCCTGGTATGCTAGGAGACTAGGCAGAGAAGAGGGAATTAGGAAGTGAGTGATAAGGAAAATAAGGGGGGAAAGTGGAAAATACCAAAGATTTCAGAAAGAAGAAAACTCAAAGACCTTGAACCTAAATAAATCAATAGGAAAAACAGTAACAGCAGAAAGAAATATGGCCTTGAGATCTAGTAAGTGAGAATCTATGAATAAATACTGCAAAATAAATGAAAGCAATCCAACACTTGATAAGACAGAGGACCCAATAGAATTTGAGGAGAACATGGAAGCACCACATACTATTCCCACATGGTTTAAAAGAGAAATAAGACTTATGAATGCAAAATTTATGTCCTGCTCAGCAAAAAATAGGAAATGGAATAGGAAAATTTAAATTTGCAATGACAAGCCTAAAAAAAGAGAGAGAAAACAGTTTAGGAATGCAAATATACAGAAATGAAGGACAACCTAGAAAAGAAGCAAAAAAAAAAAAAAAGAAAATATGCTCACTACGCATACAAAATAGACAACTCAAAAAAGATATGCAGAGACAACCCAAAGATCATATAGATATCCCAGAAGACATGGCAGGATACAAACTTGAATACCACAATGAAGGAAAAATAGAAGAGAATTACCCAGAACTTCTAAACATAGAAACTAAAATTACAATGGAAAGAATGAACAGATCAACCTCAGAAAAAAACCCAACCACAAGAAAAAAATGTCCCATATTACTAATAAGAAGAGAAATAAAATCAAAATAACTCTGATATTTCATTTTGCATCTTGAAAATCATCAAGAATGACAAAAAATGGCAGTAATCTATGATGAGGAGGCACACTAATATATTGATGGCAAAGTTGTGAATTGGTACAGCCATTTTGAAAAACAATTTGGAATTATGCAAATAAAATGACTGAAATACCTACATTCTTTGAATTAAAGACTTTAATACTGGGCTTATACCTCAAGGAAATCATAAGAAAATAAATCTCCATATACCCCAAAATACTTATAGTAAATACTCCAAAATAATTACAGTAACATTTTTTGGAAATAGCTAAAATTTGGACAATAGCAAAACAAATTGTGGTACACAAATGTAATAGAATGTTACTATTCTATAAAAAATGAGGTATATGATAAATACATAGAAGCATAAAAAGATTTGTATGAACTATTGAGGAGTGAAGTTAAGCAGAGCTAAAAAACAATATATACACTATGACACTATAAAAGGAAAGAACAACATACCAAAAAAATCTAAAGTAAATGTAACAAATTATAAAGAACAAATATGTTTTGAATGAAGAGATATGAAAAGACAACCCCAACCTACTCTATCATGGAGATGGGAAGTTCATGTATGTTTCACATTGTACATGTTTTCAGACCTTTTCAAAATGAAGATCAGTGGTGCTGATTTTTTCCTCTCCAAAAATACTATTTGTCACATGGAATGGCTTTCTGGGAAAGGGAGGGAGAGAGATACATGGAATATTATGGTGATGTATGTTTAAAAAACATAAAACATCAATCAAAAGATTTTTGAATGTTTTTCTATTTTATTTGTTCAATTACATGCAAAGATAGTTATCAACATTCATCATTCTGTAAGTTTTTGAGTTCATCATTTTTCTACTTCTCTTCATTCCTCTCCCCTCCCCATGACACCAAATAATCTGATATAGGTTATATATGTATAATAAAGTTCAACATATTTCCAAATTAGTCATGTTGTGAAAGAAGAATCAGAACCAAAGGGGAAAAAACATAAAACAAGTTTTAAAATTTGAAAATAGTATGCTTTGGTCTCCATAGTTTTTCTCTGGATGTGGATGGTATTTTCCATCATAAGTCTTTTAGAAGTGTCCTTGGTTACTGAACTGCTGAGAAGAGTTAATTCTATTATAGTTTATCATCACAAAATGAAATGTTTCTATTAATACAATGTTCTCCTGGTTCTGCTCACTTCATTCAGCATCAGTTTATGCAAGTCTTTCCCGGCTTTTCTGGTCTGGCCACTCATGATTTCTTACAAAATGATTTTGCCACATCATATTCATATACCAAAATTTGTTCATTCCCCAATTGATGGATATCCCCTCATTTCTTAATAAATTGTACTACAAAAAGAGGTACTATAAATATTTTTGTACATGTGGATTTTCTCCCCTTTTTATGATCTCTTTGGGGTTTGGAACTTGTAGT
Source organism: Macrotis lagotis (assembly GCF_037893015.1). Taxonomy (NCBI): domain Eukaryota; kingdom Metazoa; phylum Chordata; class Mammalia; order Peramelemorphia; family Peramelidae; genus Macrotis; species Macrotis lagotis. Next base: position 158,744,244 of record NC_133658.1, on the reverse strand, counting down.
GGTATTGCTGGGTCAAGGGGTATGATCAGTTTTATAGACTTTTGAGCAGAGTTTCAAATTGGTCTGCAGAACAGTTGGATCAGTTCACAACTTCACCAACAGTGTATTAGTGTACCAGTTTTCCACATCCCCTCCATCCTTTAACATTTTCCTTTTTTGTCATTTTAGCCAATCTGATAGGTGTGCGAGGATACCTCAGGGATGTTTTAATTTGCATTTCTCTAATCAATAATGATTTGGAGCATTTTTTCAGGTGACCATAATTTTGATTTCTTCATCTGAAAACTGTCTATTCATGTCATTTGACCACTTATCAATTGGGGAATGACTTGTATTTTATAAATTTGATTCAGTTATCTATATATTTTAGAAGTGAGTCCTTTATTAGAAACACTAGCTATGGGAAAACTGTCTCTTCATTTTCTGCATTCCTTCTAATCTTGGTTGCATTGTTTTTATTTGTGCAAAATCTTTTTAATTTATTGTAATCAAAATTGTCCATTTTGCATTCTATAACATTATCTCCTGTTTAATCATAAACTCCTCCCCTCTTCTTAGATCTGACAGATTGACTTATGGTATAACCTTTAATGTCTAAATCCTATACCCATTTCAACCTTATAGGATGTGAGATGTTGGTCTATACCTAGTTTTTTCCATACTATTTTCCAGTTTTCCAATAATTCTTGTCAAATATTGAATTCTTATCTCAGAAACTAGAGATTACTGTAATCATTTACTACTGTTTCTTTTGTATATACTACTGTTCTTTTCATCCACCACTCATTTCTTAGCCAGTATTGAACACTTTTGATGACTATTGCTTTATAATATAAATTTAGATCTGGTAGACCGTCTTCCTTAGAATTTTTTTTTTCATTAATTCCTTTGGTATTCTTGGTCTTTTGTCCTCTAGATGAATTGTTTCTATTTTTTTCTAGCTCTATAAAATAAATTTTTGGCAATTTGATTGGTATGGCACTGAATAAGTAATTTAATTTAGGTAGAATTGCCATTTTTATTTATTGCACAGACTACCCATAAACAATATCATTTCCCCAATCATTTAAATATGAATTTATTTGTGTGAAAAATATTTTGTAATTGTTTCCACATAGTTTCTGAATTTGTTGTGGCAGGTAGACTCCCAAGTATTTTATGTTATTCACAGTTACTTTAAATGAAATTTTTCTTTCTATCTCTTGCTGCTGTGCTTTGTTTGTAATTTATGGAAATGTTTTTTATTTCTGAGGGTTTATTTTATATCCTGCAAATTTTCTAAGATTGTTAATTGTTTTAAGTAGTTTTTTAGTTGATTTTCTAGGATAAGTATACCATCATATTATCTGCAAAAAGTGAGTTTTGTTTCCTAATTCCTTCAGTTCTTTTTCTTCTCTTAATGCCAAAGCTAATATTTCTAAATCAATAATGAACAATAGTGGTGATAACAGGCATCCGTGTTTCATCCCTGATCTTATTGAGAATGTTTCTAGCTTATCCTCACTGAATATAATTGCTTGACAATATTTTTAGATAGAAAATGCTTATCATTTTAAGGAAAACTCCATTTATTTCTATGCTTGCTAGTGTTTTTATTAGGAAGTGAGCTATATAATAAAAACTTTTTTTTAAAAAAAAGAACATAACTTCGATCCTGTTTCTGGGCTTCCATCTCCTCATCTGTAAAATGGGACAGAGTAGGTTTGTCCAGTTGATCTCTAAAGTCACTTCCTCTCTTTAAATTAATTCACTTCTTAAAACATGTACATGTGAATCACTATGACTCTCATTTGTTCTAAATGTTAATTTTTAATTAACAGGCTATATGCTTTCTGAGTTTTTCTGAAATGCATTATTTTTCCCCCTGTGGGAGACAAAATATCAAAGTTATTTTTCTTCCTAATAATTTTATTAAAATTACAATTTTTACAAGGAGCTTCCTGATAAAGTCCCTAAAACCATTGAATTCTACATTTAAAAAAAGATAATTAGTAGTTAAACAGAGTGATCACAACTAATTGATAAGAGTATTCAACACTTCATATACTTGGTCCCTGACCTTTCTATTGAGAAGAAGGAAGTGTGTTTTGCCAGTTGTTTTCCTAGAAACAAGAATTTTCATCAAAATTAATCAGGGTCTGGAAGTCAATAATTTTTATTCAGCAAACACCTGGGTTGACAAAGAACCTAACTTTTACATTGAAAACACTATCATCATCATTTTTTCAGAAATGGTCCACATTAAGGGAACCACAGTTTTGTTGAAAAAGGAGTTCTGAATGAAAAATTTACCCAACTCAATAATTAAAAAAAATATAAGGCACGGCAAGACATTTTAACTAACACCTGATCCTAGTAGGATTTCCTACAGGACAAAGAGAAATTCTGTGAAAGACATGGTCACCATGAGCTATCCAATGAACCCTAAAGATCCCTGGGCATTTCCATCTACCTGGAAGCTGTACCCTCTTATATGTGCTCTTTCCCCAGTCAGAATCTGGGTTCTTTAAAATTTTTCTTTTAAAATTTAAAAAAAAATATTTCCAGCACCCAGTGTGTGCTTAGTGATTGTCTTTTCATTCCATACTTGTGGCCCTTGACATACATGAGCTGAAGGACAGGCCATCTCCCTATCCTTTTTTTCATTTCCTTGCCCTCATTCAGTGTGGGTTTTTCCAGGTATTCAGTCTGTGAATAAACAATCAGTAAGGGCCTACTATGTGCTCAATTGGTGAAGGGGTCAGTTGACTAGCAGGCATACCTCCTGGTTCTAAATATTGCCACCTAATACTATTGATTCGCAATCCACTCTAGTCATCATTTGTTTGCCTTCTTCAGCATCCTCAGAATCTCCCAGTTTCTTCTTCTTCCCCTTGTCAATGCTGATTCTGTTCTCATTCAATAACTTTGAAAGAAAGTTTTTATGCTTTAAAATTTACTAATCCAACATGCAAGTTCAGGAGTTCCAGAGGTAAATTTTAGCTTGAGGTCAGGAAAAAGTTTGTCATAATTATTAGAACTGTATAAGAAAATGGGCAGATTCATACGGGTAGTGAGCGCCCCATAAGGAGAGGTTAATGACACTTGTAGAAAATATTTTAGAGTGGTTGTTGATCAGGTATGTTTTTTTTAATCTAATGGACACTGAGGGGAATTCCAAATGTAAGATTCTTTGATAACCCAAGCTACTGGTACCTTCCCATGATGCAATTATATTGCACATATCTGTCTACTTATTGTTTTCCTACAAAATAGAATAAAAATTCCTTTAAGGCAGAATCTATACCTTTTTTTGGTCTTTATATCCAGAACCCAACAGGTCTATAGATTGAATGATGATGATTCAGTGATCTAGAAGCAAAGTAGCTCCTGCACAGACTATATATACTAGGTGATTGTAAGTCTGCAAATGAATTCGGTTTGTGGATTACAAATTTATTCTTCTTGTCTCTTTGCTTGTCCCTCCCTTTTATATCACAATACAACCCTACAGTATCATCCTGTGTTATTTGCATTACCCCATGGAGTATACACATCGTCCAGAAGACAAATACGTTGAAGCATGAAATAATGGTACATTTCAAAGTTCCATAGGTAAAGAAGGGACTTTGAAAGGAGATCTGTGATGAGATTTAGAAATTATTTGTGAATTTCATTTTTACTCATCCTTCAATAATGTTTATTAACTGTCAGTGTTATTCTAGTGGGTATTCTAGTGGAAATAAAAAAAGTCTCAGCTCTCAAAGAGGAGGAATACTATACAGGTTACCTTGCTTTATTCAGTAGATACATTCCTTAAAATTGTGTGTTTATTATTAAATCTTTGCAAATAAGAATATTTTAAGTGTAACAGAGAGACCATAATTTAAAGGAATAAGAGCAGAGAAAAGGTGTTTGTGTACCTTATCCAAAGTATGAAAATTGTGGATCTAATTCTCAGCTTTATGCAGGGATTTGCTGGGGTCAAGTCAAACCACAGTTTAACTTTAAATTTCCAGAGTAAGGATTTATAACTTAACGATTAGTAAATACTACAAATCAGGGTTTGGTTTATTGTTTTGTAGATTGTCTAGAATAAAGAAAGTGATCAAGAAAATGCCGACAATGGGGCAGTTAGGTGGTGCAGTGAATAGCATACTGGACCTGGAGTCCAGAAGACTCATCTTCCTGAGTTCAAATATGGCCTCAGACACTTCCTAGATGTGTGATCATGGGCAAGTCACTTACCTTTGTTTGCAACAGTTTTGTCATCTGTAAAATGAGCTGAAAAAGAAAGAGCAAACCACCCCAGTGGAGCTGCAAACAGTTGGGCATCACTGAGACAACTGAACAACAATGGCATATTAAAAGTATGTCCTATGTTCATTTTCCCACCACAGAATTGGTTGTTAAACATTTACTAGCATAACTCTACCTTAACCCCTAGTTTCTTTGCTTGTAACAACACAAAATGATGTACATATTCCATACAAAGTAGCATTTTTCTGACATTAACAATAATATCAATTGACAAAGAACTATATTTAAAATTTTTTTTTTGTTTACCCTTTCCCTCTGAATGCACCTCAGTGTATTCATAATAATGCCTGTCTCTTCTTGGAGTTATGTTGAAGTACAAATGAAATGAGATGCTGAGGGTACAAGTGGGTAAAAACTAACCTTATTTTCAGTTTTAAGTAATTTCTTCTACAGGAAGCCCCAATAAATCTCAAAACAACATTTGGAAACTAAATATAAGCAATTTTTCAGAACAACTACTCATGTCATCACAAATTATATGTAAGCATTCTGTGGAATCAGTTGCATAATATTAATAAAAGTTCTTTTTTAGGGTAATTTGTTGTTTAGATCATTTATTTTGTAATCTAGATTTCCTGTATATTTTGAAATTCACAAAGGACTTGTCAGACATTCTAAAGATATAAATGCTTAGCTCAAAGCCTCTAATGATTCAAGTTTATCTTTGTTGCTTTAATGTCAAGGATCTGTTAGCTGCCTCTTAGGGGTATTTCTTTTCTTTTCTTTTTTTTTTTAGTTTTTTTTTAAGGTTATTTTTGCAAGGCAATGGGGTTAAGTGACTTGCCCAAGGCCATACAGCTAGGTAATTATTAAGTGTCTGAGGACAGATTTGAACTCAGGTACTATTGACTCCAGGACCAGTGCTCTATCCACTGTGCCACCTAGCTGCCCTAGGGGTATTTCTTTCACGCAAATTATGAATTTTTTTTTATGTCTTAGCAGCTTCCTGAATTGCTTGTTGGCTTTCCTTCTACGGTTCAACTTTTCCCACCATAGCAAGGCTGGTCACTGGACAAGAGTTGTTATTTTTTGTGGGGTCTGTACATGAATAATTTCTAGTTTGTTAGAAACTTGTAGAGCTTACATTCCATTGGTCTAGCCTTGGGAGCCTAGAATCATCTCTAGTCCGTGAAGAATTACTTCAGTGGGGGTGATTTGCTTTACTGATGAAAAATACTATATGTTACATTATTACCTAGCACTCACATCTTTTTTTTTTAAACTGGTATAAGGAACTCTGTGTATTAATTAAATCAGCACTCTTTTTGTCACTTGTCATATCTTAGACAATTACCTGGGGGGCACTAAGACATTAAGCAATTTGTGCAGGGTCCCACAACCTGTTCCAGGTAGGACTGAACCTATATCTTTCTGTCATCAAAGGTGGCAGGACACCATGGTTTATTTCATTCAAACATTACAAAGTTTAATTGGAGAAGAAATGAAAGAGAAATTGGGAAAGTTATCACAAAAAATGGATAATCATGAGCAAATGAAATGAGAAAAGAATAACAAAATCCTAAGGAAAATTCATTAAAAGTGGGACATTCCACACACCTCTTATTAATCAAGATGAGTCAGTAAATCAATAGTTGGGTGAGTTCTGTAGACTGCCTGAACTGTTTCAAAAAATAGCATCAGATCAGATTTGCGGTCATGAAGGGAAAGAGAATTAACATTTATATAACACTCACTATGAACCAGTTGCTAAGCCAAGCGATTTACAAACATTATCCTGTTTGATCCGCACAAAACCCAAGAAAGCAGGTGCCTCCTTATTTTATGGTTAAGGAAACTGAGGCAAATCAAAGTTAAGTGTTTTGCCCAAGGTCACATAGCCAGTAATTGTCCTGGGGCCACATTTGAACTCAGGTCTTCCTGATTCCAGAGCCAACATTCTACTGTGCCACCTACCTAGCTTCCCCTAGGGATTTCTTCTACATATAACTGACAAATGGTCATCTAACTTTTGAAGACCTTCAGACAGTGAGAGCTCACTACCTCCCAAGGCATCTCATTATCTTTCTGATAGCTCTAATGGTTAAGAAAATTTTACTTATATCAAACCTAAATTGGTCTCTTAGTAACTTGCACTATTTTTAGATCTTTAGGAAATGGGGAAGAGAGGGGGTTAAAAAAGTTTTCTTATGTCAGTCTTTCCAGTACTGGAAGGTATCATGCTCTAAGCTATGTCTTCTTCTGGCTAAGCATTCTTAATTCTTACAACAAATATTCTAAAACCATGAGTTAAAGATCTTTATCATATTGGTTGCTCTCTTTTGGATTCACTACAACTTATCAAAGTGCTTCTTAAAAATGTGTTATACAAAAAACATAGCAGCTCTTTTTGTGGTGGCTAAGAATTGGAAATCAAAGAGATGCCTATCATTTGGGGAATGTCTAAATGAGTTGTGGTTTATGCTTATGATGGAATATTATTGTACTATAAGAAATGACAAGCAGGATGATTTCAGAAAAACCTAGACAGACTAACATGAACTGATGCAAAGTGAAGTGTGCAGAACTAGAATGTTGTACATCATAACAGTAACAGTGTACAATGAAGAACTGTGAATGACTTAATTACTCTCAGCAATATTATGATCTGAGATAACCCCAAAGGACTAATGATAAAGCATGCCATCTACTTACAAAGCAAGAACTGATGTTGCTATTTTTCACTTTTATTCTTTTTCTTTTGTTTGAGTTTTCTTATACAAAATGACTAATATGGAAATGTTTTACATAATTACACATGTATGCCCTATATCCTCTCACTCAGAACCTCAGGGATAGGGAAACAGAAAGAGGGAGGGATAAAATTTGGAACACAAAACTTAAAAAAATGTTAAAAATTGTTTTAACATGCAATTGGAAGATATCATAAAAAGGAGGAAAGACCCATATGTACAAAAATATTTATAGCATCTCTTTTTGTAGAAGTAAAGAATTAGAAATTGAGGGAATGGCTGGATTCAATTGTGGAATAGCTGAATAAGTTTTGGCATACGAATGTGATGGAGAACTATTCTGTAACAAATCAAGAGCTGTCAGATTTTAGAAAAGCCTGGAAAGACTTGAATGAATTGATGCTGAGTGAAGTGAGCAGAACCAGGAGAACAAAGTACACATTAACTGCAATATTGTGAGATGATCAACTATAATGGATATTCAGCAATCAAGGAAAATCCTGAGAGACCTATTACAGAAAATGCCATACACATCCAGAGGTTAAATAAAAACAACTATGGAATCGGAATACAGAAATAAAGCAAAGCATACTATGTTCTCTTTTTAAAATTTGTTTTTATGTTTTTTCTTTTGTTCTTTCTGCTCAAAAGACTGCAAAAGGATGAATGTAGAAAACTACTTTTGTATATAATAGAAAAATAAATATTTTTAAATTAATTGTGAGAAAAATAAAATATATTAAGAAAAAACAAAACTTGAAAAGAAAAAAGTTAATAAAATATAGTATATCAGATGTAGTCTTATCAGAGCAGAGTACAATTCCTTATTCCTGAACACAATGCCTCTCTTAATTCAGTCCAAGATTGTATTACATTTTTTGGTAATCATAAAAAAAACTGTTGAATTGGTGGTCCACTAAAACATCCAGATATTTTTCAAAGTAACTGCTATCTACTTATGCCTCATTTACCTTATACTAAGCAAGTTAATTTGTTTTTGAAATGAATGTAAAAATTGAACATTGAACCTTATTAAATTTCATTTTTTTACATTTGGCTATTTATATATAGTCTGCCAAAATATTTTTTTAATAATCTTGACTGACATCCAATGTGTTATTTAGCCTTCCTAGGACCAAAGTTTATTTTCTTTTTAGAATTCAAAGTTGACTCTTTTTTTTTGGAGGCAATCAGAGTTAAGTGACTTGCCCAGGACCACACAGCTAGTAAGTGTCACTCAGTGTCAGTTCTGACTCCAGGGCTAGTGCTCTATCCACTGCTCCACCTAGTTGTCCTCAAAGTTGACTATTTCTAACTATTTCTAAGCATCAGTAGTAAGGTTAGAACCCAACAGGTTTAGAAGGGGTTAACATAATTTTGAAAATTTCAGGATGATTCATCATTTCAGTCGACTGAAACATTAAATCAGAGAATGAATTGAATCAAAGCATAGATAAAGTCCTACAGAGCCCCAAACAAAACTCAGTGACCCTATTTCTACTTGGGTCAAAGTTTCCCAATTTCTACTTCTAGGCAAAGAAGAATAGCAAACGATCTAGTTATTAAATTCCTTCAGTACCTATTATGTGCAAATTTTGGAGTTTAGGTACTGTAAAGGATTGAAAGATAAAACTTAATACTTGTAGGGAGCTTACAATCTAGTAGGGAAATAAGACATGGACACAAATAATAATAATGAAAGCAATATGGTCACATTGACATAAGGCAAAAATTATTTCTAATAAATCTATTTTCTAAGAAACTAATAGATCTTTGTCAATTATCTTATTAATTGACTCACTATTAAAAAAACAAAGAAAAATCCCATAGCAAACAGTAGGATTACATGGTGCTAAAATGTGTCATTGTATACGGGTCATTGATTTGAAATGCCACAGAGGACAGCTTCTGATCATTGTTATAAATAAGTAATGAGATAAGCAATATTACAGCAGGACTCTGTGACTTTACAATGCAGTTTAACTATGAAGTGTTAATGATGTCATTGGATTAGGGGGCAACATTTTCTGGGCTAATGACAAAAATCTCATACAGAAACAAGCTGAATCCTGAAACTGATGACTAGTTAGGCAACTTAGAAAGTGAATTGCCAGCAAAGTAGATGGTATCTGAAAATAAGATTCAAATAGCTGGATCCTGGCTTGAAATATAGAAATGTTTGGTTTCTGACCAGGGATATATACACACACACACACAAAGGATATATTTTCCAGGTGTCTTGAATATTTAATTAAAAGAGTAGTAAAGTAAAAGGGTTGGGGAAAAGAAAAGTCAGACTATAGGTATGTCCCAAGTTATATACCATAAAGAGGAGATGCAGTAAAGTAGAAAGAATAACAATTGAGATATACAGAACTTCAAAAGAAAAACAAATCTAAAAACTAATAAAACTCAGTTTCACATGTTGATACACAAATATTAAAGCTTAGCTAACAACCAAGAGGAATCATTTATCCTAATGCAAGAAGGCAAATTTGTCCCTCTTGATTATGATTCTGGAAGGGTGAACCTTATTCAAAAGAAAGAAAATAGGTAAAAGATTATGGGTAGCACTCTGTGTTAGTAAGGTATATTCTTGAAAAGAAAGAAAGGTAACCAGTCTACAGGGAGGTACAGGAAGGAGGGAGAAACTCAAGAGATTATATAAGAGATTTTACAAAGGATGAGAAGGAGGGGAAATTTTTCAAAGAAATTAATATGACCTTTCAAATTAAACCAAAATATACCTTAATATTTAATTACTCCTATGCAAAAATGGGCACTGGAGATGATAGTGAAAATATGATTTAGCAATAAGAAAAGGAATAAAAGACCCTTTCCAATATCCTCTAGAAAATAATGATAAATCAAAATACTTTAATAAAAAAAATTGTAGCCTTGAAATATTGTAACCACTGAAAAGTGAAACTAACTACATTATAATAGGAAACAGCTGATCATTAAGTTGGGAATAATTTTTGGATTTCTCATCTGTATATAGTCATACTATCAACTATTGAAGCAAAATAAGAATGAATTATAAAATAGAAGAATAAATGTGAGATTAGGTTTACATTTAAGGCAACTCAAGTGACCTATTTAAATAATTTATTTATGCAAACAATGAGAAATATATAAAAGAATACACATTGACACTGACTAGTTTCATTTCTCATGGAAGGTTAACTGATATAATCATTAAAACAATGAGATTCAAAGAACCCAGAGACCTTAGAAGCAATATACTTAATCTCCTTTCCAAACTGGAAGATGGGCAGCAAAGGACTATGAAGAATATCAACTAATTTGAAAACTTTACATAAGAGGATGATAGGAGATCATGAAGGATTTTGCCTCATAAAGAGTAAGCAGTTTAAAGGGAAGTTTGGTGAGAAAACCTACAAAATTTGGAAATCATTCCAAGGGCATTTATCAGAAAGAGAACAACAATTAAATGACAAATCTATTAAAAAATTTCTGTAACAAATCCTTTTATCCATCAGTAACAGAACTCTTAGTATCATAGCCCCTGATTTCCTACTAAATGAAATAGAAACAATACTGAGGAAAACAAAGCTTTGAAGAGTAACAGGACTAGATCCATTATACCCAGAGATTGTTCCCTCTGAAAGAAAAGTCATTTTGTGGGTATAGAGGAATCCTTCTCTAAATATCTTAAAATTGAGAGAATGGGAGGAAAGCAAAGGTTTAGATAAAATCTTATATCATTACACCATTCTAGAGATAAGAAGACAAAATAAATAAGAAAACTATGAAATGAAAATCCACCCTGGAAAAAACAAGTAGATAAAGAATGTATGTTGTCCAGATTATAGTTTGCAATTGGATAGAGAGCATATAGAACAGGACCAGAAGTATTTTGGATAGACACTGCTCATAAATTGACTCCCAAAATGAAGAAGGGAAGAGAGACCTGAATTACCTTTGAAAAATTGCTTAATGGTTTAAATAAAGTCAAACATTTCCATGTCAGTCTTGTCCACAACCATGTATTAAATACTTGCTATGTTACAAAGTACTATACTAAGCACTGAGGATACAAAGAAAGTTAGAAAACAGTCCCTACCCATAAGGAGTTTATATTCTAATTGAAATAAATACACACAAAACACATACAGAGTCAATGTATGGCATCTGAGGAGGGGGATGTATTAGAAACTGGGGTGTCCTGCTACTGTAGATGATAGAATTTGAGCTGAGCCTTGAAGGAAGCTAGAGAAACTGAGGTCAGGGGGGGATAAGGCATCTTACTAATGATAGCCAGGCAGTGAAAAACAGTGACAAGAAATGTCATGTTGCATTTGAGAAAATGTGAATAAGTCAATACTGCTGGTTCCATATAAAGTATGTGGAAGAAACTAAATTCTAAGACGGGAAATATAGGGAGTATGATTACAAAGAAAATGTCAACCAGAAAACTTAATCTGGGAGTTAATAGGGAGTCACTGAAATTTTGAACAGGAAGGTTACCTGGACAGATTTGAAGCCTACCTAAGACACTTACTAGGTGCATCACCCTTAGCAAGTCATAAGAACCTTAAAGTCAAGTTAGCAATTTGTTACAAATTTATTATATGTCAGATACTATGCTAAGAAAGGCAAAATAAAAAAGCCCTGTTCTTAAGGAGTTGACAGTCTAATCAGGGAGACAAAATGAAAATAATTATGTACAAACAAGATATATGGAGGGTAATGTCAGAAGGACGTCACTAAGGTTAAGAACTAGTAGTAAAGAAGCATTCTTGCAGAAGTAGGACCTTAGGTGAAAAAATGCCATCTAGTCCAAACCCCTTCATTGTAGAGATGAGGAAGCTGAAACTGAGAGAGACTAATTTCCCTTAGGTCAGTGACAAAGAGGATATGAATTTAGGTCCTCAGGTTCTAAATACTGCATGCTGATAACCTCTCTCAGTTTTGGTTTTCTCATCTATAAAAAGAAAAGAAAAGAAAAGCAAACAAAAGACTTGCTATGCTAGGTTTGTTGTGAAGCTCAAGTAAGATACATTTGTGCAAAGTGCTTTGCAAAGTGAAAGCACTAAATAAAGGTCAGTTATTATTATTATTATTTTTACTAATGATAATTTCCCATTAAAGGTGCTTTTCTTATTTTTTTTTCTTTTTAACCTTAATCTACAGATAATCCACCCATTAGCCATCTTCTACTTTCTAGGCCTTGAAGGTTACTTAGATATAAATCCCATATATGGAGCACTACCTGGCTTTGTTCTTTGCTTTTGTCTAGAATTCAAATCATTTTTGCTTTCCCACCACATCTAAGTAATTACAAGATGCCATCACAGTGGTTCAGAATGAAGGCTCCCAGTTCTTCCTGTTGCTTTCCCAGGCCCCTACATCTAATGTCAGTATTTCAGGCAGACTGAGTTTTTCCCAGTTTTTCTTTGGTCTTTCTTTCCATCCTTGTGGTAAGAATGCTTCAGGCTAGGACTATAATCACACTGAAAGGCCATTACATGATGACCATTAGCCAGAGTTTGTGGTCAGAGCTTTGCAACACAAATGTTCTGGTTAGGCATCATGGATCCTTCTTATCTTCTTTTCCCCATTAGGAAGTTACTCCTGAGGAGCTGATTGCCTACCTACAACTTCAGAAATCCAAATTTCTGTAATCATAGACGAAGAACTTGAAAGGATATTGAAAGGCCATCTAATCCACTCTCTCACTTTGCTGGAAACCCTGGGGCTTACCCATGATCCTATGCATGGTAACCATCAGACAGCTGATTCAAATCCATGTCTGTTGATTTCAAGTGTAGCACTGTTTTCCAGGACCCTATACTTCCTAAAGTCATTTTTTATTCATGAACTCTTGTCTTCACAAATAAAGCAGCTTCACACAGGTCAAATTGTCACAAATTAATTCAGGCCAAATTAATGAAGGTTTTTTATTTTTTTTTTAAATAGTAGGTCCCTTTGGAAGCTAAATTCACTTGATTTTGCCACCAGGGAACCAATTAACAGTTTACTGTTTCAGTGTATATAACTGAACTCTAATCACCTTGCAGAAGTGCCTGAGTAACTCACAGGGAATAATGTTGGCACCCCAAGAATCTGCCTGGAGATGCAATACAAGCAGTTTTCCCATCACAAGTGGATCTAATTCAACATCAAAAGATCAGCTGGAAGAGAATAATGCTAATCCACCATCACATACTGTAAAAATCAAATGATGCCCAGGCCAGAACCTGCCAAAAGCACTGATGAAATCCTAGACAGACAAAACACATGAAATATGAAATACCTCTGGTTTGGGGACTCTTTGTTCTTACAAGTGGGATAACTTATGGGAAGTGAGTACTTTTGGAACCTTACCTGAAGCATAACCACATTGTCACCTTCAAAGGTCACAAACACATCTGAGTCACATTTTAAGCCCGAGATCCGATTTTCCATCATGTAGCCCTTCACCAGAAGAAAAAGAAAATAAATATATCATTGATTACTTTCATGTTCAATTTATTTAATAGACTGGCTTTCTTTGCATATCATTTCCTAAATTTATTTTTGAGACTACCACCTTTATTACTGGTGATGCTAGATTTGGAAATCATCAATCTACATTGCAAAGGATATAATCATAGAAGTTTATGAATAGCAAATAAGTTGGGTTGGTCAGGTGGTAAGAGCAAGAGATGAATGACCTACCTATTGCTCATCACAAATGGTATATACAGTTTCTATGTCTGTGTTTTTAATAGGCTTTCAGGAGATTCCCCAACCTCACCTCTTATTCTTAGAATCTCTATTTTCTTTCAAAACACAGACCCAGTATGACGTCTTTCCTTATCCTCTTCTAGTTAGTGTCACTATTCTTATAATATTACTGTTTATGTTATACAGGTTTCCAGTTTATTTATACGTTTTATCTAGGGAGGTAGGTGACTCAGTGGATATAATACTGGGTCTAGAGTCAACACCTTAGTTCAAATCCAGCCTAAAGACATTTACTAGCTCTGTGACCCTGGGCAAGTCACTTAACTTTGGTTTGAAGAAGGAAATGAGAAATCACCCCACTATCTTTGCCAAGAAAGCCTGTGTTTTGTACATGGGATCATGAAGAGTCAGATATGGCTGAATAACATACATGCTCTATCTCTCCATGGACCAGGAGAATATAAGTTCCTAGAGAATAGGGGTTATTCATTGCCTTTGTATCCACAGAGTCTAGCACATGGTAGGAATTTAATAAATGCTTCTTGAATTGAACTGATGGTCATTTTGTGCAGTATCCATACAAGGTCCAAGGTTGGGAGAATTATAAGACAGCCTTAAGTAACTATGGTGGACTTACAGTGGAGGATTTGTGAGAGCATCTGAACCAGAGTCAAACAGGAGGAAAGTATGGATGGATTGGAAGGATTCACATGGATTCATATGAATAATGTAAAAAATTCAACAAATTCTTCTGAATATTTTCCACCTTTCCCTGAAAACACTAATTTACATGGACATAAAAATTATGTTTTCCTATGAGCATAGATCAAGAGCTAGAAGGGGTCCCCAGTAGTATAGTCCATTTCCTTCATTTTACATATGAGCAAATGGAGATCTAAAGAAATTAGGTGACTTGCCCAAGGTCACACAGTTGGTAGAGCCATGATTCAAACATATGACTCCAGGTGTATTAAGAAAGTTTATCATTCTTTCCACTGAGCCATAATTCTTCTCTCTTGCTCTAAGCACAGAAGAGGGATGCCACCTCTGGAGAAAAAAGACAACTCATATATTAGGACAATTAATAGGAAAGGAAGAGAAAGAAGTTAAGTTACTATTATGACATATTAGCATCATTAAAGAAAATTCACTGGGCCATAGCAATGCTTTTGTCATAATACTGGCATTTCTGCAAGAAAGTTGCTGGGGGTTACTATGCTCTATATTTACATTTTCAAGATATTAGAGTGGCTGAATCAACAATCCAAATAAAAATATAAATATATAAAATAAGTAATAAAATATAAATATAAAAATAAAAAATAACAGGAAAAACTATGAGGCAAGATCTTTGGTCCTATAGATTCCCTTCTAGAGTCTGTTCCTCCATCCCCCTTTCCATGTGTTTCATATTTCCCCCTATCAAAATTTGTCTCCCAATAAGATGCAAGAGACTGATAATTTAGGATGAATTGTGGCCACATTCCTCTTTCCTTAGGATATTTGCATTCTAAGCCCCTAGTTTAGAGATGCAGCACAAGCAGTTTTCCCATCACAATTCACTATGGACTTTGCAGTAGAAATCTTTGAGCCTAGGAGGCTCGAAGATTTCTACTGCAAAGTCCATAGTTACTCTAAATGCATCATCTCACATGATGAGGGCAGTGAGATTTAATGTAAGGGTCACTAATTTTGAGTCAAAGCACCCAAGTTCAAGACCTATTTTTGCAATTTAGTAACTGTATGACATTGGTCTAGTCCTCTCCCTGGAGCATTTTTAGAATGAGAGGTTGTACCAAATCAAAAGTATTAAAATAATATTCAACCTGCAGCAGTGCTGAGTGCATTTTGAATCACATTCAAATGTTATTGACAAATATTTAACAAAATAAATAAAAATGTAATGAAATATAAAAACATATTTAAAAATTAAAGCATAAGGTGGGCTGTAGGGATCCTTATGTATGAACTAGTGACCTTTCTAATTTCTGAGTTTGACACCAATGGATTAGATGATGTCTAAGATTTTCCAGCTTTGAATCTTGTGGTGTACACAGCAACTTTATGGTATGAGTAGTGTGCTCTCATTAATACTATTTTAGAAATTAAGAAAGTGAGATTCTTCACTTATTGAGTAAAAGATTATTAAAAATCTTTGTAAAGGTCATATAGAGCTGTCATCCATTCATTTCAGTTGTGCCTGATCTTTGTGATCCCATTTAGGGTTTTTTTTAAGTTAAAACAGTAGAGTGATTTGACATTTCTTTCTCCAACACATTTTTTTAATAGATGAGGAACTGGGGCAACAGGTTATATAATTTGCCCAAGGTCACACAGCTAATAAGTGTGTGAGACCAGATTTGAACTCAGGAAGATAACTCTCCCTGACTCCAGACTTAGTTGCCCAGTACTTAAATCCATGATTTTTATACCAAAAAAAACCCAGTGTTCTTTCCACCCTATCACACATATCTGCCTTATTAAGCCCCTACTATGTGTTCATACCATCTCTAGTCTGCCACCAGAATTCCTTCCCATTCTGTGACCACTCACTCTCAATGATGACATTTCCCTTTCCACTTCACATGAATTCCTTTGGTGTACTTTTTAAAAATTAAATATTTTATTTATTTATTTTTCCAATTACACACAATGGTGATTTTCAACAATCTTTTTTCCCCCCCAAGGTTTTGGGTTTTACATTTTTCTCCCTCCCTCCTCTTTCCCCTTCCTCAACAGAAAGCAATCTAATATAAACTATATATGTATAGCCATACTAAACATAGATCTATATTAATCATGTTTCTGGTGTATTTGTAATTGTAGTTAACCTTTTCTCCTAACTCCCTACCATATTTTAAGCTCCATGAGGGGAGGGATCAAGTCTTATATAAAATTTATATCTCTTTCAGGAGAGTAAGCACGTAATAAAGTTGGGGGGTGCCCATAGGAATGCAGTTATCTTTATCAAATAGTCAAATCATGATCCCCAGCTCAACATCACTTAATTCTGTTTCACTCTACCAAGAACTCAGATAGTATGTCCTTAATAATAATAATAATAATAATAATTAATAATAATAATCCCTTATGTGTATATGCTGATTTATAATTCACAAAATACTCTAGATTATCTAATTCAGTCCTCACAACAACCCCGTAAGTAAGAGGTAGTAAGGACAATCTTCATTTTCAAAGGGCAGAAACCAAAACTTAGAGATTAAGCCTAGGGTGGTGCAGTGGATAGAAAAGTGGCCTTGGAGTCAGGAGGACAAGAGCCTGAATCCAACCTCAGACACTTGACACTAGCTGTGTGACCTTGGGCAAATTACTTAACTCTGATTGCCTCACATCCATGGCCACCTCCAGTCATCCTGATTCCTATCTGAACACTAGACCCAGATGGCTCGGGAGGAGAAAGTGAGGCTGGTGATTTAGACAGCACCCCCTCACTCAAATCCAATTCATATCCTTGCCATGGTATCACCTCACTGATGTTGTGATTTTCTTTAAGAATGAAGGACAAACATCATCATTCAAACCAAGTCTATCTTATTATACAATGGACCCATACCTTTGATTTACCCTTATTTTACAGATGAAGAAACCAGGTTTTAAGTAACTTGTACCCTGTCACACAATTAGTGAGACTCTCAGATCAGGTCTCCTAACTCCATATCACATTTTTTGGAGGTTGTCTTTAATTTAATTTTAAAATTATTTTATATCCTTTAAATTTGTTAAGTCTCTTCTCAGGTTAATTAGAGTAAGGTGACTTGAGCTCATTAGTCTTTAAAATGACCATTGCTCTAAAAAAATAGCTTAATGATTGTCTGGTGACTGATTGAAGTAAGACAGGACAAAAGTAACCCTCTGGAAACAGTAATGAGTAAAAACATGATTTTTCTTTTATACAACATTTCATCAGAAATCTGAGATTTTATTCCTTTCCTAGACTGTTTGAGTAAGCTCAAGCTGGCTGTCCTGACTCCAAAATCTGACAGAAGCCACATGACTCCCTTACAACAGATTTTCAACTTACAATGAAGCTAGTTCTTAGTGTAGACAAACACCTTTGACATGTTGGAAGAAATGAAGTTCACAAAATGCTAAAAACATTACAGTAATTGAAAGTGAAAGAACAACCCTCCCTCTCAAAAAACTAAAAACTCACATGAAGAATGGCTGGCATGCCACTTTCAATCTCTCATAGCTAGTTGAGATTTATTTTTGACCCAATTTTCATAAAACATGTCAAATGTGTTTGCCCCATTTTTGAGGACCAAATCCTTGGCAAGTCTGAAGTTTCCAGTTTTAAAACTAACCAGACTCAGAGCATATGGTGTCATGGAATGAGCCTTGGGTTAGAAAGTACAGGGCTGAGTTAAAGTTCCAGCTGTGTGATTCTGGGATTCTGCTCCCTCTTTCTGATCTTCAGTCTTCCAACCTGCAAAATCAGGGGGTTGCCCTAGATGCACTCTGAGTTCTCTTCTGGTTCTAATATTCTAGGTCACCACGATTATCATCTTAGTCTTTTTGTTTGTTTAGTTGTTTTTAAAGATTCATACAACTAAGAGTATTCCCTTCTCCCATAAAGATCAGTTCAGTTCACTAATTCATTGGGTTTTTTTTCTATATTTATCTGCTAGAAGATATTAAGCAAAGAGAGGAAAAATAACTTATGGAGAACTTTTGATCTGTCTTCAAATATCTGAATGACTTTTAGAGGGAAACAGGACTTAAACATTCTCCTTGGCCTTAGAAGGCAGAAGGAACAACTGAGCAAAGTCACACAAGGGTAAATTTATGTTTGATGTAATGAAATTCTTCCTAACAGTTAAAACTTTCTAAAAGTATAATGAGCTGCCTTGGGAGGCAGTGTTTCCCCCTCACTAGATATCTTTAATCACCAAGGTCACTCGACCACTTGCTGGGAGTATTGAAGAAGGGATTCTTATATGACTGACTTTGTCTTAATTTTTTTTATGTTTTTTTAGCCTAAATTTAGGGTTCCAATATTTTCCCTAACAAATAATATTTGGATTTTTTTTGTTTTTAAGAAAGCTTCTCTGAAATATTTTAAAAGCTCAACAATTACCTTCATATTAGACTGTTTGCCTCTGTCCAGGTTGTTCCTTATATCCCCTTTCCCCACAGTTACATATAAGATAGTACATAGTTTTGTTTCAAAGAATTCCCTTAAAAATTACAGAGAGCAAAGATAGATGTAGGAAAGTTGACTGAAAGTGAGGGATCCTGAGAAAAGTGGCATGCTCTGTTTCTGAGTAAGATATAGTCAAAGGTCACCTATAAGAGTCTAGGATCTTGGAGGCAGAGTCCAAGTTCTACTGGTGGAAGAAGACAGAGCATGGCTAGAGTGCAAGTTGTAGATATGGTTTGGAATAAAATGGTCAGGAAGTGATGTGGTGGTCTGGTTTCTAGTAAGATAAGACTAAAGCTTTCCTGCTAGAACCCAGCATCAATGGAACAGAACCAACAGTCAGAAATGGAATCAATCCACAAACACTTATTAAGCACCTACTATGCACTATGCACTGTGCTAAGCACTGGAAGAACATTGAATTAAAATATGGAAGAATGTGCTGTTTAAGTACAATATTAAAAGTCTGATGTGTTTGTAAGACATTCAGAAAGTCAAAGTAAGACCAGAGGGACTATTTCTATAATGCTTTAGATTTATAAAATACAATATGTACATTATGTTATCTGATCCTTATACTAACCCCAGAAGGTAGATAATGCAAGTATTTGAAAACTATCTTTACATGTAATCTGAAAAAAATTAAATTAAATTTAAAAAATACTTATGTATTGAGTTTTTCTTCCTAAGGGTTAGTAGGTTTCAATATGAGCATATGATATTAGGTATAAATGTTATATGTGAAAAAGATCAATTAGATGATTAAGAATAGAAAAGGCTTTTCTAGGAAAAATATACAAATTCCAGATCATAGCAAAGAATTTGATAAAGTCTCTCTCTTGCTTTGTGAAAAAGATGAAGATCTGGCCAGAGACTTCTCTTAGAGTCAGAGTGATGGAATCAATTTTGAATCTGGAGATCTACCTTCAGGATTTTGCTCTTCCATCAATGAGCTACATGGCCTCAGATAAAACATTTCATTTGCTTGGGCATCAGTTTATCCACATGTAAAATGAAGACATTGGAATTTATAACCTCTAAGCTTCCTATAAACTCAACATTTTATATGTTATAT
Source organism: Macrotis lagotis (assembly GCF_037893015.1). Taxonomy (NCBI): domain Eukaryota; kingdom Metazoa; phylum Chordata; class Mammalia; order Peramelemorphia; family Peramelidae; genus Macrotis; species Macrotis lagotis. Next base: position 158,724,326 of record NC_133658.1, on the reverse strand, counting down.
GAGTCAATTAGCATCTGGGAGAAAATTGCTTGCATATATGAGGTAAAGATGCTTTCTTGCAGCATGGGATCCTAGTAGGTTAAAGTAATCCAGAATCAAAGAAACTTAAGAGTCATATGGGACCTCAGTGCTCAGCTGGTCAAACGCATATCTGAAATTTCTTCTCCTAGGGTGGCTAGGTAGTACAGTGGATAGAGCACTGGCCTTGGAGTCAGGAGTCCCTGAGTTCAAATATGACCTCAGACACTTAATAATTACCTAGCTGTGTGGCCTTGGGCAAGCCACTTAACCAAAACTAAAAAAAAAAAAGATATTTCCTCTCCAATAAGCCCAACAAATGATTATCCAGTCATTCCTTTAAGACTTCCAATGAAGCAAATCCTCAAACAGACTTTTCTATTCTATGGTAGCTATAATCATTAGGTAGTTTTTCCTCATATCAGGTCTTTTTTAAAATTTTTACCTTTTGCCCTATGGAAACAAACATAGTTTCTGTTATTCTACAGATTAATTATCTCTTTCTCAGCTCCATGTCATTGAAATTTTTCAAGCAGGCAATTCATGTCTGCATTCAAGTCACTATAAATATATATTAAACAGCACAGGGCCAGGCACAAATTCCTGGAATCTCTACTGGAATGATAGCTGATAATGAACCCCTAAGGTCAACTCATTTGGTCTGGCCAGTCAACTGGTTCTGAATCCCTTTAATCATTCTATCGTCCAGCTCACACCTCTTCATCTTTTTTCACAAAGCAAGAGAGAGACTTCATCAAATGCATTGCTATGATCTAGAAAAGTACTACCAATTATAATGTTGTTCATTCATGTCCAACTCTCTATGACCCCATTTGGAGTTTTCCTGCAATGATACAGGAGAGGTTTGTTATTTCCTTTTCCAGTTCATTTTACAAATAAGGAAACTGAGGCAAACAGGGCTAAGTGACTTGCCCAGTCACACAGCTAGACAGTATCTGAGTCAGAATTTGAACTCAAGTCTTTCTGACTTCAGGAGTAGTATTTTATCCACTATACCACTGAGCTGCCCTACTACTAATAATAGCATGTATGGAGCCATTTAAAGTTAGCTAAGACTGCATATTATCTCATTTGATCCAAAAGACAATCCTGAAAAATAAGGACTATTTTAATATGATAATATAAATTTTCTTCATTTTACAGATTAGCAAACTGAGGATGAGAGAAGTCAAGAAACTTATTAATAAATATCTAATGCAGAATTTGAACTCATGTCTTCCTATTTCCAAGTCCAGCTCTCTATGTACTGTGTCATTTGGCAGCCTTCAGTTTTCTAGTCATAACTTTTGGTTGACATCAGTTCATTTGAGTCTTATAACAACCCTATAGGGAAGTTATTATTATGTCTACCTTACAAATGAGGAAACTGAGGCTCAAAGAAGCTATTTGCCCTGCCCAGATTATGCAACTAGTAACTTGATTCCCAAATTTAGGACTCTTTCTAACTCTAATCATATTACAGACCACTTCATAGAATAGTGAATTCTGTTCTTGCCCCTATTTCAAAGGGCCTTCCCCTTCCCATCCCTGCAAAGTGCGGCACACTAACATTTTCACTTAGTTTCTATTTAATGCATATAAGTCCTATAATTGTATCAGAAATATAACCAAGAAAAGAAAACTCTGTTTGTGGATCAGAAGATGTAAAGTCAGCAGCCTGACTGACAAGTCACATACATCCTTCTCTCCTGCTGCAGCTGAAGATTTCAGAAAAAACATATATTTTGCCAACTGATTTAAGGTCTAACGCATTCAGTTCTCCTGAAATACTTCACTTGCCATGCTTTTAGCTGAGGTTGGTGTTAATTTCCAGGATGAGGTATTCCACATTAGTCATAGTTGTTTCAACTAGAAAAGACCAGTTAGATCACTGAATTCATTATGGTGTTGGAGTATAAGAGTTCTTCCCAGGGGAGGATCTCATACTTCCACTGTTCACTAGCTTGTAGGTATTGAGCCAGATTCTCATCCTATGGAAATCAACAGGGATTCTCATGGTTTTACAGAAAGATAATTTAGCCTAAAATGTGTCATGAGTTAAAGTGGAAATTTTACTTTTTCAAGGTTTAGTGTGGTGTTATTGGACACTGGGCTTGTGTGAATGAAGTGCTGAGTGCCAAGGCCTCACTAAGAGAAGAGGTGAGCCAACTCATCTCTGGAATTAAAACTACATGTTCTCAGCCTATGAGAACCTCTTTTCAAAGTCATCTTTCCATGGCATTAAATAGTATCTGAGGTTTTAGAGACACATGTTTCAATTACAAGCATTCCCAAAATTTGTTCTTTTCAAATGGAGTCCTAGTAAAAAGAACCCATTGAACCTCACAAAAAAGGAAGAAACATGCTACATCCAAGAAAGAACAACATTTTCCATTAACTTCCTTTGCTTCTAATAAAAAAAATATGTAGAATAAACAGAAAAAAATGAAATGTTTGGTATTTCTTAAGCCAATAGGGTATTTATGTGTAATACAACCCAGAATCTGATTGAAGCATAATAAAGAGCATATACAGTAGGCTACATTATTTTACTTTTTTTTGAATATATCTAGCCTTTTAGGAGTTAATTGTGAGGTGATATCCTATTTCGATGGAATATTTATAAGACATATATTATGTCTCAAAATTTGTTCATTGAAAGTTTAATATTTTCCTACTGTTTTTAACATCGTCACATTTTAAGTGTTTGATTACATTTAATAAATGTATCAGAACAAATTTAAAACAGGTTCTATATAGCATTAGCTTTATGTTTTAACATAAATTGGAGAAAGATTTTGTTCATTTCCAGCAACAATTTTGAAGGCGAAAGCAAGAATGAATGGGTATTTAACTCTGCCACTAAAGGAGGCAGTGAGGTATGATGGATAGAAGGCCTGCCTTGAATTGAAGAAGAGAGCCATTCAATGGCCTCTTTTGACACACACTAGCTTCATAACCAGGGGCAAGTCACTTAACCTCTGAATGCCTCAAGCAATTCTCTAAAATCGTAAATTACTGATGGGCTATGAATTTGCATTGAAAAAAATGCAACTCTGATTCCAGTAAGGAATGGAATATACTGTGGTCAATTTCAAATTATACCCCAATATTTCTATTTCTTAATCTTTTTTTATGTCCCCTGACATTAACCTGGGTGAGGATTCCAAAGTACAATGACCACACAGTTTTTGTGGAGCTTACATAAAATTCATCATATGGATTTTGGTTTGAATTTTAGATCTCTTGGCACTTTTAGACCTCAGTCAATGTCTAGAGAGGCAGGATTCAGTGGGAATAATAAGGGAAGTGGAGGAGCTAAGAAATTAAAGTTATTCTCATGAAAAAAGATTCTGCTGTTGTTTTTCATGCTTGAGGGTGGGTTCATAAACACTGACAACACAAGGTGTTATTTATAAGGATTGTTGAGCAAGATGAAAGGGAAAAAGAAAAGAATCTCTCTTCATGTGTTGTTCCCATTGTCTATGTAGATCATCAATCATTTCTCTTCTCCAAAGCTCACAGCAGGAGACAGGATTAGGCATAAGAGTGTGTGTGTGTGTGTGTGTGGGGTGGGAAATAAGATGATCACAGGTCTTTTTTCTGGTTCTGGAAATGTCAAACCACAGTAAGGCTTTCCAAAGAAAGAAGCTTCTATGAGATGTTTCTGTCATATTTCAGACCATCAGAAGTCTGGCACTTCGATAACATATCACATAACATTTAAAGGGGGCAGCTAGGTGATGCAGTGGATTGAGTGCAGAGTCTGAAGTTAAAAAGACTGAGTTCAAATCTAGCCTCAGATATTTATTAGTTCCTCATCTGTAAAATGAGCTGAAGAAAGTTATGGCAAACCACTCCAACATCTTTGTTAAAAAAAAAACAAAACCAAAATGGGGTGATGAAGTGTTGGATATGACTAAAATGACTGAACAACAGCAATCAGACATTAAAAGAAAAAACTTGAACATCCTAGCTTTAGCAATCAAGCAAAATAACAATAGTAATTATTATACCAACTCCCTTATCTATAACACTTGAGGTTTAAAAGTCAACTTCCCACACCATATTCCCCATGAGATAGGTGACCTAAGGATGATTGTCCCCATTTTCCAGATGGGGAATGTTATTCTAAAAAGAATTTGATTCTTTGAGGCCCAGTATATAGATCTATCTCCCCAAAGAGCAGATCATGTAACACTAAGGTATAGAAAAAGAGAAAGGATTTTATTGTTAGAGCAAGTTTGACTTGAAGACTTTGCTTCTTAAAAATATCGTTTTTCATTATTCATTGTTTTTTATCGGCATGTGTTTATGGTTGCTATTTTCCATTCATTTCTTTAGCACTCAGTGGAGTGCAACAGGTAAGGTTTGAGACTTGGAGTCAAGGGTTCAACTATCACCTCAGGCATCTCTCTTAAGATTTATTTACTAAGTTATAGGCAGAGGTTTGTTGCAGCTAGTCAATTGTTAAATTTTCCCTCAGAACTTACAGTTTGAGAAAATGTTGCAAAGTAGAGTTTGATTTATTGTTTTAGGTGTTGATAAAGCAGATTAAATTTAAGTATATGAGGTATACTTTTTTCTTGAGATAATTGTTAGATAGTTACCAGAACACCCTCGTAAATAGTAATAGATTAATAATAGACTCTTATAAATGACATATACATATATATACCATAACTGCTAGGGAGTGAAGTATCATTAAAAATCTTCACCCCAAAAGGCAAATTATCGCCAAATTTGGATTTACAATTAAATACAAGGTATTATAAAAGGGCAATAATTAAAGGTCCAAAAGGACATTTAAGATCAAATAAGTTCAGCAATTTAGAGAAAAGGAAATTGAGCCTAAACAAGGCAAAGTTTCTTACTTCAAATTACCAAGCAGTAAGATGTAGTGTAAGGTGGGCTGGATCTGAAGTTGGTCAGATGGCTTCAGTGATCTCTAAGGTCACTTCTAGTTCTGGAATCCAAAAATATTCTTATAGGTAAAAGACTCAGAATTCAAATCTGGGTCTTGGGATCCTAGATGTAGAGCTGAAAAGAATCATCTTGTCCAAATCCCTCATTTTACAGAAGAGAAAATTGATGTTCAGAGAAAGTGAATTGACTTGGCTAAGATCATACAGGGAATGGCAAAGACAGGAACTGAGACTAAATTCTTTGCCTCTAAATTCACAGGTATTGCCATTGCAACATATGATTTTCTGGGTCTTGTTTACTTTTCCAATAAAAGAAAAAGCTTAAATCTGTATCTGTGCAACAAAATACAATGGATGGAACAACAGATGACACAAATTACTGCAGATGATTCTGAGTTCCCCTTGGTAATGATGTATAGAAACTAGAACACAGACCTCCAAGACCTTCCACTCAATATTACCCAAACTCTTTTCTTTCTCAGAAAACTCCCAGCATTTTGCCTATGCCCCCACTAGGTACTTCCTGTGTGTTTTAAAGTATTTCATATTTTTGTCTTATCTCAGGTGGCACAGTAACTAAAATCTTGAATCTGAAATCAGAAAGAGAAGTTCAAATCTAACCTCAGATATTTACTACCTGTCTGACTCCTGGACAAATCACTTAACTTCAGTTTCCTCATCTGTAAAATGGAGATGATAATAATAGCACCCACTTCTCAAGGTCATTGTGAGGAGCATATAAGATAACAATTTTAAAATGTTTAGCACAGTGCCATTTTAAGCACCTGGAAACCAATGGCCAGACCACCCATGGTCAGAGTACACTCCAGAAAATCTGAATACTGAACATCCTTCCCATTACATATCAGGGGGTACCTCTAGCACAAGATCTTTCTCCATCCTTTTTAGTTTATTGTACCCTTTCCCTTCTAATGTCACTTTATATCAATGTTATACGATAGATTTTCTTATTAGAGTGTATGTTGTAACTTTCCCTCTTGAATATAAGCTCCTTGAGCATTGGGGCTCTTTCCTTGGTATCCTCAATGCCTGGAACAATGACCATAGAAGGTGCTTCATCATCATCATAACTATTATTATTAATAACATTATTAATATTTAGCATTTATATAGCATTTTTAAAGTTTGCAAAATACTTTATAAATATGAGCTCATTTGATCCTTACAACAGCCCAGGGAGGTAGATGCTTTTATTCTCATTTTACAGATGAGGAGACTGAGGAAGATAGAGTTTAAGTGACTCAACAAGGGTCACACAAGCTAGTCTGAAGTGGCACCGAGTTCAAGTCTCCCTGCCCTTAGGCCCAAAGTCTGTGTAGGGCATCGACTAGTTGCCTTAGAAAGATTAAACTGAATTGCTAACTTCTACCTGCAGAAATCTTCAGTGTGTCCTGTCCATTCCATCAGAGGTACTCACTCAGCTGGACAACTCAACATTGACTTCATGCTATGATGCCCTTGTTCTTTCTCTTCTCTAAAACCTCTGGCACTGAGAACATGTGCTATATCATAAACATCTTATTCTACTCAATAGAATATTCTCTATTAGAAGTCCCTAAGGAGTAGAATGCTGGATCCAGGGCCAAAAGAGGTTACCATTGATCATTCATTTCAGTTGTGTCTGACTCTTCATGACCCCATTTTGGTGTTTTCTTAGCAAAGATACTAGAATGGTTGGTCTCCAGCTCATTTTGCAAATGAGAAAACAGGCCAATGGGGTGAAGTGACTTGCCTGGTCACATTGGTAGGAAATGTCTGAGGCCAGATTTGAGTCTTCCTGATTTCAGTCCTGGCATGCTATACATTGTACCACCTAGCTGTTCCAGGGTCAAGAATACCCCACTTCAAATCCAACTCCAGAAATTTAGTAGTAATATGACACTGTTTGCCTCAGTTATTTTATCTGTAAAACAGGAATAAAAATAGCACCTACTTGAACTTCTCTGAGTTACTTTAAAGATAAAATGATAGAAAGTTCATAAATTGCTTTGCAAACCCTAAAGAATTATACAAATGCTTCCCCTGCTTCTCCTCCTACTATCATACTTCTACTGGTTGGTTGGTTCTTGTCCTTCATTATCAAAGAAGATGAAAATGACATCACTATGTTTGAGACAAATTACAGTGAGTCTTGCTATGGCTGATCAGACCAATATGAGCTTGAAATGCTCTACCACAGGTTGGGCACAAATACTCCATAGTACCTGGGGTATGTTAAACTAGAACAACTGAGGTTTCCTTGGAGCTGCTTCCATTCTGCCTTGCTCACAGAGTGCAACACCCTCTATGATGAGGGCATACCATGCTGGGCAGTCCTGTTCCAGGTTCTTTCATGCTTCATAATCAATTCCAAAGTTTTTAAGAGAGACCTTCAGGGTGTCCCAGTATCACTTCTTCTGACCCCTTTGTGAATACTTGCCCTTTGTGAGTTTTCCATAAAACAGTCTTTTTTGGCAAGCAGTCATCTGGCACTCTAACAACATGTCCAGCCCAATGTAGTTGCACTCTCCGTAGTAACATTAGAATGCTTGACAGTTTAGTTTGAGAAAGGACCTCAGTGTCTGGTATATTTTCCTGCCAGGTGACCTTCAGAATCTTACTAAGACAATTTAAATAGAAGCAATTCACTTTCCTGACATGCTGATGTTTGTTCTTCATTCTCAAAGAGGACCATGACATCAGGGAGATGATGCCTTGACAAGCACATGAATTGGATTTGAGTGAGAGGTTGCTGTGCTAAGTCATCAACCTCACTTTCTCTTCCAGAGACTTCTGAGTCCAGTGGCCAGATATGGATCAGGATAAGATGGTCCTGGATGCAAGGCAATAAGAATGAGGTGATTTGCCCAAGGTCACACAGCTTGTAAGTGTCAAGTGTCTGAGAATGGATTCAAATTCCCATCCTCCTGACTCCAAGGGCAGTGCTTTATCCACTACACAACCCAATTGACCTTCCTTACATAGTGCAGTTAGACCATACAGCTGGTAGGCATACAGTAATGAGGTCAGTACAATTAGTTCTGTAGATCTTCAGTTTGGTAGTTGGTCTAGTACCTCTTCTCTTCCACACTTTCTTCTGGAACCTTCCAAATACTGAGCTAACTCTGGCAATGCATGTTGTCAACCTCATTGTCAATATGTATCTCCCTGGAAAGGACAATGTCAGATTAAGTGTACCACTTACACTTATATTCAAACCTTCTCCATTTGCCGTAATTGATAGTTCCATATATGGATGGTATGGTGTTGACTGAAGGAGCACTTATGTTTTCTTGGTATTAACTGTTAGACCAAAATTAGCACAAGGAGCAGTGAATCCATCCATATTTGTTGTGTCTCAGCTTTGGAGTCTGCATTGAATACACAATCATCTGCTATACTGATGAACTTCTCTGAGTAACCAAATTTTGACCTAATCTTCTATTAACTCTCATGACTGATGGAATCAAAGGTCTTGGTTAGATCCACATACATTGTATACAGATCTCTATTCTGTTCCTGGCACTTTTCCTGGAGTTATTGGGCATCAACTGTTCCTTGACCCTTTCTGAAGCTACACTGGCTCTCAGAGAGGTGACCATCTTCCAGGTGAAGGATCAGTCTATCAAGGAGGTCTCTGGCAAGAATCTAGAAATGACTTGAAGACAAACACCTCATGACTGTCATAGGACAATCTATTTACTTTACCTTTATAGAGATTGTCATTGGAGGAGTCTTTGAACTCCTAGGGATAACCTTCTCATGCCATATAACCTGGAAAATTTCAATTAGCTTTTGAATAAGCATTGGACTCCCCCCCCCACCTCATAAATCTCAGCTAGAATAGAATCAGCACCAGATTCTTTGTCACTTGAAGAAGCCTAATAACATTCAAAACCTCCTCTTCAGCTGGAACTTCACTAGAGATGGATTGACTTCAACTACCACCACCACCACCACCACCACTACCATCTACCACTACCACTGCTACTACTATTACACTACCATCCTTCTTTTCCAGTCATCCATAGAACATAAAAAGTACTTTATGACACCAGTATGTATGTATGTATGTATGTATATATATATATATATATATATATTATCTTGAATAATCTGTCACTTTTCCTATTTGATTTCCTTGTGGATAATTTTTTCATCTACAATTAAACAATAAGTTTTTATGGACAGGGGCAATGTTTTCTACTCCTTTGTTTCCCCCCCCCCCAGAATGTCTAGCTTAGAATCCAGGCTCAGGAACTGTTCATTGTCTAGTTATATGATAAATCTGATTAATTATGCAGAAACCTTATGTTTTCAATGATTTAATAAGTAAATGCAAAAACCATTGGTTCAATGTCTATGCAAACATGACCTGGTATCCTCTTCATACCAAATTAGCGCTGTTGGACAAGTCCTAAGCAATTGCTCATCTGAAAATCCACAAAACCACAATGATTAGCCTCTCATAAAAAGGTAAGGTATTTTCAAGATGTACTGATCTGTGTTTGAGAATGGTTCTTTCCTTGGAGAACTTGAGAATGGTTCTAAATTGAGCAGATTGAGGAGAGAACTTGAGTAAGACAGCAGCTTTTTCCTTTTTGTCTTGAGATGGATAGATGGATCAAATCCTCTTGTGGAAGCATGGATTCCATCCAGAGAGGGTGAAACAATGACAATAAACAAGGCTCAGGAGATACAAACTTGGCAAAGAGAGACCTGCCAAATGCCAGCTCTCTTCGTTGCTTTTTCACATGCTTGGATACTTTCCATGGCATGTGCAGTTTATAAACACCTTGTTTATTCCCTGAACAATTTTGGCAGGAGGCTTCCAAGGAAAGTTGCCAATATAATGGGTGATTCCTTGGGCTGGTTTCAGTAATCCCACTTCTCTTTGTCACAATTTGCTTTCACTACTATGTAATCTGCCCTCTCCTTTGCCTAAAGGGGCAGGGCATATTGAACAGGAGCAGTTCAGAAACATTACAGAAAATGAATTTATTAAAGAGAAGATCTTGTCATACATTGACAGCAAAGGAGGGTAGCTTTTTTCCATTTGTGATTCATTCAGATGGGGCTAAGTGTAAGGATGAGGAGACCAAGGGGTGCCAAACAGCATCATATCCCAGCTAGTAAAATGAGATCCATAACTGAACACTTTTAGAACAGAAGCTCTTCTTTTTGGATATGAGAGACTTTGTGACATTTAACTAGAGAGCTGAATCTGCCTGGCTAATTATCATGATTCTTCTGAATATCTATGTCCAAACTTGCTATTGCCAGGGAGCTTGTGGCCAAGTCCCCATCCAGCCTTCAGGGAATAATGAAAAGGAAATTAAGAGGTCACATTTCATATCCCTAAGGTATTTAGATTATGATACAGAGAAGATAAGACCAATAAGGGAAGCTAATCAAAGACCAATGAGAACCCTTTAAAAATAGAGGAACTGATCAGGAAGGGCAGGATTGGGTAGGTAGGATTGAACTGTTATAGTCTTAAAAGCCAAAGTCTTTTGGCAGTGATCAAATGAACTTCTGAATTGAGTTTCTGTTGATTGCAGGCTTTAAACCCCAGTTTGTGACACTTTGGATCATATGTAGGACTTCTGCTTTAATGGAACTGTGATGGTGTTTGTCCTTCATTCTCAAGCAGGACCATGATGTCAGGGAGGTGATGACATCACAAGTACATGATTTGGATTTGAGTGAGGGGTGCTATATTAAGTCACCAGCCTCACTTTCTCCTCAGTGGAGAACCATCTGGATCCATTGGCCAAATACAAATCAGGACAACTGGAGATGGCCTTGAATGTGAGACAATGAGGGTTAAATGACATGTCCCTTGGTCACTTAGCTATGAAGTATCAAGTGTCTGTGGTCAGATTCAAACTCCCATCCTCCTAACTCCAAGACCAGTGCCCTATCCACTGTGCCACCCAGCTGCCCCAATATGGGCAGCACAGCTGCTCCCTCACTAAAATCCAATTCATGTGCTTGTAGTGGCATTACCTCCTTGATATCATGGTCTTCTTTGAGAATACAGGATAAACATCATTAATGGAACTGTATAAATAGTTTGGAGTACATAAAAATATAAGGAGAGATAAATGTCACCAATTAAAATCAATTAAAACTATTCATTTTAATTAATGTATTTTATTCTGATTTTTTTTAAATTAATGATGGCTCAACAGCCATAGACAAAGGATAAAGGAATGTTGAAGATGTGGTAAGCATCCTTATAGTACTTGGGAGTTGGCAAGGATCCTTAGATATGATCTGGTTTCATGACCTCCTAAGGTCAAAAGCTGGTGACAATTAGGACTGGATTCCATGTCTCATGACCCCACTCTAGGATTTTATTAAGCCAACTGTCTCTCTTAGGATCATAGACTCATGGATTGAAAGCTAAAAAGGACCTAGAGCCCAACTAAGACAAGCTCCTCAATTTCAAATAAGGATATTGAAGACCTGAGATGTTAAATAACTTATCCAAGTTCACACAGAGAGTATTGACAAAATAGTAACGTCAACTTAGGTCCTTTGACTGCAATATTTTCCCACCGGACTTTGATTCTTCTCAATTAAGTAACTCTTCAGAAATCTGCGTGTCTTCATTGAGCAAGGGTCACACTCATTTTCTCTTTATTGTTTGAATGTTATGTGCTACCAAATTTAACAAGGAGAGGTTTGAGGATGCAGTATTTGTTCCCTCTCTAGAAATGGGAAAATAATAACTGCTGCTGCTGCTGACTGATAATAATGACCACGATGATAACAATAATTGACATTTATATATGGTGTTTGAAGGTTTGTAAATCACTTTATATATGTTCTTGTTTGGCTTTTACAGCAACCCGGTCAGATCATCTGACAGATGAGAAAACTAAGGTTAAAGAGATTCAATGACTCGCTGTGGTGGAAGCAATATCCTTGCTCCCATGTAAGCTAGGCTAGTTTTCTCTTAAAGTTTTCTCTTACTGAGACTTTGTCAGCTCATAGGACTAATGACTTAAACTGTTGATATCACTTCCCAACTACCCAATCAGAAAACAGCCAAAAGAGGTTCAGGTATTAGTTCTGATGCTTGCCTAACAAATTAAAATGGGCAATTGAGTCAAAGGAAAGCATTGAGCCAAATCAACTCAAGTAAACTTCAGTGCATATCCTTGTTGCCTATTCTCCTTTGTTCAGGTATCAAACAAAAATTATCACAAGGCTAGCCTGAATCAGATCCAGCCCAGAACACTTGCCCAGGATCAAAAGGCTAAGAAGCATTTGAAGTGATATTTGAACCCAAGTCTTCCTAATTCAAGTTCAATCCTTTATCCATTAGCTACCTAAGCTGCTTCTGGAGTAATTGCAGACAATACCAAATCTTCAGACCATTGCTTGGCATTTCCCTTGCCACCTTGCAATTATCTAAGATGGTGGGGGAACAGGGAAGGGGAATTCTTTAGCTAGATATGAAAATTGTCTCAATAGGGGAAGATTTGCAAATTCCCCAATGTAGTTAACAGCACTGTTAATAATGACCTTTAGATTATTTGGGTATTACTTTAGAGTCATCTATTAGACCAAGTTAATCTAAAGGCTCTCCTTCACTCTTGCTTGACAGTAGAAAAACCTATTGAATCCAACTACTACTCTTAGTAAGTAGGGCAATAGTCTTATTTCCCTCATAAACTAGAGACTGATGTAAAATGAAAAGGATTGCCTCATAAGGTAATGAGTTCCATGTCACTGGAGGTCTCCCAGGGGCTATGGTATGAAAATAGTATAGAACAGAATCCTATTCATATATGAACTCTGAAGCCATCTATGATTCTGTATTTCTATGTCTGTGAATACTTCTGCCAGTATCATTGTCCTAGAAGTCAATAATATAATCCTGAATTATGTTTCTGCACAAAATATACAAAGCTTGGTACAAAGAAAAGCATTGGATTCAGTCAGAGAAAGTGGCTTAAAATCCCAATTCTTTTTTTGTTTTAGGTTTTTTTTACAAGGCAAATGGGATTAAGTGGCTTGCCCAAGGCCACACAGCTAGCTAATTATTAAGTGTCTGAGACCAGACTTGAACCCAGGTACTCCTGACTCCAGGGCCAGTGCTTTATCCACTGTGCCACCTAGCTGCCCCTCAAATCCCAATTCTGCCCTTTTACTACCACTATATATTTTATGTCTACAACTACTTCCAAATAAATGCATTTTATATTGTATATGCTATATTTGGAATAATACATACAAACAATGTACATTATCTTCTTGATTAGCATAACAATAACAACAAAAATCATTTATTAAGCATCTACCATAGTAGGTGCTTTATATACATATATCCATAAATGCATATATACAGACACACATATGTCTGTTTTTTATATATACATATATATATAGAAGTCAATGTCAACTAGACTGAAGATTCTGGAAAGGTAGAAAGAAGCTGGGTTAGAAAATGCCTTAAAAGTCAAACAGAGGACTTTATGCTTGAAGTTAGAGGTCAGAGTGAGCCACTGTAGCTTACAGAATAAGGTGGAATTGGGGGTAATATAGAGTTGCACTTTAGGATGATTAGTTTGATTAGACTATAAGTTCCTTGAGGATGGGGGTTATTTTCACTCATCTTTCTTTCCCAATGCCTAATACAATATGTTACACATAATAAATACTTAACAATGCTTGTTAATTGATTACAACTGATTACAACTTTTGTGAACCTTATTTTCTGCATCTATAAAATTAAGAGATCGGACTAGGTGACTTGCAAGATTCATTAAGTTCTTGACCTATGATCCTTTGGGCTTATGAAATAGCATTATATGACCTGATCATAGTAAGTCTACCTTTTGAGTCCCACCTCTGAACTCCCTCAATCTTCCCCAGGTGAGCTTTGGAGAGGCGGGAGACAAGGATGACAAAGGAGACAAATACTCCATCAAGATCTCCAAGTGCTCCCTTTATTCACCAGAGTACAAGTGCTTAAATATCCTTCCCAAACCCTAATCCAAGACAAGGTTCTGATGCTCAAAGGCACTAGGTGATGATAATTTACAGTGTTCCCACACACAACAGTCCCTAACATCTGCCTATTTGCTTACCCATATTAGAGGTATTATATTTTTATGCATAATTGAGTGATTTATTTAAAATACACATACAAAAAACCCCAACAGCTATTCTGTTCCAGAACACAATAATGCCTTATTTGACCATCATATATGGGTCTAAGGTATCTTACATAAGTAAGTTTTCCAGTTACTTAAATCATACCTTTATAACACTCAAAACTTTAGACTTTGCTTCCAATGGAACTATTTCTAAATTACATTACACTTTATCCTTCCTTCTTAATATAATATTATTAACAGTCTCAGTATCTGGATAACTGTTTGTCTCTAATCTGAGTGACCTCCAGACTCCCAGGCTTTCTGAGTTCTTATGCCTGCTTTTTTATACCTTCTTTCTCTTTTTTGGCTGCTTTGCCAAATTGCTGTTGGCATAATACTTTCCAATAGTCTTTTGGATTTGTTGCTTCTAATTTATTGTAGGTTGGGATGAACAACTTGGTTAGAATTGTGACTAATGTTAGAATAAACAGAGCTCTGATTGAATGGCTCATCTCTGAATAAAGCCCACTAGTTTTAATAAATGGCTTCCATAAGTGATGTCTTGGTTTCTCAGATGTCATTTTTTGCTTACCTCCTAGTTCTTAGCTTTATCCCTGGTAGTTGAAGTTGTCAGATAAATACATGCTAGATAAATGAGGCATTGTAGTTTCTTGCTCTCTGTGGAATCAGCTCTGGGCCTTAAATGGTTGGAAAATCAAAAGGCTCCCTCTGTGATGTTCTAGTGTAGATTCATCCCTCTTCATCTTTAAATGCATTAGTCTGTTCCTGCCAGTCCTATTTCTTGCCAAATCACTTGGGGTTGTGGGGGCAGGGAGGAAGAATAAGGAAAAGAATAGCCAGGTATAAAAATAATCTTCTGAGCTAAGACTTTGGGCATTGACCTAATATTAAGGTATGGACTGACATGAATGGCAATCATTCAGTGATGAAGGGCCACCACCCAAGTTTGGGTATCACTTTTTAACAAATATAGACATTGATTTTTAGAAAATTTCCTGGTTGCTCACTTGTCACTCACTACTGGTCATGGCTCTTTCTACATCTCTAGTGGCAACAGATACAATATGGGGGACTATAGGGAAGTTCTAGTATGTACATGGAATTCTGTGCCTCAAATATGTTTACACACACTCAGGTAGACACACCAAGAGACAAACCGATCATCATTTGGAACCAAAACTGAGTCAATGTGCTGTCTGACCATACTCTTATGTAATGAGGGAGGTAAAAGGGGACATAATCATGAAACAGTCAAAGAGAGGGAAGTGGATCTGAAATCATATGATCCTGATTTCTACAGGTATAGATGTGATGAGAGTATGATTCAGACACTGGGAATGGGACACACAGGTGGGGAATAATAGAGATGAACTAGGAAAGACCTACATTACCCAGTTTGTCTAAAATACAATATATGAAAGATAGTCATGTTAAACAAGATTGGCTATAGATTTTCTTTTGTGTATACTGTCAGCTTTTTGTCTCTGAAAAATAATCTTTTATACAAAAACTTGGACCAGAAGGTGCTTCTAAAAACTTTTGAAAAAGTTAGTGATAAGGTGGGACCTGTATCTTAGGAAAATAATTTCAGCAACTGAGCAATGATCAGAATGAAGAGTGGATACAAGTTATTAGGAAGATACTAATTAGGGGGTCAATAGTACAGAGTACTAGTACATTAATTATATATATTAATTATATATGTATATATACACAATACATACAGAGTTTATATGCATGTATACATACATATATGTATTTATGCATGTACGTGTGTGAGTGAATGACTGTGAGAGTGTGTGTGTGTGTGTGTGTGTGTGTGTGTGTGTGTGTGTGTGTGTGCGTGCATATGTGTGTAGAGAACAGGGCTAGACAGCCCTTTTCTTGGTATCTGTTCAATGCTCCTTACTTTTCATACTCTGACACTCTCCCTAAGCTCCCATAGCCAGAAAGCCCCTACTTCTAATTCAGAGCAGATTGGATTACCCTTCTATGCCCATACTTCCTGGCTTAAGGATCCATTTTACTCTGAGTACCCCAGATCATCTTAAAGCTGATTGTACTTGGGTCAAAATGGCCACTGCACTGCTTCCCTTCTTTGCCCTATTTGTGTTTACTTCTTTATCTATTTATTACCATGGGTGACACTTGTTAAGTCCTTTCAGGTTTTCATACATCATCATATTTTCATCCTCACAATAGCTTGGGGAAGTAATTCATGCAATATCTCTATTTTATAGATGCATGGTCATCAAAACTGTCTGGTATTGGCTAAGAAATAGAGTGATGAATCAGTGGAATAGATTAGGTACAAAAGAGATGGCAGGAAATGATTACATTAATCTGCTGTTTGATAAACCCAAAGAGCTCAGCCCTCTGGGATAAGAACTCTCTCTTCAATAAAAATTGTTGGTAGGGGCAGCTAAGTGGTGCAGTGGATAGAACACCAGCCCTGGTGTCAGGAGTACCTGAGTTCAAATCTGGCCTCAGACACTTAATAATTACCTACCTGTGTGACCTTGGGCAAGCCACTTAACCCAATTTACCATGCAAAAACCTTAAAAAAACCCAATAAAAACTGTTGGGAAAATTCGAAGTTAGTATGGCAGAAACTTGGATTAGGCCAACATCTCACATCCTATACCAGGATGAGATCAAAATGGGAACAGGATTTAGACATAAAAGACAATATTATAAGTAAACTAGTAGATCAAGAAATAGTTTACCTGTCAGATCTATGGAAAGGGAGTAGTTTATGACCAAGGAAGAGATAGAGAACATCACTAAAAACAAACTGGATAATTTTGGTTACATTAAATTAAAAAGCTTTTGCACAAACAAAATCACTGATCCCAAGAAAGATCAAAAGAAATGTAGTGAATTGGGAAACAATTTTTATAACTAGTATTTCTGAAAAAGGACTCATTTCTAAAATATATAGAGAACTGAGTCAAATTTATTTAAAAAATCCATTTTACAGGTGCAGAAATTGAACCTCAGAGTAGTGAAAAGCAAAGGCATCTGGCTAACAAATGGTCTAAGGTGGTATTTGAAGCTAAGATTCAGAGGATTCCAAAGTCAGCACACTTAATGCTCTTCCAGGAGGACTCCTTTTCTGCTTTTTTCTTCTTCACATGTTCTTTACCTCATGGAGTCTCAAGACACCACCATAGGGTAGGTACTGCAGGCATTATTCTTCTTCTGTGGCAGCTAGGTCTCTCAATGGTTAGAGCTCTGGGTCTGGAGTCAGGAAGATATGAGTTCAAATTTGACACAGACACTTACTGTGTTAATTCTGGGTGGGCCACTTCACCTCTGTTTGCCTTAGTTTCCTCACTTGTAAAATGGGGGTTGTTATGAGGATCAAATAGGATCATATTTATAAAGCCCTCAGCAGAGTGTCTGTTATGTACTAGGTGCTATATAAATATTTATTTTCTCCTCTTCTCTTTCCCTATTTTACAGATTAAGAAACAGAAGCTCAGATAAATTATTAACTAACAACTTGATGATGATGATGATGTTTGTTCTTCATTCTCTAAAAGGACCATGACATCAGAGAGGTGATGCCATGACAAGCACATGAATTATATTTGAGTGGGGGAGGGGATGTGCCAAGTCACCAACCTCACTTTCTCCTCCAAAGTCATCTGAGTCTAATGGTCAAATAGGACTCAGGATGACTGGAGATGGCCCTGGATGTGAGGCAGTTAGGTTGAAGTGATTTGTCCAAAGTCACATAATTAGTGTCAAGCATCTGAATATGGATTTGAACTCCCATCTTCCTGACTTCCTGAGCTCTATTCACTGTGCCATATAGCTTGCTTTCTAACTGACTGACTCCTGAGGTAGTGAGGAACTTTCTTGACTGAGAATAAACTCAGAGCCACCTCCTTTCAGACACCAAGAAAGACAGATCAAGAACCTGAATTCAAGAATTCTGGGAATAAAAGTGATCTTCTCTTTTCACTATCCCTCCCTCCCCAGATGCCCATCCCTGCTTCCAGCCAAAGCCCCACAACCATCACTGAAGGGATTGACTTGTGGAGAAAGGAGTACATTCCTCACTACCAAAAATACCAGTCTGATTAATTGCCATTAAGAGTCAGGTAAAATCAAGCAAGAATCCTAGCATGCCAGTGCCCCCCCCCCAGATGGGCTTGCTTCTAAACTCTCCCTTGAAGTCATCATCTATGGAAGCAACCCCTACAGAGATGCAACCTAGCAACTGCTCCTCCACCTCCTCAGCAAGCACAGCTATTTACAATCCAGGGAAAATAAAACAAAGTTCTTGGCACCAAGGTCCTTGGTATTGTTAAATGGCTGCAAATTAGAAATAATGATTTTTTCAGTAGAAATATTGAAGAAGACACATTAGTATTTGCATCTATGCCACACCTAAAGATCACAGGACCTTCCACCCAATATGTGGCAAAAACTTACATGGGTTAGCTCCTCTATTAGAATGAGAGCTGCTTGAGGGCATTGTCTCCACTTTCCTGCTGGCATCCTCAGTGCTTTGCACATAATGAGTACTTAATAAAATCTTCTAATTCATTCATTTAAGTAGGAGTTCTGAGAGGCAGAATTGAGAAAATAGAACATTCTAAGCATAGGGCACAGTGTGAATGAGGGTACAATGGGCAAGAGTTGAAATGGTATGAGTGGGAAACAGTAAGTAACCCAGTCTGGCTAAAGATCAGAGTACCTGAAGGAGAATGTCTAATCAATCAAGAAAGACAGGCTAGAACAATATTAAGAAACCCTTCTTAATTAACCCAAAGAGAGGGGCTTCTATTTTTAACCTATAGGCAATGGCATAGTGGATAGAGCACTAGCCCTGGAGTCAGGAGTACCTGAGTTCAAATTTGACCTCAGACCTTTTTATAATTACCTAGCTGTGTGATCTTGGGCAAGTCACTTAACCCCATTGCCTTGCAAAACCCCCCAAAATATGTTGATAAAGGCAATGGGGAGCCAATGAAGTCTGTTTTATAAAATATTTATATAGCTAGTAAGTATCTAGTAAATTAGGCAGAACTCAAGTCCAGATTTCTCCTGACCCTAGGTCTTAGCATTCCTTTTATATGATGTTGTCTCTTGTATGGGCAATGAGAACTTCTAAAACATCTGATAATGCTCCAAGAATTTCATTAGTGTCAGTGTTTCCCCCACCTATAGAAATAGTGATCATTATAATCAACCTGAAGTTGAATCTTGCACTTATAAACTGACTATTAGAAGACATACTTCAGTCCTAGGACCTTCCTTAAAGCTATTTCAGTCTGGTAAGTTTTGCCAGAGCCTGAACATGATCCTGAGCTCATAAAAAGGATTGAATGAATGTTTGTAGTCTAGCTACCTAGGACACTACCACATCACCCTGAAACATTCAAGGAAGCCATCGGTGGAAAATCTGATTAAATAACAATAATGATTAATTAATATTATAAAAAGCTTTGAAATCCATGCAAGAAAATGAAACATGTATGTGTCATCCATTGTTATTTATTAACTAATCTGGTTCCCAAGATGGTTGGTTTTCCCCTGACTTTTTTTATGAAATCTCATTTATACTCTATGTACCCCAAAAAGGCAGGATGACTAGGAGTGAAAGAAAACAAGAATGTTATTAAACTCCAGGTGCCTAACAAAATTCTAGGGACAGGTTCTCTTATATATGTACTACCAATGAGCCTGGCATTTATCAGCTTCATTTGCTGAGAATATTATCCTTTAAGCAACTAAACTTTAGTCCTTCCACATTTGTCATGTCATGTAAAGAAAGTAAGAATTACAGTTAACTCTCCAAGAGATGACAGACCCAAGGGTCTCCCAGGTTTTCAAATGACAGACTGTGATAAAATTATGGAAATTTTCTTTACTGAGCTATAAATATATTAACTTATGGAGGGAGATTGATCTTTCAAACAAAAGTTTTCTAGAGGAGTTCAAAAAAACTACCCATAGGGGAGTTACTATCAAATGGGAGCTCATCAGAAGTATCTGACAAAAAGTGCTCCAAATCACAAATAATAAGGGAAATGCAAATAACAAGGATTCTGAGATCTCACCTAACATCCATCAAAACGATAGAAGTGAAAAAGAAGGAAATGGTCAATGCTAGAAGGTTTGTGAGAAAATGGGTACACTAAGATAAAGTTGGTTAAGCTAAATATTCTGGGGGGGGCAACTTAAAATTTGCTCAATTGGACATATACCCCAAGGTCCAAATGGTTGGCTAAAAAAAGACCCCATTTATACAAAAATATTCAGAGCAACATTACCTGTAGAAACAAAAAAGTAGAAACAAGGTACCCAACAAATTAGAAAATGGTTGAACAAACTGTGAAAGATAAATATCATGGAAGGCTACTGTACCAAAAGAAAATAATTATGAGGAATTCAGAGAAATATAGGAAGACTTAAATGAACACATGAAGAAAGCATATATAATATAAAGTAAATGCCAACCTAACATATTTATTTTAAAGACAATCTTGATAGTGTAGATTAAATAATGAAAACATACCTCCCTTCTCTCAACAGAAATATTACAGATTGTGGAATGTTGAATACTATGTCAGACTCATTGGGTAAGGCATGATTTCCAGGAAATGATCAGGGTATAAAAACTAAAGACATTGAGATAAGTTAAAAGGCAAAGGAAACTATCACACATACACAAAAGAACTCTTCTGTCATTAAAATATAAAAAAGGTAAATTTTCCAGACTTCAGGAAAGAATAGAAAGATGAGAACTTAGTATGATCAAAACTCAGATTTAAATGTCAAGTCATTTTCTATTTTCAAGTGGAAAGTTCTCATGGATGAAAGCATGGCACAGTCAATAGTGAGAGAATCCAGACTGAGTTAGAATAAATTTTCATTTTATCTCCATCAATAAAAGGAAAACAAACTAACTTGTCGATAGTGGTCATGGCATATATTGGACTTTTAATAAGAAACATGAAATAAAATCTTGCCCCATACTGTTCTTGTGACCAACACACAACATACAATTGTAACATACAATTGTAAGTTGGAAGGAACTTTAGAAATAAGAAACCATTTCATTTGTTCCAACCTGAATTTCCTCATCTATAAAACTGGGATAATGAAACATGCACTGTGTATATCATAGAGATGGTGTCTGGAAAGTAATTGATAAAATAAAACTATATTAATGAATGTAATTGGGTCCAACCCTCATCTAGGGTGCTTAATGGGCAAGGCACATAACCATGTTGGCCTCAGTTTCCTTATCTGTAAAATGAGGTGAAGAAGGAAATTGTGAACCACTCCAGTATCTTTGCTAAAAAATTCCAAATGGGGTCACATTACTGAAAACAGTTACTAACTTATCCTAACAATATCATTAACAAAACAATAACAAAAATGGAGATAATAAAACTTCTACATCATAAGCTTGACTGGAGAATCAAATGAGATGTATCTAAAAGGACATAAGGAGTTTTGCAAACATTAAAATGCTAAATACATATCAGCCATCACTTTTTCACATGTTATTTATTTTGTTAATCTCATCTTTTTTCAGTGGCGTTCAGCTCAAAATAGGTCTTGGGCTGCTATCCTATTATCTTTTTTTCTATCTAAAGTTTTGTGGATTATAGCATAGCTGTAGAGTCATTGCTTTTTATAACTGAATAAAAGACTGGGGATATAAGTTGATTTTTTTTGTAGGCTCACTAAAAATATCTTCAAAATGCTCTGAGAACATAACAAAGATAACAAACCATGCAGATTTCACCTCTCCTTCCATGTCTCCTCTTCATCCTCTTCCTTCCCTTTTCAGCTAGGAATGACATTGGGAAAAGTCACTATTTTGCTATTATTTTATATTATTGTCCTATCCATTGGCATCTTTCATCTTTTTCTTCCAAACAGGTCTATTCTTAGCTTTCCTCTTTCTGCTGCAGGTACTGTTGTTCCTCCAAGTAACTAATTTCCTAATCTCCATGTTTTCCTTAGCACTTTCACATCCAAGTTACTAAATCCTGTCATTTCCATTTCCACATCTTTCACACATGTCCTCTTTTTTTTTCACTCACATAGTTGACATTCTAGGTTAAGTTCTGATAACCCCAGTACTACAGACTGCAATAACCTCCTCTTTGGTTTCTGACACGTCATCTTCCATACTGAAGTCAAAATGATGCTCCTAAAGCATAGGTCCAATCATGTCATCACCCTGCTTAACTCCAAAATCTGGTTTGGATTTAAATTTCTATTCACAATTTTCACAGTCTTCCTCCTCTTGATACATTTCATGATACATTTCTTTATCAATCTTGCTCTCCTTCACACACACAATGTTTTATCTGCTATCTCTGTGTCTTTGTACCAAAAAAGAAAAAAAAAACTGTCTATTCACACACATTTAACTAAATGCACACATAATATCCTCTTTGACTAGGGTTCCAATTCTTTTGATTATCCTAAAAAAGCACCCCCCAAAATTATTCTGTTAGTATCCACAGTTAAGAAAGTACATGGCTTCCTTGCAAAATACTCAGGATTCTTCTATATTGTTACCCATACCTGAAATGCAATCTATCTTTATCTCACCTTTGAGAATCTTTCATTTCCTTTATAATTCAGTTCATGAATCTCCTTCTAGGGAACTTTCTCTGGTACCTCCAAGTGCTATCTTCTCCTTTAAGATTACCCTGTATCTAATTTGTTGGTATATTTTACATATCAAAATATGTACATATTATTACCACAGTTAAAATGCAAACTATCTGAGGTCTAGGAAAAGTTCACTTTTTTTCCCTTTTGTATTATCAGCACTTATAGCACAATGCCTTGTCCATAGTAGGCATTTAATAATTTTCCACCCTTGTCAAATGAGTTACTCCTTCTACTTTTGGGTGAGGTGTTTTTTAATAACTTCCTTAGGGTAAATAACCCTGAAATTTATTACTATTTTATGGATTTTATTAGGAACATTATCATTATTAGTTGATGGTACCCACTCAGGTGAATAAAACTACAACAGGAACTGACTTTTTCCATTTGAAAAAAGAGATATTGAGAGAGTGGGTATCTAGTAAACTCTAGGAGAGAAAAATGTGAATAGGATACATAGTATTGGTATGAATTTACTATATATAATCAGGTGATTTTACATTTGCATAGCAAACTAAATATTATTAAATGCTCATCTCATAATAATATTGTGACTATTCAAGAACAATTATCCCCACTTACTTAACTGATGAAGAAATCAAGTCTTTGAAAAGTTAAATGACTGGCCAAAGTTACCCAGTTAGTATTAGAAACAACACTCATGGTCAATTTTGTAGATTGCTGATAGATTTTTACTTTTGCAAAATAGTTATGTATTTTCTCAGTCAATGAACACTAAAGTACAACTATTATCAAGAGAAGGAGTCTGTTATATTTTTGGACATTAAAAAATGGGTTCTCTTGGGGGACAGCTGTGTGGCGCAGTGGATAGAGCACCGGCTCTGGAATCAGGAGTACTGGAGTTCAAGTCTGGCCTCAGACATTTATTAATTGCCTAACTGTATGGCCTTGGGCAAGGCACTTAATGCCATTGCCTTGCAAAAAAAAATTTAAAAAAAACTAAAAAAAAAAGTGGGTTCTCATGCTAAAAACTGT
This sequence comes from Macrotis lagotis, assembly GCF_037893015.1. Taxonomy (NCBI): domain Eukaryota; kingdom Metazoa; phylum Chordata; class Mammalia; order Peramelemorphia; family Peramelidae; genus Macrotis; species Macrotis lagotis. The sequence goes on along the minus strand of NC_133658.1, from coordinate 158,700,601 downwards.
TGAGAACCATTAGCCTATGATACTTTGTATGTATCTGATTGTTTTCTTCTTTTCTGGCAGCCTATACATGTTTAGATCAACACATTCAAATCAAGGAACCTCCCTCAAACAGCCCAGGGCTTTGAAATAAATATGATATACTTAGCCTGCTGATTACTTGCCTCAGACCACATTCACAGTATAAAATTGGCAAAGAGCTCATTGGCTTACAGGAGCTAAAGTCATCAAAAAAAAAAGTAAAGAGAAGAGGGGACCCTGTTCAATATTTCTTGTTTTGCAGGAAGGAAGAAAACATTCCTCCAACAGTCAGGGAGGGTGTTATCCAACACCCAGTATTCTACTTTGTGTGTAAATCTTTCATAACATGGATATTCTTTCCCCAGATAAAGTGTTTCTTGCTTAGGACAAAATAATGTCTTTGCACCTAGGAGGTGGAAAACCCGCACTGCCACCAACCTGCCCTATGAGAATAAGGGAGCATGGTACTCTTAACCTCTGAAATGGAAATAATAACTTCACTTGAATGACAAACAGTTCTTTGACAACTGTTAGAGGAAATTGTTGTTGCTTTTTCAGATGGCGCTGAGGTCACAAATGACCATAGAGCTATTATTCAACTCACTTTTGCAAAGGTTTGTTTGGAGACATCCATTCTTTCCCTGAGAATCTTGTCCATACTGGTAGTTTGCTTTCCATTTCTGTGAAGCACAGTTCCCACACCTGTCTCTCTGGCCTCAAACCTCTATCCAGTCCCATTCTCTTTTTATTTATTTTTAAATTTTTTTTGGAAACAATCAGGGTTATATAGCTAGTAAGTATCTGAATCCAGATTTGAATTCAGGTCCTGCCAGTTCTGGGGTTCTATCCAGTGTGTCACCTAACTGCCCCCATTTCTCCTGCAGACCATGTTGTCTTCCAGAAATGAGAGAGCAAATCTGAATAGAATTTATATATGGCAGCTCAGGGTTAGGATTGGAGGGAGTGGGGAGAATAAGCATTTATATAGCCAAGCACTACACTAAGCACATTAAAATTATTATCTCATTTGATCCTCCCAACAATCCTTTGAAGGAAACTGAGGCAAACAGAGCTGAAGCGACTTACCCAGGGTTACACAGTTAGTAAGTGCCTGAGGCTGAATTTGAATTCCTAACTCTAGCTCATCTTTTTATCTACTGTGCTGCCTATTTGTTAAGGAAACTCAAAAAAGTTCTGTTACATCACTTACAGATTCCCAAAATTTCAGCTGTTGGATATTCATCCTTCCTAATCAGACTCTTATCTCTAGTAAAAATAAACTGTTGAGAAAAGTAAACTGTGAGACTATTATAAGACATTGACAACATAGTGTGAGGTCATTTACTTTCCAAGTGATAGATAAATAAGAGCAGATTTGGATGGGGCAAGTTTGGAAAAGAGACCCATATAATAAGTACTGCCCAGGTAGAGTTAACTTGGGTAATCTTCCTGGAAACATTGTTCTGCAGAGACTTCTTCCTTCCATTTCCCTTTTTTCTCAATTTAGGAACTAGATAAGATCAAATCTCATCCCCAATGCAAAGGTAACAAAGGGAAACACTTGGAGTGTGTGTGTTGGGGGGGGGGGGGTGAGGGTGAGAGAAGAAAACAGGAGTTGCTGAGACAACTGGACTAGATGACAGGAAAACTTCCTAACCATTAGAATAATCTAAATGAGGAAAAGGCTCACTACCTCCCTATGACTGGAGCTCTTCAAGATGACTGCTTAATAGGTTTGCTGGGAAGCACTTACTAGCTATGGGAAGTCTCTCTCTCTCTCTCTCTCTCTCTCTCTCTCTCTCTCTCTCTCTCTCTCTCTCTCCCTCCCTCCCTCCCTCTCCCCTCTGTCTGTCTGTCTCTCTTCCCTCCTCCTCTTCCTCTTTCCCACTTTCCTTTCTCCCTGCCTTTTTCCAGTTCCTTCTCTTCTCTAAATCCCCAAGAAGTGCCTCTCTCTAACCAACCTCCCTGAAAAAAAGACCTTGTATTAAACTTGCATTTACTTTGTATATTTTATGTATTTATTTGTGTGTGTATGTTGCATCCTCCTACTTCACTGGGGGCAAGGATTGGCCTTTTGGGAGGGGGAGGGCTGGAGGGGGCACTTGTTTCATATTCTCAACTCCCAATGTGTCTGGAATATGGTAGGTGTTTAATAAATGCTTGCTGGTTAAATGATAAAGGAGGATTCTTTTATAGCCTTGAGTTTTCCATATTCTCTAAAACTCAAGTTTTTGACTGATTTTTATAGGCAGAGTGAGGAGCCCTGAACAGCCAGAGAAAAAGCCCAGTGGCATTGACTATTGCCAAGTTGAAGAGACTGGATAGACTTTAAACCTTGATTTTCCTACTAGTGTATTAATTTGAATTCGAGATTCAAAAAGCACTCTGGAATATTTAGTTTTAAAAGTCTGGATGAGCATTAAAGAAGCTGATTAAAAAAAAAAAACCAAGAACTTCATATACATTTTGCAGACTTTCTTCTATATCTTTCGTCTTTTTTTAGGTTTTTTTTGCAAGGCAAATGGGGTTAAGTGGCTTGCCCAAGGCCACACAGCTAGGTAATTATTAAGTGTCTGAGACCGGATTTGAACCCAGGTACTACTGACTCCAAGGCTGGTGCTTTATCCACTGTGCCACCTAGCCGCTCCCTTCTATGTCTTTCAAATCGATTCTATACAAGAGAGAGACAGAGGCAGAGAGACAGACAGAAAGGGAATGGGAGAGAAGAGATAGGGGAGAGGCAGAGGGAAAGAAGGGGTAGAAGAAAGAGAAAAGGAGAGAGAGAGAGAGAGAGAGAGAGAGAGAGAGAGAGAGAGAGAAGAGGGGGTGACATAGGGAAAAGGAAAGAGAGAGAGAGAGTAAGACAGAGAGAGACAGAGACAGAGAGACAGAGGGAGGGAGAAACAGAGACGGAGAGACAGAGACAGAGACAGAGAGATTCCCATCTGGAGCAGGACCAGGGCCAGCAAACACCTGTTTAAAGAGGCAGATTAGCCCAGGATGCTTTCTAGTAGCTTCGAAGCAGTACCAAGCTCACTTGAGCTGAGTGTGGAAATAAGCCACCTGGTCTCCTGATTAGTTAGACCATTAAGTGAGGTCAGACTGTCATTACTGCAAATTGCTTAGCTTCTTTGGCAGACTCTTAAGTTCTTGGTCCAAAGGGAATTTGGTATGTTTTGGTCCATTGCTGCATGTCATTTTAGCAGTTCCAATTTCTTTTCCACTCATGATGGCTACAAGCCATCCCCCCCAGAGAAAAGGGTAGTCCCTCTCTGTCTTTTCCACAGTTCAGATCTATTGACTGAGCTACCACATTTCTTGTAGGTTTTTCCTTGACACAATATCATATATACAGGGTATAGAGGGTTTGAAGGACTGGGTCCAGAGCCATATCTTATGGTGTGCCATCTCCTCCTGAGGTGTTTCCTCATCCCCCCCCCCCCCAACTGCTAGTGCCTTTCCTTTCAAAAACCTTGGTTTTTTATCTTGTATATTCATTTTATATAATTATATAAGGAGAAAAGGGAGATGGGGAGGGAGAGAAGTCTCAAAGAGGGACTCCTGATTGAGTTCTCCAAGAGCTTGATGAAATCACAGGACAAAACAGAATAAGATGTGAGAGTTCACCCCTTTCAGACTTTGAAGTGGACCAACTGCACATTATAAAGGGTATGCTTCTGTTATACTTTGATTATCTTAAAAGAGATGTCAAGAAGTGTCTCTATTTGAGGTAGCTTGGCTCAAGCACAGCTCTGGAGATCTTTAAAAAATAAGAGAAGCTTATTTTTATCAGAATAAGGCCATCATCTCATTTGGCCCAGAAGAGAGAATACCACTTTCTCCTTTCTCCCTATCTCCCTGTCTCTGTCTCTTTTCCCCTCCCCCTTTTTCTGTCTTTCTTTCTGTCTCCCTTCTCTCTCTCTCTCTCTCTCTCTCTCTCTCTCTCTCTCTCTCTCTCTCTCTCTCTCTCTCTCTCTCTCTCTCTCTCGTCTCCCCCTTCCCTCTTCTCTCCCTTTCTTTCCTCTCTTCTCTTTCTCTTTACACACACACACACACACACACACACACACACACACACACACACCCCTATAAAGAAAGAACCAGAGGTTGAGTGATTGGTTCAGGGTTAGTAAGTGTCTGAGACTGGATTTGAACTCATATGGAGAAGTTTGTCTCCAGGCCTGAACCTCTATCCATTGTGCCACTCAGCTGGTTCTCTACTACCTTTTAAAGACTGATTGAATGTTACTTTTTTCCCACAGACAATATTCCAGCTAAACTGGCCTTCTTTCTAGTTTTCTCTAGGTCCCACAATCCATCAGTGTCTTTGCATAGTTGCCCCCTAGTTCCTGAAGTGAGTTCTTTGACTTCCCATCTCTTAAAAGCCTGAGCTTCCTTCAAGGTGAACACAGGGACCACCTCCTATGGAAGTCTTTATAAATGTCCCAAATTATCAGTGTCCTTTCTCTCATCAATAAATAAATAAATAAACATTTATTAAGTATCCAGTATCAGGCTCTGCCAGATAGATAATGAAGATAATACAACATGCTCACAGATACTAGTGTCATGTGATTTTGTGTTTTCATTCTTATATAAATGGTGCATCCTCTCTCACTAGGCCAGGTTCCTGGAGGGCAAATACTAATATTTTTCTGTCTTAGTGTCTGTGTTGTTGTGGTCACATGAGATGCTTAATAAATGACTGTTGAATTAGATTGACTTGGCTGACTGTGATTCTTACAAAGCATTTTCCATTGGAAGAGCTTGAAACCAATAAGATTTTTGTTAATAAATGAGACATTTATACTATAGTGGTAAAGTAAGTTCATATAAGAACACAACCCCCTCAGTTTATAAATAAGGTGACTGGAACCCAGAGAGTTTTGGTGCCTTCCCTAAAGTCACACACACATGAGCCTGCAATCAAATGAGACTCTTCTGACTCCAGGTTCATCTCTTACTTCAGTATCACAGAGGGCAGCCAAAGTCTTGCAACTGAGATGAGCAAGAGTATGTTTACCAATGACACATGTATGATGCTTACTACTAGATAGAGTTCTTCAGGAATAGGAAATTGGCATTCAAACAGCCAGTTCCAGACTAGATTGTCCTGTGAATCTCTACTAAAAATGTTTACTCATTCAGTGATTGCTTATTCCTCCAATTTTGGTGTCTGGCATATGATAGGTCTTTAATAAATGCTTTTTGATTTACTGATTAGACCACATTGAACTTCAACCCTGAACCTTAATATACTCCTAGGTAGCAAAATGAAGACACAAGAAAGAAAGATTCAGGACATGACAGGAGCTAGCTTCATTGGTCCCTCACACATCACTGAGTCTCTCTTTCCCTTTTCTCCCTCTCTCACTATCACATATAGTCTGGTTTGATCTCTTACATGCCAATCACCTTCCCCTTATCTGGTTCCTTTTAGTACCTTGGCAGAGGTACCAATAAAAATCAGGTGTTACTGGCTTTGGAACAGGCAGAACATCTCCAGGCACATTTCTGTGTATGGGACAAGACAGTGCCTGTCTCTTCTTCCTCTGGGCCCCACTGGGCTGTATTCTTCCTACTATATCACCAACTAATCCTGGGAGTCTAGAGATTTGGTCCTGGCTGATCAATATCTACGTGATGAGCTAGTGAAAATTACATCAACCCTCCTAAGATTTTACTTGGTACAAAGCCACTGTAACAGAGCTAAGTTCTGTGGCTTAGTAAAAGATTTCTTAAGTGATGCTTTGATAGAAATAATTATCACCCTTCCACTAATCTGGTAACAAGACTCTCAAAAATTACCAGGGCTGGTCTTGGGATATAGGCAGTCAACTGACCTAGTATAGATATATCCATACCTGAAGCATCTCTGGCCTTTCAAAACTTACGTTCTACTGTTATAGATTTTAATAATTTAATGAGATTAATATCACAAAAGGTATTAGAAATGAACTTTAGAGTAGTAGCAAAACTAGAACAACACAGACACATTTTGTATATATATATATATATATATATATTTGTATAGACATATGTATATTTAAAGTAGCTTCACATAATTCTATAAGAGAACACACATAGACACACATACACATGCATGCACTCATACTTTAACCATGTCCACTGATAAATCCAAATTAGGCCAGAACAATCAGATTTCTCTCCATGATGTCAAAATTTAGAGAGCTCAAGAATTTAAACTAATGATTTCAGAAGATTGCATAATTCTAACTTGTGCTACATTTTGACAAAGCTTCCATTCCTTCAGTGGCATAGAAACAACTGTACTCAGCACCTAGTTAACAAGAATAATTAGATCAATTAGGAAGCTACCAGATGGTACACTTCCTCCCCCAAAGACTGCATACAAGTGAGTTCCTTCCTGGTAAGGCCCTGTCTTATTTCAATCCCATCACTCCAGTCATTAGTTTCCCCAGCTTCCTAAGGTTTTTTCCTGAGGGGGCTGGTTTCAGTCTTCCCTCTCTCAACCATCCATGTCCCAGAATTTGACTTCTTCCACTTAAATGAATATATCTTAATTTCTTCTTGTATTATTTCCACATAATAAATGATAAAAAGTTGATTTGAGGGTTGCTTGTCTTGGGTCCAGGTTTGTATGGCTTATCTTGAATATGCATATTGGTAGGTATAACTGTGTATATTGATATTTAAATTAAAATCTTCACCAAGAATCTTGAACATCATTTCAGAGAACTTGGGCAAAAGAGTGGAGGTAGGGTGGTACCCACAGCCCTGTATATTTTTAGATAATTTCACTTGGCTCTAGTCATGTAGTTTAAGGAGATTATTGGAAATTATTTGTTGTTTTAAGCCAAATAACTGTCTAGGAGTAGATGCCCTTGTTTTATGACAACTCCCTTTTCACAAGATGATAATAGTATCTTAGGCTTAAAAACAGGTTCATTAAAGTAGGTTTTGAATCAGTTCTATATTGTATTTTGAAAATGCTTCTGACTCCACTTGCCAAAATCAAAGATCATGTTTCTCTACATTAGCCAAGAACCTATGGCACTCTTTCTAACTTTATTTCTGTTACGGACCAAAACTGAGAGCATCAGAATTCCAAATGTCCCTTCTCTCTCATTAAAATTCTACCTTAAACAATAGTATAGCTAGGTGGCACAATAGATAGAGTGTAGGCCTGGAGTCAGGAAGAATCATCTTCTTAAATTCACATCCAGTCTCAAGCACTTACTAGTTGTGTGAGCCTGGGCAAATCATTTAATCCTATTTGCCTCGGTTTTCTTATCTGTCAAATGAGCTATGGAAGGAAATGGCAAACCACTCTAGTATCTTTGCTAAGAAAATCCCAAATGAGGTCATATTCAGACACAATTGAAACAATTCAAAATAAAGATTCAAAGAGAAAAAAATAGTCCCTCTAAGGACCAATAGTAGATCTTTTCCTCTATTTCTCCAACTCACCATGCCTCCAGTACACTCCCGACAGTCTTGTAAACAGGTTATATTTTCCCAGGTACTGTATGCTTTCAGTCCTGCCACTAAAGCCTGCAATGATCGACTGCTGACAAGATCCTTCTCATGAAAGATATCCTCATCCAATAAATCCCCAGCATATCTAGGAGAAAAACATTTACAAAGCAGAATGACTTAATATTTCAACCAGACGTCATGAAGTGATCCCACTGACCAACTAGAAAACTTGAGGTGAACCACAAGGTGAGAATCTGGGTCTCAGGCTTAGTGGAGACATTCTCTGAGTCTTTTAAGTTGAGTTTTTGAATATACCATAATAAAATCAACCAGCCACACTTCTCTGCCCTGTCTTTTTTTATAGTTTTTTTTTTTGCAAGGTAAATGGGGTTAAGTGGCTTGCCTAAGGTCACACAGCTAGGTAATTATTAAGTGTCTGAGACCAGATTTGAACCCAGGTACGCCTGACTCCAGGGCCAGTGCTTTATCCACTGCACCACCTAGCTGCCCCTACTGCCCTGTCTTTCTAACAGTCAATGCCCACATCTCAAATGTTTCATTTTCATGTCATATATAAAAGCTATTTCTCATAGCTCTTTAATAATGAGAATCCTCATAGACCCATCTCTATTGTCTTCTCTCATAGGGCTAATGCCTCATGCTTGGCTTTTCTTATTACCATCAATTCCATGAAGCAGATGTTAAATTCAAAGTGTTTTTTTTAAGAGACTGACATTCTAATTACCTTCCACATGTTAGAGAATTGCAGGTAAGACCACACCTAAAGCTGAACTTTTTTTTCTCTGCGTCCAACATTCTCTATTTCTTGTGCTTCTCCTAGCTTTCTGAAATTACTGAATTCTGAAATTACTTTTCAATATACACAAGTAATCTTTTTTTAAAAAAAGATCATTTTTTTTGTTGTTCAGTTGTCTTTCAGTCATATCCAGTTCTTCATAACCTTACTTGGGGTTCTCTTAGCAGAGATACTTGGAGTAGTATGCCTTATCCTGTTCTAGCTCATTGTACAGATGAGGAACCAAGACAAACAGGATTAAGTGATTTGCCCAGGATCATGCATTTAGTAAATTTCTGAAGCCAGATTTGAATTCAGAAAGATGAGTGTTCCTGACTAGGCTCAGCACTCTTATCTACTGTACAATCAAGCCATTGTACAAAATAGTCATTATTTCCTCTAATTCCTTAGCATTTTGAAAACCTATTTAAAATTACCTTTCTGGGACCCATGTAGACCAAAATCCTTATAGCAGCACTTGTGTAATAGCAAAGAACTGAGAACAAAACAGAATGGTGACACAGATTGTGCTAGACCAAGGTTATGGCTTCTTTCTGTACTACAAAAAAGCAGTCAATTGTAGTAGATGGAAAGCTTCCTTTGGAGACAGGAATGCCTAGTTTCAATTCCTTTACATTTTGATATATAATATGTAACTCTGGGCAAGTACACTAGATAATATTCTTTGATTATAGAGAAGGTACCAACATACATTAACAAATGGCTTCTTCAGTTGGTAGCTTCTTTCATCAGTGAAATCATGGGTCCAAGGGCAGCTAGGTGGCACAGTGGATAGAGTTCTGGCCTTGGAGTCAGGAGGCTGAGTTCAAATCCAGCTGAGACACTTAGTAATTACCTATCTGTGTAACCTTGAGCAAGTCACTTAACCCCATGCCTTGCCAAAACAAAACTAAAAAAAAAGTCATGGGTCCAGTCCTTATACCTATCCTAATAAACAATGAATATAAAGTATTCAGAGACATTCTATATGACTTTGCTATTGAAGGAAGGGAGTAGACTAGAGAATATAAAGGGGGAAAATAATCATCAAATTTAAAAAATGAAAAACAAAAATGAAACTGAACACTGTGGAACCATAAGGACCAAGTTTGACTGAGAAGAGATTTGAAAAAAAAAAAACTTCTTTCCCTTCTTTGCAGAGTTAAGAGATTATATTAATTAAATTTGCTAAACTGCTTTCTAAACTCTTTTGTTTGGGGGTTATAGGGGTAGGGAATGAAAGTGATATATTTGGAAGTGAAGGCAATATAAAATCAAAAAATAATTTGAAAAAATAATCTTTTTTTGGTAGTCAGTACTACAGAGGATTTTGTGAAACTTATTCACCCATCATCTCCTTCCTTAACACAATTAATACTATATAATGTGCTCTGTCCTTTCTCACTTCTGGGCTTCTTTTCTGATCCCTTTAAGATTTACTTTCTGGGGCAGCTAGGTGGTATAGTGGATAAAGCACCGGCCTTGGAGTCAGGAATACCTGTGTTCAAATCCGGTCTCAGACACTTAATAATTACGTAGCTGTGTGGCCTTGGGCAAGCCACTTAACCCCATTTGCCTTGCAAAAAAAACAAAACAAAACAAAAAAAGATTTACTTTCTTAGGGAGAGGCATTCTCAGTCACCCACTTGTCGTGAACTGCCTACAAGAGCTTATTTTTATGGTGAATTATCATTTGTAAATGTTGCTGACTCTTTTCTGATACAGAGAGGCAAGTCACTCACAGTGTTTGAATTTTTTAACCATGGCAACATCTGACATAAATATTGACTTTAATAAAATACAATAAAAAACATCCTTTTTCCCTCCCATGTCACTTTCATACTTTTCCTCTCTCTGATCTTGTGTGTTCCTCTCCACCTTGTTTGATTTCATTTTGAAGAAATTTTTAAGGTACTATATGAAAGAAAGCAAATTGTAGTGTAGGGGTCAGCAAATTATAAGTAGAGGGTCAAATATAACCTTGTGCTATATTTGATTTATCCCAAGGTAAGAAGTTTTTTATATTATATTATATTATATTATATTATATTATATTATATTATATTATATTGTATTGTATTGTATTGTATCATATTATATTATATTATATTATATTAATTATATTAATTATATTATATTATGTTATAGTATATTATAAAGGCAGCTGGGTGGTATAGTGGATAGAATTCTGGGTCTAAAGTCAGGAGACCTAAGTTCAAATCCAGTCTCAGATACTTGCTTAGTGTGTGTCCTTGGGCAAGTCACTTAACCCTGTTTGCCTCACTTTTCTCATCTGTAAAATGAGCTAGAGGGGGAAATGGTAAACCATTCCATTATCTTTACCAAGAAAAACCCAAATCATATCACAAAGAGTTGACCATGACTAAAATGACTGAACAATAATAACATTACTCTATTATTTTTGTCTTTTAAAATATAATTTTATTGTATTTTAATTGTATTTAAAAAATAAACACCATTCTTAGTTGCAACCTGTACAAAAATATGTTGCAGGCTGCACCAAAGTGTTATACAGTAGTTAGAGTGCTAGCTCTAGAGTCTGGAAGATCTGAGTTCAAACTAATTCTCAGACATTTACTGGCTGTGTGACCCTGGGCAAAACATTTCTGCTTGCTTCCATTTCCTCATCTGAAAAATGAGGGAAATGGACAATAAATAACACACCTACCTCAAAAGGTTGTGGTTAAACCCCTCACATTCTGGCTTCTGACCTGATCATTCTAAGGAACATATTCTTCAAAGTTACTAATGATCTCTTAATTGCCAAATCCAATGGCCTTTTCTCTTTCTCATTCTCATTCTCATTCTCCTCAACTTCTCTGTAGCATTTAACACTGTTACTCTCTCCAACTTGATACAATTATCCCTCTCTCCATGACTACTTTCCCCTATCACAATTTCTCTATATCATGGAATCAAATAAGAAATTAAATGGGAATTTGGGAGGAGTTTTATGGAAGCCTCAGACAACTTTTAACAGTCAGCAGATGAAACAGAAAAAGTTAAGAAACTCAGAAATGCATAAAATATATGTATCGTGTTATATAATATTGTAATGTTCTATGCTATGCTATGCTAATGTACTTGCTAGCCTCTTCTACCTTCTAGTCTTCTCACACTTTACTTTTAGTTTCAGTGACACTGACCCCCGGCTGTTCCACATTCAATACACTCCACCTCTCAGCTCTAGGCATTTTCTAGGCTAGAATGCTTAGAATGCTTTCCCTCCAGAATTCCAGCTCTTGATATCCCTGATTTCCTTTTAGTCCCAACTAAAATCTATAGGATGCCTTTTCCAACCTCTCTAAATTGCAGGGCCTCCACTCTTTAAATTATTTCTGATTTATACTGTATAAAACTTGCTTCACATATATTTGTTTGCATATTATCTTCCCATTAAACCATATGAACTGTCTTTGCTTCTTTTTGCATCCCAGCACTTAGAACAGTGCTTGCTCTATACTTTATATATGTTTACTGTGAGAATAAAATGAGATATTATAACAGAGTCAATAGCACCATGTCACAACTGGGCAACTAGATCAAAAAGAAAGCATCTGACCTGATAAATTGTTGGAAATTGGGTATATAGACTTTTTTGGCTTGGGTTAGGAAATCAGTAAACAATATTTTAGTGGAAACAAATCATTTTTCCAAGTATGTAGAGCTGGGAAGCAGAATGCATCTGGAGTTGCTAAAGCACTTTGGGAAAAGTATTATTCTATATCTGGCTTCCCTGCCAAAATACAACTCAGGTAGATTTTGAAAGCAAACAACTGGAGGAGGTGTTGGGTTTGGCACGAATTAAGATACATAGAACTCTCCCTTAGCACCCTCAGGGATCTCAAAGCTGCCAAACATACCAGAGTACCCAAGACTTGAACAGAAAGCTCCATGGAATCAACATACATGCATATAATCTTCCCAAGAATGATGCCACAGGCTTCACTGCATACCTACTGAGGTTTGGGCAAGAGTCACATTTGCCTACTGAATAGAGCTAAAGAAGACATAGAAATTCATGCCCAGTATCTCTCACCTGACAGATTGCTGGAGGCCTACCACCTTGCTTTGGCTACAGTTCAGGAAAACTATCATAGAAACGAGCAATGGTATGATACTTGAGTACCTTGCCAAGGTCTTCTGCAGTTTTCACTTATATTCTGCTAAGAACTCTGAGAGGATAGGGAAGTCAAACAATAGTGGAGTAATGGATCATCATCTTGTACTAAGAACCCAGAAGAATGAGAAATTTGCCAATAAATAAAATAGATCTTTGGAGGGGTGAGGGTTGTTCAGTGACTATTGGGAATTGAAAAATAAGTCAGACTCCTGGTGAGCAGGAGGAAAATAGCATTGGAGAATAAACCAAAAGGGCTCTGACAGATGACAAAGAAGACCTCAGGAGAGAATAATTTAAATGACAGTTTGGATGGGGAAGAAATCAAGTCTTGGTACAATGGAGAGAGTCAGGAAAATCACCTGGGTTGATTATGTCTCAGGAAAACCTATATTAAGAATAAGGTGGGGCGGCTAGGTTGCACAGTGGATAGAGCACTGACCTTGGAGTCAGGAGCACTTGAGTTCAAATCTGACCTCAGACACTTAATAATTACCTAGCTGTGTGGCCTTGTCAAGTCACTTAACCCTATTTCCTTGCAACAACAACAACAACAAACCCCTAAAAACAAGGGGGGAGGGGAAAGAGAGCACATTAGATTGCTTTCTTTTGGGGGGAGTGAAGGGAGAAAGGTAGGGAAATGTAAAACTCAAAACTTTGCAAAAAAATTTAAGTGAAAACTACTGTTCCATGTAGTTGGAAAATAAATAGATAAAAATATTTACATTGAAAAAAAAAGAAAAAGTGAGAACTGAATACAAAGGCATTCCCTTTCCTGACTAATACTGCAGATGTGTGGGAACCTAGGGAGTAAAGGGCATTCTTAGGAACTAGAATACTATCAATGGTCTGCCCAGGTCATCATAATGGAAATGCTATGCCTGTTTAGTCAGTGACCAAACTTATGTAGGATACTTCAGAACGAAGAGAAGTGGTTATTCAAGTATTTATTGTGGGGTGAAAGCAATATGTACTTAAGACAAAACTACAAAATATGTCATTTTGTATTGCATGTGATTCATACATTCTGATGCCACAAGTTTTCTTGCTTTATGTTTCTTTGTTGTATCTGCTAGAAGGCAGATATCAGTATGTGATATGTTTCTATATATGAATTTTGTCACTTTATCCAATCCTATTATCCTCTGCAATATTATATATGGCATTTAAACTTGTGTCTTTCATTACTTTATTGACTGAATCTATTGAGAGTCTAGTATATGATGGGCAATGCCAGGTGCTATTAGTATATATGTTATTAATGATATACTGGAGGTACTGTTGCTAGTCATATATAGTTCACATGAAAATGTTTCATATTAAGTACTCAAATGTTATGATATAGTTGGAATAATTACTTTAAATATATCAATTTATGTTACTTTTGATATATATGTTCAAGTATATCCTATTAAATTTGCGGAGACTGTAATTTTTTTTTCACCATCAGGGTACAATACCCATGACCCTCCCACATAGATACAAGTATGTTTTTCTGGGAAGTGACAAAACAAAGTTGAGGCAGGAGATTTAAAACAGAGACTAAACTCAAACTTTAAGAAATTAGAAAAATGAATTCGCACCTTCTCTAAGTACTATGGAGACCCTGGGATACCAAAGTAGCTTATATCCAATGTGTGGGTAATTCAAGAAATCTTCCTGAAAATTGCCTGGTATTAAAGGAACATGGACAGAATTAAATACATTTAATTAAAAACAAGAGAGAAAGAGCTGGGCACTGAAGATTGAAACTAAAATTGCCTAGAAATGAGGTCTGGCCTAGTATTTCCTGAGGATATAAAAATCAAGTAAGAGCAGTATTCTTTTGTCAAAGGAAAGTTGATTGGCTGGGCAGTCTTGAATGAAAGGCCTGCCTCTATGCCTGGTTAGGAGCAATGAGGTACTAAAATTCCCTGCTTTTGCTGCCACTTAGGGATAGATAAAAAGAGGTATTTGATGAGAGTATATAATGAGAAAGCAGGGCATGGGATATTGACATCACCTTATTTTCATCATTCTCATTAAAATTTTATAAGATGCCTCTTCTAAAGGATCTTAAAGAAATCACAGTGAGTAAAATGATGAAGAAGATGAAGGATCAAGCTATAGGAGCTGATCATATAACATAGCCACAGCCAAAAGGTGAATGGTAACAAGTTGCTCTGGGAGCTTGAAAGAAGCCCAGGAAGTAAGGTGGATGCTCCAGAGCTTCCTCTGATACAAAGTGATGTTTGCTACCATAATTACAATAATATAATACAAAAACAATAATTCACATTTTTAAATCACTTTCCAACTACAATGCCCTTTTTCATATATTACTTCATTTGATCAATAGGGATTATCTTTGATCTGGCTATTAAGCAAACCTCTAATCAAATATAATGATTCAGGTGTTCTGTAACATGCAAAAAAAGTGAACTGAACATCTGTCACAAAACTCATTGACTACCTTTAGTAAAATATCTGTGAAAACTAGGTGAGCTTTCTATGGCCTTCTCACATGTGTCAGTGTGATAAATCCTAAAATGTATAATCTAACAGCTAAAAGGTAGGTTTGGTCCTTGTGTGTGGTCCAAATTTGATAATCATAGTCACCTATTGAGAGTCAGGTTTGAAGGTTGCAGTGTGGATGTAAGCTACTCACTGAGAAGAATATATGTGTGAACATCACTGCCATGTGATCATTTGTTTTGTAGGTGGTTAGGGGTAAAACATGTCAACTATTCATTTTTATTTAGAAGTGAGAAAAATCATTTTACAAGCAAACTGATTTTCAGTCATTTCTGTTGTATTCAACTCTCTGTGACCACATATTGGGGTCTTATTGGCAAAATAGTGAAGGGGTTTGCTATTTTCTTTTTTCAGTTCATTTTACAGGTAAGGAACTGAGGTGAACAGGGTTAAGGTGACTTGCCCAGAGTCATGCAGATAATAAGTGTCTGAGCCACATTTGAACTCATGAAAATGAATCTTCCTAATTTTAATCCTTGTGCTTTATTCACTGCACCTAAACTCAAATGTTTTTCAATTACAGGGGGAGAAAAGTTACCAAATTATTTTTTTAATCAGCACTATCATTTTTGAGGGTAAGAAATCACATCAAAAACTCCAAAGGAAGGAGTCTGTTACTAACATATTTAGTAAAGTTAGTTCTTAAACTCTATTGTGCAATTAAATTTCAAGTTTTAGAAAGTCTTGGAGTAGTTTGAAACAAAATCTTCAGTGGAACACTAAACTAGCCTTCCGTTTTAAAAGGTACTAAAAATATTATGGTCAGATGCCCAAAACAGTTCATTTGAATATGCATATCTCTAAGTGAACAGGTACATATCTTATACAAGTGCAAAAATTCTCTGAGTCATTCAAAGTCAATTGTAAATTCAATAGGCTTTGAAGGACACCTATTAGGCAATTCAAATTTTTAGCTTCTCTTCATCTAAAAAAAATGTTTGTGACATAAATAAGGTTTCCAACTCCACCTCAATTAATGTAATTACAGAAGGACTAGCTAGATACCTCATCTGAATCAACCAATCAATCAACAGAATGTTATTCAGTCTTGTTTATTCATATCCAACATTTTGGACCCCATTGGGGATTTTCTTGGCAAAAATACTGAAGTGGTTTGTTATTTCCACTGCTCAATCTGACTGTTCCATATACTAGGCTAGGTGGTAATGGGAATTTTCCTACAACCCTAGCACAAAGTTAAAATAAGTCTTGAATAAATTAGAGGGGTGGGAAGGGCTTTGATCTTTGGATGAATCAGTCAAATGATGTCTTCATAAGAAGTTCCTTCTGATTGACCAAAACAATCGGACATACTCCTTGGCCTATGTATACACTCTTTCCAGCAGTAAAGGATTTGGGGTTGAGAATTTTAGGGAAGGAGCAAAGGCCCTATAAAGGGTCTATATTCTTGGGAGGAAGAGATTACCATTTTTCTTTTTCTCTCCTCTCCTCTTTCTCTCCCTTCCTCACTCTCCTCTGTTCCTCTTTTTCTCTGTCCCTGTTTCTCCTTTTTTTTAAATAATCTCTACTGAACCTCTTTCATCAACTTCTGTCCCCCTTCACTCCAATAAAATTGTCCCCTCATAAATTGTCAATGAATTGCAAACCACTAAATCCCAGTGACTTTTACTACAAATCTTATCCTCCACCTCTCTAAAGTATTTGATTCTATTGACCTTGTTTCATTCCTTTTAAGATACCATGTTTTGCTATTTCTATTATATCACTGTCATAACTACCTGCAGCAGCAGCACCAACACCAGCACCACTATCACCTATTTCCTCTCCAAATATTCTTTCTTAGTTCTTCTCTTTGTTTTTTTTCATTTGACTTCCTATTTAATATTTAAAGAGCAATGAAGATAACACCTCCATGAAGTCTTTTTTGATCTTTCCTGTTTGTAATAACTTCTTCCCCTGGCAACTAAAAAATTTTTTATGGAACCTATGATTTTATTGATGTAGGAATTTCCTGGTAAAGAATTCTCTCCACCATTAAATATCAGCAGCTACTCTGCAATTTAACAATCTTAGAGATTCTTAAAGAATCTTAAGATTCTTTAAAGATTTCCTCCACAAAGGATAATAGTTTTACACTGGAAAAGAACAAAAATGACTAATAGGGAGTTAAAATTCAAGATAATTAAATCTAAAAACTGAAATCAAAGATAAGTTACTGAGAGAACACCTAGCTGTCCTCAATGAAATCAAGTTACTTGACTCATCAGGGAGTCCTGAAGAAACTGGCAGAAGAAATTGCTGAACCACATCATTGATACTTGAAAGATCATGGAAAATGATAAAATTGAGATTGGATAAGATTCAATATCATTTTGTTTATTCAAAAAGGGAAGATAAGAGAGGCTGCAGACTACAAACCAGGAAAATAAACTTCAATTTCTGAGAAAATTCTGTGATGGTCCATCACTAATGAGATCATTGATCTTATCAAGAACAAATCATGCCATGTGAATCTCACTTTTTTTTGTCAGGATTACTAAGCTAGTAGATAAGAAGTGTATGAATAGAGCTTGTTAAGATTTTATCAAAGTTTTTGATAAAGTATCTCATTTTCTTTTGCAGAGCAATCATAGAGAAGGATTAGATGATAATATAGATCAGATGGATTCAGAACAGTTTTAATGGCTGAATTCCAAGATCAGCCATTAAAGGTTCTATGACAAAAATGTAATGTGGTCTCTTGTAAAATGCCCAGGGACTGGTGCTTAGCCCAACACCATTTAATATTTTTGTCAATGAATTGGAGAAGAGCATAGATGATAAGTACATTAAAGTTGCTAATGGAAAAAACTGGGGGGGGGTAGATATCACAATGGATGATAAGAAAGTCAGGATCCCAAATGGTTATAGGACATAGACATAAAAAACAATACTATAAGCAAATTAGAAGATCAAGGACTAGTCTACCTGTCAGATCTATGGAAAGGGGAACAGTTTATGACTAAGGAAGAGTTGGAGAATATCACCAAAAACCAATTAGATGATTTCGATTACATTAAATTAAAAAGCTTTTGCACAGATAAAACCAATGTAACCAAGATCAAAAGAAATGTGGTAAATTGGGAAACAATCTTTACAACTAATGATTCTGACAAGGACTCATTTCTAAAATATACAGAGAACTGAGTCATATTTTTAAAACAAAAAGCCATTCCCCAATTGACAAATGGTCAAAGGATATGCAAAGGCAATTTACAGATGAGGAGATCAAAGTAATCCATAGCCATATGAAAAAATGCTCTAAATCATTAATTATTAGAGAAATGCAAATTAAAGCTTCTCTGAGGTACCACCTCACACCTCTCAGACTGGCCAGTATGACCAGGAAGGATAATGATCATTGTTGGAAGGGATGTGGGAAATCTGGGACACTATTACACTGTTGGTGGAGCTGTGAATTCATCCAACCCTTCTGGAGAGCTATTTGGAACTATGCCCAAAGGGCAACAAAAATGTGCATACCCTTTGACCCAGCAATACCACTATTGGGTCTATACCCTGAAGAGATGAGGAAAAAGGGTAAAAACATTACTTGTACAAAAATATTCATAGCAGCCATGGTTGTGGTGGCAAAGAATTGGAAATCCAGTAAATGTCCTTCAATTGGTGAATGGCTTAGCAAACTGTGGTATATGTATGTCATGGAACAATATTGTTCTATTAGAAACCAGGAGGGATGGGATTTCAGGGAAACCTTGGAGGGATTTGCATGAACTGATGCTGAGTGAGATGAGCAGAACCAGAAAAACACTGTACACCCTAACAGCAACGTGGGAGTGATGTTCAACCTTGAAGGACTTGCTCATTCCATCAGTGCAACAATTGGGAACAATTTTGGGCTGTCTTCAAAGGAGAGTACCATCTGTATCCAGATAAGGAGCTGTGGAGTTTGAACAAAGTGCAAGGACTATTCCCTTTAATTTAGGGAAAAAACCAGATAGCTTATTGTCTGATCTTGTTAACTCTTAGACTTCTCTTCTCTTTAAGGATATTATTTCTCTCTCATCACACCCAATTTGGAACAAGGTACAACATGGAAACAAAGTAAAGACTGACAGAGTGCTTTCTGTGGGGGGGGGGAGGGGGGAGGGAAGCAAGATTGGGGGAAAAATGTAAAACTCAATATCTTTAATAAAAATAAATTAAAAAAAAAGAAAGTCAGGATCCAGAAGGATCTTGACAGGTCAAAGCTTTGAGCTGAATTCAATAAGATGATATTCAATAGAATTAAATATAAAGTCTTCCTCTCAGGTTCAAGAAATCAGATTCTAAAGTCAAAGATGGAGAAGGTATGTGGGGACAATATTTGTTCTGAAATGAATCTGGATGTATTAGTAGCTAGCTAAAGAAGATAATCCATTTTAGACTACATTAAAGGATATATCCTCTAGAAATAGGAAGGTGGTAGTCCTCTAAATGGTCGGACTTCATTAGACATCATCTGGGGAATCGTATTCAGTCCTGAACATCACAGTTTAAGGAGGACTTGGGAAAAAAAAGGAGAGTTCCAGAGAAAAGCAACAGGATAGTAATGAAACTTGAATTCGAATTGGAAAGAAAAAAGGAAGGAAGGAAGGAAGGAAGGAAGGAGGGAAGGAAGGAAGGAAGGAAGGAAGGAAGGAAGGAAGGAAGGAAGGAAGGAAGGAAGGAAGGAAGGAAGGAAGGAAGGAGAGAGGGAAGAAAAGGAGGGAGGGAGGGAAAAGAAAAGACAAGCATTTTATTAATTGTTTACTATGTATGCAGCATATGCTCAGTATTTTGCAAGAATTATCTCATTTGATTCCCATAATAATCTCAGGAAGTGGGTATTATTATTATCATCCTCATTTTAAAGTCTAGGAAACTGAGGTAAATAGAAGTTAAGTAACAAGTCCATGATCACATAGCTGGTAAACATAAGATGCTGAGTCTGTCTTTAGGTTTTTTGGAAGACAAATGGAGTTAAGTGGCTTGCCCAAGGCCACACAGCTAGGTAATTATTAAGTGTCTGAGGCCTGATTTGAACTCAGGTACTCCTGACTCCAGGGCTGGTGTTCTATCAACTGAGCCACCTAGCCACCCTCCACTGAGCCACCTAGTCGCCCCAGATGCTGAGTTAGAATTGAGGTCTTTCTGACTCTAGGCAAGCACACTCTATCTGCTGCACCACCTACCTGCAGGAGCATTAGTTGAAATAACCAAGTATATTGAGCCTGAATGTACTCAGGGGTACTATAATAGTTGTCAAATATTTGAAGGATTGTCACATGAAAGAAGAAATAGATCTATTCTGTTTGTCCTCAGAAGGCAAAGTTAAGAGCAAAAAGTGGAAGAAACTTATATAGACACTGTGTTAGGGGATGGGAGAAATTCTTCCTAAAAATGACAGCTATCCAAAAGTAAAACAGCTGCCAGTCTTCAGAGGAGGTGGGTTCCCCTTCCTTGAAGCCTTCAAACAGAACTTCATGGGACAGGATACAATGGGCTAGATATTCACTGAAGTCCTTTCCAACTCTCAAAAACTCTGTGATTTTGTTAGATACCCATAAGTTAAGTGATCTACCCAGATTTACAAAGCAAATATAGGTCAGGATAATGGATTTCTTTATTATTTAGTTTAGTTTTTTCCAAGCATGCATCTTCTTTTTCTTATTTGATTGTAAGCTCCAAGAGAGTAGAACTTTAACTTATTTTACCTTCATGTTTACCCAGTTCCTAAGTCCTATATCCAGTATTCTGTACACAGAAAGACCTTAATAAAGGTTTGTTCAATTGAATACTAGAATTGAGAGTTACCTGGGTCACTGATTCCTGAGGATCTTTTTAAATCCCGACTATCTTTATACCCATTGTGATACTTATCCATAAATATAATTCATGACTGGTCTACCAGAAGGAGGGGGAAAGGTGATAATACAGAAAATCTCAAGAGTCAAATGATTGCCTTCTTTTTTTTCATGAACTTTAATCTCATGTTTGGAGGTAAATACAAGGTAACTTTGGAAAGGATAGGGTTCTAATAATTGGAGGAAAGTTTTTCTATAAGAAATATCACCGGAGAGGCAGCTAAGTGGCGCAGTGGATGGAGCACTGGCCCTGGAGTCAGAAAGACCTAAGTTCAAATCCCATTTCAGATATTTTTCTAGCTGTGTGACCCTGGAAAAGTCACTTAACTCCTACTGCCTCCAAAAAACATCACTGATACTATGAAGATTAGTATTCTAAGAGATGGAGATGAGGATGGAGTATCTCACAGGCTTGGGAGATAGTCTGCATAAATGCATAGAGGAAGGAAACAGAATGCTAAGTTTAGGAAGCAATTAGTAACCTGGTTTGACTGGAAAGCATAGTATGTAAAAGGGAGTAATGTGAAATAAATGTGGCTAGAAAGGCAGATCAGAGTCAGATGATGGAACAAGACTGAGAAATATGTAATTTAAAAAGAGTCTGAAATCTTTTATATCCAAGTGAATTATGCTGTAGAAAAAGTATTTTAGCAGTTACAGGGAAGCTGGATTAGAGTGGTAAAACAATGGAAACAGAAGGATGAATTAAGAGGATATTATGGCAGTTCCAATGACAGAGGTGATGAGTACTCAAATAGGGCAGTAGCTAGGTAAATGAAGAGAAGAGTTTGGAAGTGAATTATGTTGTGGAGAGAGAATCAACATCATTTGGCAATGAGTGGATGAGGAAGGGTATAAAAGAAAGAAAAGTCAAAAGTAGCTCTAAGATAAAGAGTTCAGGGAGTAAAGGCTATCCAATAGACACAGAGCAATATGAAAGAGGAACATGTTTGGAAGAAAGGACAATGAGTGAAACTCAGATGCTGAATGCAGTCTCCTGTGAAGACTTTCAGAAGGCAGCTGGATTGGAATTGAGAGAAAAGATAGATAAAGATTTTGGAGTCATTTGCATAGAGATGGGAAATGAAGCCATGTGAGTAGGTGATTTTTATTGTTCTTCATCCTCATTTTCAAGGAGAATCAATGTCTTGACTTAGGTATTAATTGGGTGTAAGTGAGGCAGAGCTGAGCATATTCATCAGTCACTCTCTCCTCCAAAGTCATCAGACTCCAGTGGCAAGATAAAAGTTAAGATGACTGGCAATGGTCCCATCAGCAGGTGAAATCACAAAGAAAGGAATACAGAGAGAGAAAAGACTACAAGGATGAAGCCTTGGGAAATTAAGGGGTAGAATATGCCTAATGGCTCTAGCAAAGGTTTGAGAAAATAGTGGATAGGTAGAAGTAGAACTTGGCAAAGGCAGTGGTATAGGAGTCAAGGGAAGAAAGTATATGGGAAAAGAGAACTGAGGATACTGCTAACAGCAGCAAAGACATCAAATGGGACAACTGAGAAAAGTTCATAAAATTTAGAAGCTAAGAAATAACTAATACTTTCATAACACCATTAGGGTCCAGTGGCAGTTAGCTAATAGTAATAGCTCATATTTATATTATGGAGTTTTATAGTTCATGAAGCATTTAACATTTTTACCTCCTAATAACCCTGAGATGTAAATATTATTATCCTTATTTTACAGATAAGGAACTGAAGTGGACTGAGACTGAGTAGCTTGCCCAGAGTTTCACAGCTAGTAAGTGCCTGAGGCAGAATTTGAATACAGGTCTTCCTAACCCTAAGTTCAGCCCACTGTCCACTGAGCAACCATCAATGGTGATAAAATCAAAAACCAGATTAAAAAGGCTTGAAAAGTGAATTTGTCAAGCAAGAGGAAGCTGTGCAGATAATTTTTTTAGAAAAATATTTTGGAGGATGATAACTTGATGAAGTGACTGTGCTAAGTAAAGTGTTTTTTTTAAGGTGAGGACAAGCTGAGCAAGTTTGCAGGGATGAGACAGAGTCACAGATAAAAGGAAGAGGAGAGGGACCTCCAAGTGGAGATGAGAAGCCTCTGTAAAAAAGGATAATTTTTTCCCCAGGGACTGGAGCAAAGGAGGAGAAAGAGGACATGTAGGGATTTTGAATGTTGAGAAGGGGTGGAAAGGGTGCTAAAAGAGTATAGCTCTGATACTGCCATTAAAACCACAGGTGAGGAGTGTCTGCTGAGGAAAAGGAAAACAAATTAAGGTGGGAACTAGAGGAGACAGTATGTTTGGCACAGTCTTATGGAGTTCAATAGTCAATCGAGGAAGAAAAAAGATTATTCTATAGCAATGGGTTCAACTGGCATTATGGGGTGACCTCATTAAGGCATTTTCAGCAGCTCAGGAATAGGATCAGAAAAAAGGAGTGGAGGCAATTCAGGACTGAAACATGGAAATGTGTGAGTATTTTTAGGGTGAAGGATTCATGAGTAATAGACAGGAGACAGTTGAACTCATCATTTAAAATGCTAAGAATGGCATCACCACTCCCTAATTTGTATATATACATGTGGAGATTTTACTGGATTTTTCTTTTTTAAGGAAACTCTATTTAGGGGGTGCTGCAGAGGTGTAGAAAAAGAAACTGAAGCTCAAATTGGCCAAGTCTATTGTTCTTTAGCCACTCTGACAACTGGTTTGCTTGGGGAGAAAATGAAAGAAACCCAGTGGAGAAAATGAGCTCTTTTTTGATCATCTGAGGGTTTTCATTAACAGATCATCAGGACAATGACTTGTTGGCTACTGTTTCTAGTTCATTCAAAAAGCCCTGGGTATTTCACATGCAATATCGTTAGAATTTTAAAACAGCTATGGCATCTTCTTTCAGCTGCTGATTAATTTTAGCATGTCACTTGTGCTAATGTTTAGTTAGCAAATATTTAATCAGCTCAGATGGCCAAAAGAAGGTTTTTACCTGCTGGTAAAAGTCAGTGCTAATGCCGTTGCCAAATGAGGCATCAATCGGAGGTACTGCGTTTGGTGTTCAATGATCTTGACTTCTTCCTTGGCCTTGGGCCCAAACTGCCTCCGGCTAGAAGTAGTAAAAGCAAACAAGAAATTTTATTGAAATCCAAAAGGCAAAACCTTTGTGTTTCTGGCATGACAAGTGAACAGACAGTGTGAAACTATTGCAAAAGTCAAACAGTAGTCCATTTGCCTTTAAAATTGCTTTGAAACAATCTAATGATGTCTTTCAAAATTTTGATTTAAAACAATTAAAAATCATCAAGTCTCCCTTCCCTCCAATACACCAAGCAACAGCACCTGAAGATAGCTCAAAAGAAAGCTATTTGGTGTTTTCCTCTAGACACAACCCTTTCCCTCCATTTCATGGGCAAAGTGATGTTTACTGCTTAACATTTATATGGCATTTGATAGTTTCCAAGTGCCTTATGATCATTAATTATTCGGCTTAACTAACTTTGTGACATAATTAAGACGATGGTAGTGATATTCTAGAACATATTTCAAAAGGACATTCTCAGAAGGAAACCAACTTTAACCTGGTGTTCCTGTCAAAATCAAACACAGGTCATTATTTTCAGCCTCCCTGAGGCCCCCCCTGTGGTTTCAAGTGAAAAAGGTATTCTTCACTTCCTGCCTTCAATTACTGTTGAGTTTCTCCCATGCCCTATAAAACAGCTGCTGCGTTTTCCTCTCGAGGTAGGTAAGTCAGAGGTGAATACAACCATTCCAGCAAGGAGGTTATAAAATATCAGAGATCTTTTGCATGAAAGGTGCTTTATCACTGGAGGTCATGATCATTAGTGAGCAAATGTTTATATGAACTTTCACAAAACCCCCAGGACTGCTAGGAACTTTGAGGGGTCATTGAATCTATGCCCCTGCTTCTCTCTCAGAGCCCTAGACCTAAAATCATATTCTTTCTAAGTAGGTAGGATCTGGATGTTTAAAAGAGGTAGACACAATATGATTTGTCATCTTTCTCAGAAGGTCATTTAAATATTATATTCTATGAGGACAAATTTATTTTCCTGTAATAACTTAGCTATAATGGCCCCCTGTCAATCATTAAATCAATCAATTAACAATAATTAACTGCTTGTTACATTTAATAGCAATATGATTCATGAGAATTAGTATGATTAATTAGTTATTAATAATTTTAAGCAAATGTTATATGACTGTGCCAGGCCACACTGGTGATACAAAGATCAAAATAAACCCTCTCTGCCCTCAAGAAGTCCCATGGGGAAGACAATATTTAGAATGAGATTTAGACAGACAAACAGACAAATAGGTGTATGAGTATGTATACACACACAAAGTAAAATTAAATAACAATAAATATTTTAAAATTTTACATTAATTGAGAAAAAAATATAAATTAAAATTAAAAATAATAACAAACTGCATTTACAAAGTATTTAAAAGAGTATAATATATACTCAAAGAAGTGTTTCCTTTCTGGGTGTAAAAACACATAAAATTATAGTAAGTACTCTTCCATAGTATTCTATCTATATATTTTAGGTAATATTATTAAATCTTAACATCTTAAAAAAATATACCACTTTATGTTGCACAGTATCTTACCAAGTTCCTCTGTTTTGCAGAGACCTAGTCTTCATCGGTTCACTGTATTTCATTCACTAATCAAAGCTGGTCTTCCCTTCCCCAATATACTTTCCATTTATCTTCCTCTGAATTTGGGAGTATAAGCCCCATTCAGAGAAAAGACACACTCAGTCAAGGGAAGGGAAGGCAGTTGAGGATTAAGAAGGCAGCCTTCACTGTGGCTTGATTCTGGTCCCTTTCATTTGACATTGATTTTATTAAGGAATAAATTCATCATCAAATGGTTTGGGGAGAGTGTATGAATCTTCTTTTGACAAGTCATCCTACCAGTTTAAAAACTTTTCGACTTACCAAAGCAACCTACTCCCTTTTGCGTAAACTATTTTATCAGAGAGAGAGAATGTTCTGTGGACAGGGATAATATAAGAATTCCATAGCAAAGTCAAAAGGAGAGTTTGAGGGTCTCAATTCCATCATCCTCCTCACTTTTAGACCAACCATTAAGAAGAAGAGAGAGGGCAAAGCTACCTATCCTATTGCAACCAAGGTGATCTATTCCTGGATTATCAACATCATCATAATAACAACTGCTTATGTTTCTAAAGCACTGAATTTATGAAGCACTTTCCTCCCAACTATTTGTAAGGTGAGGCAACTAGGTGATATAGTAGATGGAATGAACAATTTAGAATTAGCAAAAACAGAGTTCAAATCCTGTCTGGGCAATCTCAAGGACAAAGACAAGGTGTTACAGATGAAGGAATGGAAAAACACTTACCAATGAAAAAATAGCTAAGTGCTGGGGAGAAAAGTACTGGGCTTTAATAAGATTCCCTGCTTTAGGAATTTACATTCTAATAGGAGAGGGACACCTAGGAAAGTTAGTCCTGGGAAAATAGAAAAAGCATGCATGTTTTTTAGTGTCCATTTTCCATTGATAAAATCACTTCCACTTTTGATGATGTGTCATTTGACAGTGCCTTTGACTAGGATGGCAAAAACTTTCTTCTATTTGCCTTTCAGTAGCTGTAAATGTAGGAAAACAGGGGTTACTCTTAAGAAGATGGCTACTGGGGGGTGGCAGGCTGATTAGTAGAGCCAGTGATGTGTGAGGGGTGCTGCCATTCTTAGGGTGTTTGAATGCAGGGTGTTCTAAGTCTGAGGGAGGTGGTGGTGATGTTTTGGCCCACCTGGAAAATGCCTCTTGTCTTTTTCTCAAGGTGTCTTAACTGCTTCAGTGCTATCAAAAGGTCAAAAAAAGAGATGGGAAGAATAAGAAAAGGCCACTGGATTTAGCAATGAGAAGATCACTGATAAAGTTGGAGAGTGTTTTCACTACAATAACAGTGAGAGAGAAAGCAGATTCCAGAAAACAGTCATTAGCTATTGAAGATAGAAAGATGAGAAGAGAAAATAAATGCAGTGAAGGAAAGAGAGCAATTTTATTTTATTTCCATATTAATTTCAAGGAGTCTCAGACTTATTTTTCTTTGTTTTTTTATTAGGTTTTTTTTTTGCAAGGCAAATGGGGTTAAGTGGCTTGCCCAAGGCCACACAGCTAGGTAATTATTAAGTGTCTGAGACCGGGTTTGAACACAGGTCCTCCTGACTCCAGGGCTGGTGCTTTATCCACTGTGCCAGTCTTGTTCTTTCAGCCTTGTTCAACTCTTTGTGCTGAGGTTTTCTTTTTTTTGTTTTTTTGCAAGGCAATCGGGTTTAGTGACTTACCCAAGGTCACACAGCTAAGTAAATGTTAAGTGTCTGAGGCTAAATTTGAACTCAGGTCGTCCTGACTCCAGGGCCGGCGCTTTATCCACTGCACCACCTAGCCGCCCCCCCCCCCCCCGACTTATTTTTCTTAATAATTTATTGTGCCCATCGGGTGATTTTCCACTTATATCTTCAGTACTTCAAGCATCTGTGTTGAATACTTTTTCCAACTTTATATGAAGATTGAATCTTATTTCAAATACTTACTAGCTGTGTAGCCCTGGGCAAGTCATTTAACCCCTGTCTGTCTGTTTCCTTACTGGTAAAATGGAGTTAATCACAGCACTTCCCTCCCTTATGATTAATTTTAGGAACAAATGAGAAAATATGTAAGGTGTTTTATAAACTTTACTTAGAGCATTATATAAATGTTAATTATCATTGTTATTATGGTAAACAGTACTTTATTACAACAATTTTCCAAGAGGGAAAACTATCTGAGAAGTTAAACAATTTGTCCTGGGTCACAGAGTTAGTATTTTAGCCAACATTCTAACCCAGGTGTGCTAACTCTAAATACAGCATATTTCCACCCTCTTCCATCAACAGAAGATTGGATTTTGGTTCATTTGGTTGCTAATGTAGAAAACAATATTTCTTTTTAGAAATTACATTGAAAGTTGTACCCATACTGGAGAAAGATAAAGTGACACCGTATCTGAAATTTTCCCAAATAGACTTCATTATCATCATCATCATCATCATCATCATTATCATCATAAGTGTTTTAGGACAGCTATTTAGCCCTGGAATTAAGAAGATTCATCTTCCTGAGTTCAAATCTCACCTCATGCTTATTAGCCCTGTTGGCCTCAGTTTCATCAACTGTAAAATGAACTGGGGAAGGAAATGGCAAACCACCCACTATCTTTGCCAGTCATGGGGGTAGCTAGGTGTGCAATGAATAGAGCATGGGCCCTAGAGTCAGGAGGACCTGAGTTCAAATTTAGCCTCAGACACTTAACATTTACTTATCCATATGACCTTGGGTAAGTCACTGAACCCCATTGCCTTGCGAAAAACAAACAAAAAAAGAAAACCTTAGCACAGAGTTGAACAATACTGAAAAAAAAATAACAACTGAATAAAAACATATTAATGTTTAAGTTTTGCAAAGCATAAATATCATCTCATTTGCTCCTCACAAAAGCCCTGGGTAGAAGATGCAGATAAGGAACTGAGGCAAACAGAGTTAAACAACTTGTCTAGATTCATGCAGTAAATGCCTGAGGTCAAATTTGAACCCAAATCTTCTAGCTCTCTATTCAAATGTGCAGTTGAACTGTAAGAAAACTTTTTAAAATAGGAGATTACCATAAAGAGTCCCAAACTAGACCTCTGCAAGGTATTTCACACCAAATCCTCAGAAGTGAATGAAATCAAGACTGGTTGAGCATTCGCTCAGAGCTATGCCTCCTGACAGAACCCTGGATCCACTAGAGAATGGAGGAAGAAACTCGTGGGTAGTTTTCATTCTACCCTAGGGGAAGAAGCAGTAGAGTGCTTTTTCCCCTCTCCCATCAGATTTACCAAAGGAACAAAGAGTATCTGCTCTGGGGTGAAATGTACATGCACAGGAAATGAAAGAATTCGCTCCTAGGGAAACCTAAGTCCCCATAGACTTGGGGAAAAGAAAGAAGGAATGAAGTTCACCTCAGATAGCACCTTAAAAGACAACTCATGGGAAAGGCAAAAGACGAAATAACACATCTTTTAAAGCCAGACTGTTCAGAACTGGAAGATTAAAGGTTCATGGTCATCCTGCCTTCCTCTGATGAGCTAAGAAAAAACCAAGACTGTTGAAGATAACTGAAGAATAATACATCATTCTATCTGAGGAACTTGACAAGATCCTTTAAATTAACCAATATAACTTGTTATGTTGGAATATTAAGGGCATTCAAAAAGGCATTCAATTCACAAAGGAAAAAAATCAAGGGAATGAATATTGTTAACAATCTTGATTCCAGAGGAAAGATGATAAGCTATATATTTTTTTTAGGATTTTGCAAGGCAATGGGGTTAAGTGGCTTGCCCAAGGCCACACAGCTACGTAATTATTAAGTGTCTGAGGCTGGATTTGAACCCAGGTACTCCTGACTCCAAGGCTGGTGCTTTATCCACTATACCACCTAGCCGCCCCTGATAAGCTATATTTTCCTTCTCTTGGTGGTGGATTACAGGCATGGCCTAAGGCATATGATATTAAACATGATTGTTGTGTCAATTTATTTTAATTAACTGCACTTCATTGTTATAAGAGAGGATTCTATTGGAGGGAGATTCTGTGAAATGGCAGTGATTTTTAAAAAAAATCAGTCAACCATTTTTTAAAAATTCATTTATTTATTTATTTTTAATTCTATAATGTTTTCCCCTAATCTTGCTTCCCTCCTCCCATCAACTATTATTTAAAAAAGAATCTATATTGCTCTAATTATGTCAGACAGTAGTTAGATGAGCTGCCCACTGAGTTGGAAAAACATCACTGAAAACATGAAATGACACTGCAGGAGGAAAATGAGTTGGACCTGAGTAGGAGAAGGGTAACATTCTAGATCATAAACTACGTTCTTTCCCCCATCTATTCAACACTGATTTTTTTCTGATGATACTGAATAGCAATAGACACAATCTCAGAAGAATCCAACATATATAAACCTCAAGGCCCAAAGAAAAGTCATATTAAGTACATATTCAACTATAGAGTCCATTATTTATGATAACTCAGATTCAGAAAGAAGCAATATTGAGGACATACATAGCTGGAGAAGGAGGGAAGACAGTTGTGTGGCAAGGTTGAAATATAACAGAAGAACAACCCAAGAACTTCCCAGTTATCCATAAAATATTGAAGGAGCCAAAGGAAGGCCTTAACACATTGGACAGATAATCTATGGTAGATGTAGAGCAAAATATGGACAAGAATCACACAGGATGAGAAAACATAGATGGATCACCATCTCTGTGGGTGGGGAGAGAGTACCCACATCAAAGAAATAGCTATCAAAGTAGCTCCTACTTTGAAGTACTGATGGATTGAAGAGTGAGTAGCCATCAGAAACATGAAAACCAGAAGGATCCAACAACATTAGTAACAAAGAAAGGTGTTATGATTTCTGGGGTTTAGTGTCCTAGAGTATCTGACAGCTAGAGAAAACTTTCTTTTCAGGAAAGAAACTGAGTAGGGAAGGAAAATTCTGTTCTGAAAACAATTTTCATCATGTGGAACACACATATATACATGCCTATAGCTCTTTGAGGTTTGCAAAGCATATCATATATGTTATCTTATTTAATCCCAGAAAAGTGATAATATTATTTTCCCTGTTTCACAAATATGGAAACTGACAACAGGAAAGACTGAGTGACTGACCCAAGATCATACAGTGATGAACTGTCTAGCTTCCTGCATGTCAGCATCCCTCCATGGTAAACCACCAACCACTGTTTCCACCAGCTGGGTCTCTCTGGTGAGGCAGGGTCATGAATTTTATCATGAAGAATCCCTTCTGTTCTTCCATTTAAGAGTTATGCTAGACTGCTTATCCACAATTACAAAGTATAATGTTCTGACTATAGAGATTTTACATCAGTATTTTGTAGCCTGGTTTTTAGAAACTATAGTAGTTATATACTGATCTCTTTGAAATGTACAAAAGACATCTCCTTTGAGCCTCAGGATTTGTGAGGAAGATGCTATTACTGTTGAGGAAATGAGAGACTTGACTTGCTCAGGTCACATAATAAGTAGGTATCAGAGGGGGAAATCCAGAACTCCCTTTTTCCAACACTCTATTCACTTGGTCACAGAGGTCAGGGTAATACTATAGAAACATTACCTCAACTGCTTTACTAATCATTATTTTAAAATAACATGATTCTGGGACAGCTAGGTGGTAAATAGAGCACTGGCCTGCATTTCCTAGCTGTGTGACTTTGGGTAAGTCACTTAACCCCTATTGTCTTGTCAAAAAAAAAAGAACATAATTCCTATTTCTTTTTTTTTTTATTTTTTAAATTTTTTTAGGTTTTTGCAAGGCAAATGGGGTTAAGTAGCTTGCCAAAGGCCACATTGCTAGCTAATTATTAAGTGCCTGAGGCTGGATTTGAACTCAGGTACTCCTGACTCCAAGGTTGGTGCTCTATCCACTGTGCCACCTAGCCACCCCCTTTTTAAAATTTTTTTTTATAATTCCCATTTCCCAGCAAAAATCGCATAAATCCTCAAAAGCAAGGAAAAAAATTATTTGTTTGGTTTTTAGCAAAAATTTATTAGGACTTTCTTTGATCCTCCATACTCAGTGTATGATATTTCTTACCAATACTGAAAGATCATTTTGAAAATCTTCAAAGGGTTATAGATTTGGATCAGAGGTATGATAGAGGGTCAGTTTCTGCTCTCAAGACTACTAGTAACTTTTCAGTGTTAGCTTTTATAAGAAGCTTTATCAGAAATCAACAAAAGCTATAAATCAGGACTTGATTGTTGTTTTGTTACTTAGATGAGAAATATTCATAGCAAATTAAACTTTAAAGTGTGTCCTGGGTACATATTTCCCCCCCAGGGATCCAACTGTTAAAAACATTTGCCAATATACCCACACCTAAAAGGAACCTCTGATATTATCTCATCTAACCTCCTCCTTGTTAGGAAATTATTTTTTTCTTTTTTTTCCTTTTTTCTTTGTGTTTCTGTGTGTGTGTGTGTGTGAGTGTGTGTGAGTGTGTGTGTGTGTGTGTGTGTGTGTGTGTGTGTGTGTGTGTGTGTGTGTGTGTGTGTAGGCATTTAGGGTTAAGGGACTTGGCCAGAATCACATAACTAGTAAAAGACTGAGGTTGAATTTGGATTCAGGTCCTCCTGACTCCAAGATCATCAGTTGTGTCACCCAGCTACCCCAGGAAGTTTATTCTTACAGCAAGTCAAGATTTTCCTCTTTGGAACTGCTATTACTATTGGGCAGTTCTTCAAATGCTGTGGAGGTAATATTGTATAGCAAATAGAGCATTTGACCTATGCCTAGGAAGACCTTTCCAACTTTGTTGTTGTTTCAGTCATGTGTGACTCTTCATGAACTCATTTGGGATTTTCTCGACAATGATAAGTGGTTTGCTATTTCCTTCTCCAAGTCATTTTATGGATGAGGAAATTGAGGCAAACAGGGTTCAGTGACTTGCCTAAGGTCATACAGCTAGGAAGTGTCTGACACCAGGTTTAAACTCAATCTTCCTGACTCCAGACCTGGTATTCTATCCACTATTCCACCTAGTTTCCCCTTTAAATCACAACTTAAACATCACCTCCTTTTGGATATCCTCTCTCATCTAGTCAGCTGATAAGTGCCCCCCCACCAACCCTACCCCCCAAGTAACTCACAATCACCTAGTCTTGTCTGCCCATTTGTGATGCCCTTTATCATATAATACTGATTATCTCTCTTGGTGTCTTCACCCTGTCCTGGGCAGTGAGCTCTGTGAAAGCAGGAATCCTATCTAATCTTTTATTCTCCCAATCACTGGTCACAATGCTCTGTTCAAAGTAAGAATTTAACAAATATGTAAAATCACTTTTCCACTCAAATGGCTAAGCTCAGAGGGAGAAAGAACGTATCTAAGGAGAGGTTCGATGATTTAGAGCTGGAAGGAATCTTAGAGATTCTCTAGTTCTCCTTGATTTTATAAAACTGAAAACTAAATGATCTGCCCAATATGATACATGTAATAAGGCAAATTGAAGCACCAAGGCAGCACAATGATAGAGCACTGGGCCTGGAAAAGGAATGTTCAAATCTGGCCTCAACACTTACTAGCTGTGTGATCCTGGGCAAGTCACTTAACCTGATCTGCTTCATTTATTCATTTGTCAAACAAACTGGAGGAGGAAATGACAAACAAGTAAACCCCAAAAGGGGTAATGAAGAGTCATATACAACAACTGACCATCAATAAAAAGACAAAGTAGAATTTGAACCCATGTCCTCTCACCCCAAATTCAGCCTTCTTTCTAATTTTTTTTTCTATTCTCCATCCTGCCTTGTATAGATAAAAGCGATGTGGTAAAGTAGAAACAGGAATTTTTTTTTCTTATTTTATATTCAGTTCCACATTCTCTCCCCTACCCATTGAGAAGGCAAGAAACATAATACTCATTATACTTAAGAAGTCATGTAAAGCATATTTCTGCATTAGTCATGTTCCAAAGTGGGGGGGGGGGAGGAAAAATATATACTGTAAACTGCACTTTGGGTTTATCAGTTCTCTCTCTGGAGGTGGATAGAATTTTTCATCATGAAACCTTTGGAACTGTGGTGGATCATTTCACTTTGTATCAGGTTATATAAGTATTCCCAGGTTTTTCTGAAACTATTCCCTTCATCATTTCTTACAGCACAATAGTATACTATAACAGTCACATACCATAATTCTTTACCTCCACAAAAAAGACCTAATATATATATATATATATATATATATATATATATATATATATATATGTCTTTTTCCTTGTTCTTTGATCCCTTTGGGATGTCCACACAAAAGCGGTATTGCTGGGTCAAAGAGTGTGCACAGTTTTATAGCTTTTGGGAAATAGTTCAAAATTGTTCTCCAAAATAGTGGGATTAACTCACAGTTTCACCAAGACAGCATTAGTTACCTATTTTCCCACACTCCTCTCCAGTGTTTATCATTTCCTTTTCTGTCATTTTAGTCAATCTGATGGGTGTGAAGTAGTGCCTCAGAGGTGTTTTAATTTGCATTTCTCAATCTGTGATTGAGAACACTTTTTCACATGACTATTGCTAGCTTTGATTTCTTCTAAAAACTTCCTATCTGTATCCCTTAACCTCTTATCAATTGGGGTATAACTTTTATTCTTATAAATTTGGTTCAATTTCCTATAGATTTGAGAGATGATATCTTCTACAAATATTTTTCCCGCAGTTTCCTGATTTTCTTCTAATTTTGACTGCATTGATTTTGTTTGTGCAAATTGTTTTTTTAATTTTATGTAATCAAAATTATCCATTTTACCTTCTGTGAACTTATCTCCCTCGTCTTTGATCATGAACTCTTCTCCTATCCATTGCTCTGTCAAGTAATTTCTTCCATGCTCCTTTCACTAATTTGTTTGTGATATTACCCTTTATGTCTAAATTGCATGTTCACTCTGAGTTTATCTTTGCAAAATTGTAAGTTGTGGGTCTATGCCTAGTTTTTGCCAGACTGTTCTATTTTTCCCAGTAGTTTTTATCTTAATAATAAGTGTTTGCCCCCAAAATGATCTTTGAATTTATCAAATATTAGGTTATATACTCATTTGCTTGTTTTTTATTTACCTAATATGTTCCATTGATCCACTGTTTTATTTCTTATCAAATATGAAATTGTTTTGATGATTATAGCTTTGATGACTATATGTATTATAGTTGAGATCTGGTATTGCTGAGTCCCAAGTGAGGGAATTGTAATTGAGAGAGACTTTGTTTCAAATTCCATCTAAGATAGTAACTTTGTGTCCTTTAATAAGTCATTTAACCCTTATGAGGCTCGGTTTCTTCTACTGTCAAATTTTGATATATTTATTAAATTTGTTTTGAAGGTTATTATGAGGAGAATAGTTTGTAATCTATTAAAGGATGGATTAAGGAGGAATTGCTTTTATTCTTCTGTGCGGCAGCTGTCTTTGCTCTGACTCATGGACGTAGATGGCACCCATAATCTCAGCCAGGTTTTTCACAAATGTGTGCTCTCAGGCACAAGGGAGAAGGGGTGAGGGAGGGAGGAAAGGCTAAAGTATCAAAAAAAAACCATGTCCAGTGATTGGAGGGTTAGGATTACCATCTTATAGGTGGTAGATGGCCATATACAGATAACTTCAGCATACCTCCTTTAAAAGAATTATGTAAAGAAAAAAAATATGCTGCATGCAAAATAAAGAAAATAAATAGGATCATTGATTAACCAAGCATTTGCCTCTTATAGCAATCATTCTGCTAAGCAAGATATTTTCCAGATTCTGCATTCTGGCTGTACATTCTGCCAGGCCATGTAGGAACTGTCTCTTCAGGATGGTGATAGGGTAGAAACCCATTTCTGGCAAGCCAACTGGAGTGTCTCAGCTCTCTGTGATGACATATTATTGGCCTATGGCCTTTGGGGAGGCCAACTGTTTTCTTTCAGAATTATAAGTAGGGAACTGCTCACTCTCTTTCTTTGGCTTCACAAATTGCTTGTTCCCACTGAGCACACAACTATCTGAGTAAATGGATGCTGCAGTTTTCACTAAATTAATATCTCCTTAACCCAAGGCACACGAGTAAGAATTTTTGAAATCTCAGTGGCTCAGCAAAGTTCTCTCAGATTGAGCTCACAATTCTCAATCTCCATGGAGCTACTAATGACAATTCTTCTTGGGAATGATTAAAACTGGGTGCTTTTACCCTTAGTCTAAACATAAATTTTCTTTTTCTTACCTATTGTAATTGAGCTTCTGACTCCCTAAGTCATTTACTTTTTTAACTGATATTTTATTTTTCTAATTATATACTATGGTAGTTTTTCAACATTCAACCATTTTTGCATTTATGAGTTATACATTTTTCTACCATCCTTCTTTCCCTTCCCCTCCCATGGTGGCTAATAGTCTGAATAAAGTTGTACATGTACATTTGAGTTTAACACATTAATATATTAGTCATTTTGTGTTTGAGGAATTATAACTAAGAGGAAAGTAAGAAAACCAAGAAATAAGAAGGAAAAACATGAGAAGTTTTTCAAAAATGAACACAGTATGGATTTGATTCCATGGTTCTTTTGCTCTGAATGTGAATGATTTTATGTACAGCAGCTTTCAGGATTGCCCTTGATCTTGCAGTGCTGAGAAGAGCTGCATCATCCTAGCTGATCAACTCACAGTATTATTGTTAATGTGAACAATATCCTCCTGGTTCATTTAATGACATCAGGTCATGTAATTCTTTCCATGCTTCTTTAAAGTTTGATCATTCAGGATTTCTTATAGAACAATAATAGTACTCCATAACATTCATATCAGTCAAACCCCAATTGATGTGCATTCCCTTAATTTCCAGTTCTTTGCTACTATAAAAAAGCTACTTTAAATATTTTTGAACATGTGGAACTTTTCCCATTTTTTATGAATTCTTTGGATATAGAATTGATGTGGCTGGGTCAAAGGGTATGATCAGTTTTATTGCTTCTTAGACATAGTTCCAGATTGCTCTCCACAATGGTTGGATAAATTCACAACTCCACCAACAAGGCATTCATGGTCCCAGTTTTTCCACATCTTCTCCACCATTGATCATTTTTTGTCATCTTAGCCAATATGATAGGCATGAAGTGGTACCACACAGTTGTTTTAATTTGAACTTCTCTAATCAAAAATGATTTGGAACATTTTATATGACTATATATAGCTTTAATTTCTTCATCTGAAAGCTGCCTGTTCATATCCTTTGACAATTTATCAATTTCCTTATGAGTGTTTATCAGAAGATATATGGTACTAGTAAGACAATAACATGGGGCTGTAGTGAATGCAAGATTGGTGAAATAATTTCAAACTTCTTTCTGTACCAAACTTCATTTCCCATTTTTTTCCTCTTATGCTTTTTTCCAGAGTGAAAGTATCTTTTGCTAAGTGATCACTTAGAACCATCATGGCATCATCAAGATTATATCATGTCAAATTAAGCTTATTTTCTTTTCTAGCAAAATTACTAAACAAAAGATTAGGGAAATGAACTATATTTAGTGTCACCAGCATCTTAATAAAGCATAAAACTAATTTCTTATGATATTTTTCTGGAAAAGATGGAAAGGAATAGGATAATTACATCAACTTATAACTGGCTAAAGCAGTCTGGTGCAGTGGAAAGATTGCTAGATTTGGAATTAGAGGAATTGCTTTGGAATCCCAGCTTTGTCCTGTAGTATCAAAGTGGTTTTAATTACTTTAATTACTTTACCACTATGGGTCTGTTTTACAGTAATTTGGAAGTTAGACTAGAACAGTAGTGTCAAACTCAAAAATAGGGACTATTTATCCTATCCTGCACATCAGTTTAGTTTTAAAATGTAATATTATTTATATTGTATTGTTATTTATTTTTAAAAATATTTTCTAACTATATTTTTATCTGATTTGGGTATCTTTCAGGATATTATAGGTAACCTGCAGCCTGTTGACTATGTGTTTGATAACTCCTAAACTAGACCTTTGTGTCTTATTCTAGCTCTAAATCAAAGATTTATAAATGACTAGACCCAATAGGTAAATATCTTTGAGAAGGAGTTATTTAACATTTCTATCAGTGACTTGGATAAAAGCATAAATGAATGCTTATCACACTGTCATGATATGAAGCCACATGGGTGAGGGAAAACAGGACTAGGTTCTTGTGGAAAGGGCAAGGTCGGGATTTCAAAAAAGATCTTCATAAGCTCAAACACTGCAATTTAATTGAAGCAAAAGTATAGTCTTATACATGAGCTGAAAAAGTCAACTTCACAAATCTAAGAGTGGGAGGAAATGGAGTTCTTGTGAAGAAAAGCTGGGCTTTTTGTGGACTACCTGCTCAAATTGACTGCCAAGAAAGCTGAGCCAATCTGATGCTGCATTAAAAGAAGCTCAGTGTCTAGGATTAGGAAAGTGACAGTCTTGTCATACTCTGCTCTCATCAGACAACAACTGGAGCATTGTGTTCAGTGTAGAGCACCAGATTACCCTTAGAAAGGCTATTGGGAAACTGATGAGTTTCCAGAAGTGGACAACCAGAATGGTGAAGGTTATTCATGAAGAAGCTGAAGGAACTGGGGATGTTTGGCCTAGGGAAGACAAGTTAGGACCAATTAGTCTTTATTCTGCTTGCCTTGAACTAGTAATGCTGGATGAAAGTTGCAGAAATGCAAATTTGACCTTGATTGTCACAATAAATTTTTAATATTTAGAGATATCCCAAAGTGGAATGTCTTGGGAAATAGTGGGGTCTCAATTAACATCAAAAATCAAAGCACTTACAGAACAGCAGTGTTAAACTCATAGCCAACTCAAAACAAGTGGTTACAGCCTGAAATGGATTAAAATGTTATTGAGAAATGTTTCACAAAATAAATAAAAATACAATATGACATAGCCAATGTTAAATTTGTGGTTTCCTAAGTCAATATGAAGCCCAGAGGTCTATCTCCATTTGAATGACACCGCTGCAATGAAGAGTATATTGTCTGGAGGATTCTTGCTCAGGTACAGGTTGAACTTGAGGTCCTTTCTCAATTAGACATTCTGTAAATGTCATATCCTCATTCCACCTCCCATGTTAAAAACATTCTTAAAATAGCACAGCAGAAAACACTCCTAAGGGCATTGAGAGGGAAGAGTAATAATATAATGCAAAACAAAAATGATCAGTTTTTGAACTCTGAATATTGCAGTGACCAATGGTGACTTCAGAAGACTTAGGATAAAGCATGTCTCCTGCCCCTTGCCAGAGATAAAGTGAACTGCAGATATGGATTTTCAGATGTAATTAATGTATTGATTTGTTTTGTTTGCCTATATTTATTTGTTACAAGGGAGGGATCTATTGGCTATGTGAGAGGAATTGGGAAATGACAATAAATTCAGAATGATGTGGAAATTAGAGCATCAACAAAACATTTTCAAGGAATTATTAAATACAAAAACATACACATACACACACATATATTTCAAATATATAGAGAGGAATAAGGACTAAAGAAATTTAATTGCCCAGAGTTAATGAAAAAGTCAGTCCAAAAAAAAAAGATTCAAGGTTGACCTCTGTCCTAAATTTCAACCCAATGGATTCTGCTTCTAGTACAAGGTGCTACTTCTAATAAGCAAAAGTTGAACATAGAAGCATGAATCTCCAGTCTATTGAAAAGAACACTTTATTTGGAGCAAGAAAACTTGAGTTCAAATCTCACTTGTTACTTCCTTGCCTGTGTAACCCTGAACAAATTGTTTAATCTCTCTGAGTCACAGTCTTCTAAATCCTATATGATCATCCAAATCCCTGAAGTAAAGGATTATAGTTAGCTCTCTAAACTGATGGGGTTTTTTAATACAAACCTGTCACTAGTCTCAGCTCATTTAGAGGATGCTCAATGACTGCCTTCAAGATCCTTGACTTTGTAGTGAAGTTTATAAACTGGGTATTAAAAAAACATACATCTTTAAAACCAACAGCTTTGGTGTGGGAGTAAGCCCTTTGCCAATATTTCTTTCTACCTGGCTCTGAGTTCTGGCAAGAGGCCATTGTGAGGATCATCAAAACAGTTCAAAGAATCTTCTCCCACCCTTTTAGACTTCATGAATGTCCTGGTTATCAACTTGGAATTTGGTGGGAAGGAGGGGGGATGAATGGGGGAAGAGTGATGGTTGGTGAGCAAGACCCCTTTTCTAGCTGGAGATTAGGCAGAGAAGCCCAATGGGCGGAGTCTATTGGTAAGTGCCAAGGGAATGCTGGCTGATCCCATAGGAAGGAAGGCCAGGAAAATGAGGTCTGTGCTTATTTCCTGGTCACCTCTCCCCTCCACTTCCTTCTAGAATTGTTAGCTCTGATCAGACTTTTCAAATGTAGGAAATCAACAGCCCCGAGCTATGCAACAGTTAGGAACAATACTGCACTTAGCACCAGGGTCTTGAGCACTGGGAGGACTCAGTGGGTGTTTGCTGCATTGAAAACATGAGTCATCCTGCTAGGGGCAGTGACTCTGAGCTAAGAGAGCAGATTGGGGAGATAAGGAAGGATGGTGGGACCTCATTCCACCCTCCCCCTACCACAATAGTGGTCAAATTTCTGAGGATTAGGACTAGAACTGGAGCTTAGAAATCAAGGAGTTCCTGTCTTCTCTTTCCAGCATAAGAGGATTCAGAGCTTGAAGGGACTGTAAAGTGGGAAGTCACCCACTTTAGTGACTTCCTAGCCAAGGCTGTTTTGTATTTAGCTTGAAATATATATATATATATATATATATATATATATATATATATATATATATATATATATAATATGTACATGTCTCCTGAGCTAGAACACAAGTTCACTGTGCACAAGGACTGATATGCTTTTATCTTCATATCACAATGCACATGGTAGGAGTTTAATGATTGATTCCAACCTCTTCATTGTACTGATGGAAAAACTATCTTGACCTCAAGTGACTTATAGAGAGGTAAAGGTCACACAGACAAATTCAAATTCTCCAACTCCCAATATGATGCACATTCTGCTTCATCATTCTTTCCCTGCTCCATTAAGGATCTTTGAATGCTGATATTTTCTAAGATTAAAAATAAATTCTGCATTGGGTGGAAAGTTTTTCCCTTCTCCCCTCTTTCAAGTCAAGACATCACTCTCCTAATGTCATTGGTCCTCTTATAGAATGAAGGACAAACAAGAGGCTCCTGAAATCCATAATATGAACAATAATATTTTTCCCTAATTCATCAGAGACATAAGGTAGAGCTTTGTCTCAGAATGTCAAAAATTAGAAGGCACTGACAGCCTTGCAGTCCTTTCAAGGTATTAAAAAAAAACTGAGTTCAGAACCTAGTTAGCAAGTATACTTGGTTGAAAAAAGAGGATCTCAGATAAGAAATGCCAGGTCCTCCTCCCTGGCTCATCCTGCAGTGCTTTCACTCCCCCTTAAGAACCTGCTTTTCAGTGTTCAGGGGTCTCCCCCAGTTGTAACTGAATATGCCTTCAAAAGTTGATGTGAAGCCAAGTCTTGTGTCAACTGCTATGGAAACAGAAATTGCTAGCTGGGGGGGATAGAAGGAAAGAGATACAAAAAAACCCCCAAGAAAATTAGTTTTGTAGAAATGGAAATAATTTATTTTAAAGCACCTCTTAGAAGTCAGGAAAGCTGGAAGAGGGGGTGGAGAATATCAATCAAAAAATGAACTTTTATTAAGTACCCAAGCACTGTGCTAAGTGTTTGGAGTACAAAAAAAAAGGCAAGATAGTTACTACTCTCAAAGAGCATAGTATCTAATGGGGGGAAAAGATTGATAAGAGATAGATGCAAAGCAAGCTATATACAGAATAAATAGAAAAGAAAAAAGAGGGAAGGCACTAGAATAAAGAAGAGTTGGGGAGGCTTCCTGTAGATGGAAGGATTTGAGAAAGTGCTTAAAGGAGTTCAGCAGATAGTGATGAGGAAGGAGATCATTACAGGTTCATGGTATGGCTCATAATGACTAACTATGTACCAAGAACAATAGTTGGGCAAAACATTAAACCAAATGAACTTCAAGTTTACTCTCACATGTCAAAACTCCAAACAACAGCTACTGATCCATTCTTGGGTCTGTTCATGTTGAAAAATAATTGGTGGTGGGTACAAGGCATGAAGGGCGTAAGAGAAACAATCTGTAACCAGGTCAAGTGAAAGGGAGAATGTACCTGGATGTTTTGAACCCTTGCCTCATGATAGGATTTTTGCCAGAATATTATAACTCCAAAGATGTATATAATTCCTAATGAATTAGGTTGGAGACGTATTGGAATATACTGCTTGGACTAGGGGGTGGGGAGGGGAGGGGAAGGCATTGTTTTTATGTCTCTATCTGATTTCATCCAAAGATGTTCAGTGAGGTCAGCTCCATGACTCCAATAATGAAATCCCTTAGAGAGCAGACTGAGCACATTGAAACCATTATGTCAGGGTAGTTTCTGTACTGTGGGCTGCAAGTTGGTTTGGCAAAGAGAAAATCTTCAATTCCATTCTGTGGTCACCCATTATTTGGGCTTCTAAACCTCAGCCTAACAACGATGAGGCCAGCAGAGCTGGAGAAATTTCCCCACATTTGCCAGGGTCCTCAGCATGCAAACATTGGATCCATGAGCAGCTCTACAATTCCCTTAGCAAGATAGCAATTTCTGTCTGGTGAAGGTTTTCATTGTCCCAGTTTAGGATGCATGGAAATGAAATATATCTTCTGTCTTATTTAACATTATAGAACTTCAGAGTCAAGAGGAATCTCAGCTATTCAGTTCATACCTTAAAAAGGACCCCCCTTCAACAGCATCCCCATCAAGTGGTTGGTCAGCTATTCTTTGCTTGAAAATCTTAATTGAAGGGAACCTATCACCTCTCCAGGAAG
The DNA here is from genome assembly GCF_037893015.1 of Macrotis lagotis. Classification (NCBI taxonomy): domain Eukaryota; kingdom Metazoa; phylum Chordata; class Mammalia; order Peramelemorphia; family Peramelidae; genus Macrotis; species Macrotis lagotis. The sequence continues at coordinate 158,658,314 of NC_133658.1, read as the reverse complement.
CCTAGTCCTCTTTGGAGCAGCTCTGATTATTGGAAAATTGTTCCTTATATCAAGTCTCAATTTGAATTTGTAATTTTGATCTTCTAGAGGCAAACAAAACAAATAGAATCCCTCTTCCACTCAAAAAAAATTCAAATATTTAGGATTGCAGATTATAGATTTTGAACTAGATAAAACATTAGGAATCATTTCTCCCCTCCTTCATTTCACAGAAAAGAAAAACTGTGGCCCAGAAAGGTTAAGCTACTAAACCAAGGATCCACAGTTTCTGAATGAATTTGGACCCAAGTATTCATGACTCAAATCCACTATACCATGTTGCCTATTAGAAGAGAAATACTCCCTTAAGTCTTCTCCTCTCCCAATTAACCATGCCCAGTTCTTTCAATAGGTAATCCTAAGGCAAGGGGTCCAAGACTCCTTTGCTGTTATTCAGTGGTTTCAAGTTGCCAACTCGGTGATCCCATTTGACTTTTTCTTGGAAATTCAGGAGAGGTTTGCTATTTCCTTCTCCAGGTCATTTTACAGATGAGAAAACTGAGGCATTGCTGAGGATCATACAGCTAATAAGTCTGAGACCAGCTTTGAATTCAGGTCTTCCTGACTCCAGACCTGGTACTCTATCTACTGAGTCACCTGGCTGCCCTTCTCATGGACCTCTTCTGAATACTATTCAGCTTGCCAATGTCCTTCCTAAAATATGGCACCCAGGACTGAACAAGATACTTCAACCGTAGTCTGAAATCACTGTATTGAACTAGTTTTTCCCCCTTAAAAAATAGGCAAAGGTCATTCTTTTGTCCCATGGATCATCATTTTATTTTCATCAAGAAAAGTCCCCAAGTAATTTAGCTCCAGTTCTTCATGGACATTGAAAGTAAAATGTCTGTGTATATGTGTACAATATCTGTATTAAACTGAAATGAAGGCATTTGGAGTTCTGGTGAAGCATGCCATTTCAAATGACATATTTGAAAGTTCATGCTTGCATCCTAACTGCTCATAAGAAAGGAAACATTTATTTTCAGCTGTTTGATTTCATTTCCACTCAATTTCGAACACTGCTGCTTAAAGCAACATTCATCGAAAGTGACACTGCTATTAATCACTCGCACCGCTACCGTACACACACCATCTGAGGACCAGGCAACTGTGTGTTTCCAGTTCTCCCTCTGGTTCATTCTCCCAGAGGAGGCAAGTGACCTACTAAAAAGATAATTGCATAGTATGTTTCCTGTTTGAGAGTATTATTGCATCAGTCTGCTCTGAATGACGATGAAGTCAGATTGTAAAGACGAAAGTAGTTTTAGCTCCTCAGCCACTGGTCTTTGACTTTATGAAGGCTTCACTACAACCAGACTTGGCCACTTCAGCTATGGCCCCTTGTGGGGCAGCTAGTCCAAACAGAGACTGCACTAGGAATGAAGTAATAACCCACACTTCACTGTTAAGCAAGTGATCTTTTTCAGTAAGAGTTCAGTCCTTTGTCAAACTTTGGTCACTTTCGCTAATTAGTAACCCAGTTATAGATTTGATCTGAAGAACAGAATATGCGGAAAGAAATCAGGAGATAGTCGTGACTCTGCTATTAACTAGTTTAGACAAGAACTTTCACCTGGTTTGAGTTTTAAATATAGATGATGAAATCTGTATAATAAGGGGGTTAGCTCTTTTATCTCTAACTCTTATAAACCAACTCCATTTCATTTGTAGAAAATCATTCCTTAAACATCTATCCTCTTTATTTTATAATTTAGACAAGCTACTAAGTAGTTCAAGAGAGAGAATGCTAAATTTGGAATCAGGAAGACCTGAGCTAGAAATCTGCATCAGACATTCAGACCTTAGGCATAAGTCACTTAAATTCTATTAGTCTTAGTTTTTTCATCTGTAAAATAAGAACAACATAGTATCTACAAGGTTGTTGTAAGGATCAAAGTAACATGTGAAAAATGATTTGCTATTTAAAGCAAATTAAAGAGTTATATAAATCTCAACTATATTACTACTACTACTATATTACTACTACTACTACTACTACTACTACTACTACTACTACTACTACTCACAATCATCCTCAGGTCAAGAAGAGAAGTTAGACTGATCACTGGAGCAAGTTCAAAAAATAGTAGATGAGTAACCAGAATACTCTGCTGGTACTTTTGAAATACTGGGAGAAAGTGAGGAAGACTTCTAGTATATTGGTTAGAATCTTATGTTAAACTTTTGAGAGACTGTAGACTAGAACCATATGGATAAGTAGGGCATGGATAGATGAATAGCACTTATGTCATTTGAGCAGACTCATGAATCTATGAGATCATAGATCTATTTTAATATTTTTAGTAATCCTTCATGGAATGAAAGGGTAATAGATAGAAAGCTGGCATTCTGGTGAGGAAGACCTAGGGTGAAGATCCATTTCTAATAGATACACTGCTGTGTAACCTTGGCCAAATCACTTAATTGCCAGGCAACATTTGAAGATTATAACTTGCAAAGAATGCACTGATCTTCAATGACAGAGTGTATTTCCATGATAATGAAATCACAGGTCAAGTAAAAAAAAATATCCCACTGAAGCCTGGAGGGATTTGCATGAACTGATGCTGAGCAAGATGAGCAGAACCAGAAAAATATTGTACACCCTAACAGCAACATGGGAGTGATGATCAACCTTAATGGACTTGCTTATTCCATCAGTGCACCTAATCAGGGACAATTTGGGGCTGTCTGTGATGGAGAATACCATCTGTATTCAGAGAAAGAATTGTGGAGTTTGAACAAAGACCAAGGACCTTTAATTTAGAAAAAAAAACCTGATATCTTATTGTCTGATCTTGCTATCTCTTTTACTTTATGTTTCTTCCTTAAGGAAATGGTATCTCTCTCATCACATTCAATTTGGATCAATGTATACCATAGAAACAGTGTAAAGACTGGCAGATTGCCTTCTATGGGGGTGGGTAGAGGGAAGTAAGATTAGGGGAAAAATTGTAAAACTCAAAAATAAATAAAATCTTTAAAAATAAAAAAATCTAAATCTTTCTTTAAAAATATCCCACAGATGCCATTCAGCACCCACTTATAGAACAGCTTACTACTAAGCAATCAGTTGCTCTAGTTGTTGTCCCTTGAGCTCAAAGAAGATCACAAAGGACATCACTGTGGGAGTCAAGATTCTGGGTACCTGGCTTTGGCAGATCAGACTGATACACATTCTAAAGGCTCTACTACAAGTCAGGCACAAATAGTCCATATAGACATTTGAAGTTGAGTTGCCTTTAAATTTGCATAGCTCATGTTTCTTTTGAACTATTGCAATTTTGCTTTGCTCATAGAACACAACACCTTCTTTGATGAGGGCATACTATGCTGGGTGGTCCTGGGCCAGTGTCTCCCATATCTAATAATTCCAAAGTTCTTCAGAGACCTTGAGAGTGTCCTTGTATTTCTTCTTCTGACTTCCATGTGTGCCTTGTGTGAGTTTTTCATAAATAGTCTTTTAAGCAAGCTTACATTTGGCATTCAGACAATGTGACTAGTCCATTGGAGCAATTTATCAGTCAAAGTAGTCCTAGATAATTATGTGAATATATCACAATGCTCACCCATTCCTATTTTGCATCACAATTTGGTGGCTATGTCTTTCTTGGTGAACTCCAAATAGTTCAATACATGTCAGTTGTATGATACTTAGTTCAATACATACAAACATATGTGTTTATATGTGTATGATATATACATATGAACTATATGAGCCTTAATCACTCTGAACCTTGGTTTTCCTATTTATAAAAATAAGGATAATAATATATTATTATTATAAAAATATGGATAATAATATTTATTCTACCAATCTCACAATATTATTACAAAAAAGCTCTTTGTAAACTAAGTCACTTTATAGATGAGTCTTCAATGGCTATGATGGCAGAGTATAAACTGTGACACTTCCAATCAAGTTGGAAGAAGTTTCAAATATAAGCCTGCTAGTGAGATTATATGTCTTTTGACCAATAAGAACTTTCCACTAAATGGGATCTTGTTTGATGGGGCAACCCATATAAATGTGACTCAGCTTCAGTACTATTACTTAGCATTTCTCTTTGACATCAATGTATATAGAAACTTAAAGGACATATATTCTGGGTATTGCTCTTCAAATGAATACATTATCCAAAAGGGGAAAAAATAAATATATACATGTTAATAATAATTAGAAAGACTGAGAACAGTCCTGAATACATCTGTTGTCTGATGTACTAATAATAGGAAGAAATGTCACCAGAGATGGTCATTTTGTGATATTTGGCCACAGTAAATGGTGTCTCTGCGTTTCAATATGTTGTCCATATTTGCCACAGCTTTCCTTTCAGGGAGAAAATGTCTTTTAATTTCATGACTGAAGTGACCATCTCTAGTGATATTTGAGCCCAAGAATATAAAATCTGACTTTCTTTCTATTCTTCTCCCTCTATTTGTCAGGAAGTGATGGGACCAGTTGCCAAGATTATAATTTTCTTAATGTTAATCTTCAAGTCAGCTTTTATGCCCTATTCTTTTACCCTCATCAAGAGAGTAAGAAAGATCACTTTCTGTCATCAGAATGGTATCACCTGCATAGCTGAGATTGATATTTTTCCCAACAATTCTGGCTTTTGATCCATCTATCCTGGCATTCAACATATCGTATTCTGCATATTGTACTGTATTCAGCAGATGTATTCTGCATATAAGTTAAATAAGTAAGGTGATATTATACAACCCATACTCTTTTTCCAATCTTAAAAACCAATCAGTTGTTCCATGTTTGGTTCTAACTGCTTGCTTCTTGGACCACATTCAGGTTCCTCAGGAAATAAGTATGATAATCTGATACTCCCATCTCTTTGAGGACTAGCCTCATTTGGTTGTAATACACAAAGTCACACATCGCTAATGCATCATATTTAATCAATTGTCAAGTCCTATTGGTCCTCCACTGAAAGCTCTAAACCCTACCCCTTATATACTAACAGTTATAGTTTAGGCAGACCTTGTTACTTTTTATAATGACTTTTTAACTGTTCTCCCCATCTCTGGCCTCTACTCTCTTATCCATTTTCCCCACAGCTGTCAAAATAACATTTCTAATGAGTAGGCCTGACCATATTAGGTCCTTGCTTAAAGATCTTTGATAGTATTACTCTGTTTAATAGATAAAATTCAAACTTAAACATATAAAGCTTTCCATAGTCAAAATCTAAGCTTTCTTTCCTTACTTTACTGTACTCTTTACACATTTTATGTTATAACTAACCTGCATTAATCATTGTTCTCTGACTTTGTCTTGTCTTATTCCTCTTCTCTGTAGTCCCATAGACCTTTTTCTATGTCTAAGATTTACTTCCTCCATTCCTTTCTCCATTGAAATACTTACTGAAATCAGTCCAGGTGCCCCCTCCTCCAGGAAGCCTTCCTTGATACCACCAATTAAAAATGATCTCTTTTCATTGAATTTCTTATTACACTTTGTCTGGCCTGCTCTTCTTTATACCTATTACATTATGCCTTTTGTTATACTCATTTATGAATTTATTCTATATTTGATCCATCAGTCAACCTATATTGTGTCTACCCTGGGCAAGGGACTGTGCTAAGTACTAGGGATGCTAGTAAGGGCAAAAGAAATGATGGCACTACTATTCACTATCTAGATGATTTTGGACAAATCACTTAGCCTAAGTCCCAGGTTCCCTCACACATTAATAATTCAATGAAAAAGTACTTATTAAATGCTTCATATATATACCAGACTATTCCTGTCTTCAAGGAGTTTATCTCATAAAAAGGAGAGGCAGCACAGATAGGAAAGGGTGTCTAGGAAGTTCAAGAAGATAAAAATGAAATGCTTAGACTCAATGATCTCTAAAATCTCTTCTACTAGAAAGGTATATAATTATATATATATATATATATATATATATATATACATATGTTTTAATCATCTTTTTCTTATCCTATTAGAGTGTAAGATCCTCAAGGATAGAAACTAGGTCATTTTTCACCACTGCCTTGCAAGCATCGAGTATATAGTGGGACCTTAAAGGTTTTTTTAGACTCAATTGAGTCTTACACTTAATGTTAATAAAATAGGAAGAACTTGGAAAAGAATATTGGTTGACAATTTGCAGATACAATATAGAAATACAGATAAGTAGATATAAAGACAGACAGACAGACAGATAGATAGATAGATAGATAGATAGATAGATAGATAGATAGACAGACAATATTCTTTGACCTTTCAACATTATTTTTTAATCTATGTACTCCAGAGATCTGGGAAAAGTCCCAAGTTATAAAATGTGAGCCCAAGTTAATTCTACAATTCCAAAATCTGAGGAATGGGAAGCAGTACAAAACCCAGGCAGAAACAAGCACTAGAGCTAGAGTCCCACAGCACATCTGCGTTGCCATGGAAGCAGCCAGCTCTTTCCAGAGTCGATCCACCTATTCTACAGAGGAACCCGAACATTATTCGCATACTTCCTGCACACGGAGAATTAATTTACTTTCCAGAATTATGGCCTTGGTAATATCTGTGAGTGATAGAATTGCTAATGGTGGGATGCAGCATTGTGATTTCTTGAGTTTCACACACACACACATGCACACACACACACACACACACACATACACATGACAACACACCAAAAACCCATCTTGATGAATACCACATAGGGGTGGGAGATTTGGAGTGATAAATTGTAGTTCAGCCTCAGACTCTGCCTGGCATGGAATGATGAGTTCAACAATGTATTATTTTCACACAGAAAAATTCTGAGTCATCAGCTGGACAAACCCAAATCCTCCAGCTCTCTCTTTTCTTTTTCCTAAGTCCCACCCAATGGGGTGACAGACAGTCCATTAGACCCATGGCCAGTAGCTATGAGTCTTAGACAGAGGAAATCATGCTATTGGTCTGCTCTTCCCCAAGGGAGGCCAGGGTGCCTTCATTACCACTCAGTAGGGAAGGGATTTTGTTCATCCTGCCAGCTTTGGCAGGCCAACAGGCTGTCTCCCTAACAGAAGAAAGCTGGGCCAGGAGAAGAAGTATCTGTGTGCACATCCATAGGAAAGGGGGAAAAGAAAGAGAACAAGACTGAGTTCAGGGGCAGGGAACACTAACAGCCAGTAACATCTTTAATGGAAGAAGGGAAAACAACAATTTTCCAATGCCTGCCATCCCTGAGTTCAAGCAATATGAATTTTTCTCCAATTGGTTATAAATCCTATTTTTCTTTTAGCTCTTAATTGGTAACTCTTAATAGGCAGGTGCTGGTCTAACAGTTACATTTCTAAAAAGTTTTGATGTCTCCTCAGAAGTAAAATCTTCCCAATCAGGTCACCAGCTGCCTAATAAAAGAATCAGAAAGACTAGATTTACAAAGCAACTTAAATATTTGAAAACCTGAGCAGTCCTGAGGACATAATTTCCATTAGAGAAATGATTTACCTTGGCAGCCTCATTTTACAACACTACACTTCACAAGTCCTAAATTCCAACAACACTGAACTTCCTAAGCTTGATAGACTGTCTTTATTCTCACAAGCTATCAGTCCTCCATGCCTAAAACTCCTTCCTCATCTCCTTCAAAAACTTCAAAACTCGGCTGATAGATCACAGAATGCTAGAGCTAGAAGGGACCCCGAAATCAATCTACTGCCTACTCTGGACCAGGAACTTACACTAAGTGAGATGGGTGCAAATACAAAGAATAAAACGATTCTTGAAATCATCTAATTGAATCACTTCATGTGGAATGATTTGCCCTAAGTCATAGGTGGTATAGTAGATAAATATCTAGGACTGGAATCAGGAAGACTTCTCTCCTGAGTTCAAATCTGACCTCAGACACTTACTAGCTTTGTGACCTTTAGCAAGTCACTTAATCTTCTTTGCCTCAGTTTTTGCATCAGTCAAATGAGCTGAAGAAGGAAATGGCACACCACTGTAGCATCTTTGCCAAGAAAACCTCAAATGGTGTCACGAAGTGTCAGACACAACTGAAATGGTTCAACTATAACAAAATATAATTCCTAAGCGAAAAGGCAAAACCTTAAACTCTGGTCTCCAAAATCTTATGTCTGCTCTCCTATATCAGACTAACTACCAGGTACTAACTCTTTAAGGGTAAAGCTTTCCCAGATCTGCCCCTATTCACTTAAATCCAATTCATTTACAAATCATGGCATCATCCTCCTGATGTCATGGTCCGAGGACCAAGGACAAACAATACCACCAACCCTCCTTCGTGTCATATCAATCTGTGCATGGCTGAATCTCCCTCAAAATCAATAACCATGTTACTATTATCTTTGTCACCTCAGTGGCTACCAAAGTTCACAAAAATTTATTCTTAATCTGATTTTTAATTTATTTTTAGAGAAGCATGTAGTTAAAATTTGTTGAATTGAATTGCTAATTTTATGAGCATCATTATACATACAGGGTATGTCCTAAAAGTCTTAGCAAAGTTTTAAGCCTTTTTTAATTTTTAGAAAAAATAAGCACTAAGATTTTTGGGACACTGTATTTTTCAAATAAGCCTCTTCCTTCATGTGACTAGAACCCACAAAAGCAAAAAGTGTTTCCCTCCTTTTTTAAAACCTCAAAATCTTGATCATGTTTGTGTAATCTTTGACAAGATGTAACATTTGATAAATATCAAAGGCCCTACATACATTCTAAAAGGTGTTTGTCTCCATATTTCTCAAGGTTTCTACCAAGAACACCCACATAATGCATACATGAAAACTCTCAGTTTGGTATCAATTGCTGTTTATAATTTAGCTAAACAAGATTACAACCTCAGTGTAGTTAATGCTTTAAGGCTGTTGGAAGAGAGCTAATTACAGGGTGTTTTATATTAAAGACACCAATTCAACTGGCTTGCAGCCAAATGCCTTTTTTTCTAGGCTTAATAAAAATGGAGATTATCTGGAAACTAATGCAAAGTTATTCAGTTCACAATAATGTTAGCTCCTTAAAAAAAACAACTTCAGTATTTCCAACTTTGGACTTTCTTTTATAATACTTGAAAACTGGAGGATGTCCTCTGAAGGAAGCATGTGTTTGAAAGAGTCAGTATACCTAGGTTCAAGTTCCCTATCTTGCCACCAATTAGCTATACAAATCTAGGCAAGTCATTTCCCCTTTCTAGGTATCAGATTCTTCATCTGTAAAAATGAGGAAGTTGGAATAAAAGAACTCTAAGATCCAGGTCCAAGTGTTAACATCTATATCTATAGTCAAAATTAACTGACTAATATCAACATTAACAAGATGGATGAAAGAAAGAAGAATGTGATATAGATGAGACAAAGATGATTCCAAAATAATTTGGTGCTAATGAAAAGATAGAAGGTTCTTTCCACCTAGTGTAGAGTAGGATCTACTAAGTATAAATAAGCTTCTCCTCTATGAAATAAAGAAGAGAATTAATAGGTACAGCCAAGAGGAAGAGCATCAGAGGAAAACATATGAGTCATGGTGGTCAGTGACTCCCTGTGAGGGAAAGTAAGGCAGTCTTATGCTGATCACATGAAGAACTGTCCTTTCTTTGCAAAACCTGTTTACTGGTTCTGACCAAAATTGTCCTAAGATTTGCTAAACCAGATATCTATGCACCTATGGTGATTCACATGGGGAAAAACTTAGAAGAAACTTAAAAAGCATTGCTCAAGATTACAAAATCCTAGGTAAGAAATCAAAGATACTAAGGGTACAGGTGGTATTTTAATAATTTATGTCAATTAAAGGAAGAAGTTTAAGAAGAGAAAAGTAGAACTAGATAGTAGTTAAGAATCTGGTGTCTGAGAATGGCCCATAGCTTAATAGATAGAAATATAGCCTCTTAGCTAGGAATGGAGTTAATTTACCAAGGTCCTGAAAAAATATATTTGCCTAGACATTTGATCAAGACAGGTTTCAACTGAAAATGGAGACTGAGGGAGAAATCTACACAATATAATACATCCACCAAATTAGATACCAGAAAAAAATAGAAGGTAAAACATAATAATAAAAAAATCAGTAGTGAGTTAAATATAGTAACAAATGCCAATCCTTCTGATGTCTTTACACAAATTCACAGAGCACAGGATAAACTAAAAAAAATTTATGAAAGGAATTGCATTCAATCTCATAGATAAAACAGAGTTTTAAACTTTTCTTAGCTTCACCAGTGATATACCTAGAGAGAAGATGAGACATTAAAGACCAGAGCTGGGATTGAACACATATCTGCCATAACATATATAGGATCATTGTTCTAGTGTAGGAAGAATCCTTAAAAACCATCTAGGTCACTACCCTACTTGACAAAGAAAGAAACTGTTGCCCCAAAAGGTCAAATAATTTGAGGGAACCCATATAGCTAATATCAGAGTCAGAATTTCAGCCTATGACCTCTAGTTCCAAATCTGATATACAATTTAAATGTGATGAGGAAGACTATAATTCCAAGTGTCTTTATTCCTTCTGAATAACTCTTGATGCTGTTTCTTTCAATTGTCTTCAAAGACTTATCTGAGCCTCTGTTCCTTATCTATACAAAGGCATAGTCTTTAGGTTTTATTTATACATATATATGTAGGTATATATGTATTTACATATTATATATATATATATATATATATATATATATTGAGAAAGAGAGAGAGAGAGAGAGAGAGAGAGAGAGAGAGAGAGAGAGAGAGAGAGAGAGATGCACATTCTTTCTATTGTAAAACAAATATAACAAAGCAGCATTCTTAGGCTTCTGACAATCTGTTCAACACAAACACAGGTCATAAAAAGACTTTTCACCTTCCCCATTCTTGTTTCACTTAAGACTAAGAAATCTGATGAGCACACAGAATTATTGAAAGAGCACTTTAAGATTTAAAAAGTCTTTAACTCGATTATTTCATTTGAAATAATAGCATGGCAACCCTTTGGGAAAGTAAGATATACTAAAAAAAAGTCCTAGATATGGGACAGCTAGGTGGCACAATGGATAGAGTACTAACCCTGGAATTAGGAAAACCTGCCAGCCTCAGACATTTGACACTTACTAGCTATGTGAACCCTGGTCAAGTCATTTAACCCCAATTGCCTCACACATATAAAAAAGGTCAGATTACTTGGGTTCATACCCTAACTCTCCTGTTTACTTCCTTTATAACCTTAAACAAATCCTTTCATTTTTCTCATCCTTAGTTTTAGAAAATGAGTTAGACTAGTGACCTCTAATGTCCTAATCCTAAATCTGTGATTTAACATAGACTACACATATCATCTTCATTTTAAAAATAAGGATAACTAGGAAAAGAGAATCAAAGAGACTTGTTCATGGTCACACAGCTGGTCTACATGTTAAAAGAATGGTTACAAACCTGGTCTCTTCTGACCCTCTTATTCAGTGTTCTTTCCACATACCATGCTTTCTCTTTTCACTTCTTTCTAGAACTTTTTTTCCATTACTCAGAGATGTAAATTTCACAAATGAAAATACAGTCTCATGAATGCCTATATATTTCAAAATCTTATAAAATAATGATGATAATAAATAAGTAGGTAGATAGTGGAGAATATTTATATTGCTCCTTAGTACTTTACAAATATTATCTCATTCTTTTCTCATAACAATTCCAGGATGTTGTTGCTATTATTATCTAGTTTTTACATATGAGGAAACTTGAGGATGTTAGTGGATAAGTGACTTATTCAAAGCCATAAAGTCGGAAGCTGGATGTGAACTCAGGTCTCCTGACTCAAGATCTAGTGATTTATCAGCTGCCTCACTTATTTGCCTCTAAATCTTTGATTTGAGGAATTTCATAAATAATATAGTAAGTATAAGATTCCCCCTTGTTTATAGAGTTCACAATAGATACTCCTAACAGATTTTTCTTTTTTCTTTTTCTTTTTTGCAAGGCAATGGTTAAGTGGCTTGCCTAAGGCTACACAGCTAGGTAATTAAGTGTCTGAGGTCAGATCTGAACTCAGGTACTCCTAACTCCAGGGCTGGTGCTCTATCCACTGCCACACTGAGCCACCCCACTAACAGATTTTCTTAACTGAACCAAGGAATTAGCCAATGAGGCTAAATACTTTAGAAACTAAAGGATATGTTTCCAACTTAAATGTGGTCTAGAAAGGCAGTCCAAAAAGATCAATAGAACCCTGGAAATGAATGTTCTAAAATAATTAGATTTCTACAAAGTTGTGCTTCAGAGAATGTGTGCTCTCTGTGCAGCTGCAAAGATAAAACTTTCTCCCAGAAGCAAAGCTTCCTTGACCACCTTGACCTGCCATTCAATAAGAATAAACCATTCAATTAATATTTATGGTACATCAAGTATTTGCAAAGGTGTTGTGCTATGGTGCTGGGAATACAAAGACAAATATGAAATAATGTCTGATTTCAAAGAGCTTACATTCTAGTGGTTCAGGGATTTTCATGGAGATGCATATATCACCTTGCCACCAAGTAATCCTGATTATGTGAGTGACAGTAGGGTTCAGGAATGATTAGCATATTGGGATGGACAATGGCAAGGTGCTCCAACATTTTCAGTACTTTATAATAGTGCCCACAAAGAATCTTAAGTAAAAGATGGACAACAGAAGACTCATTTTTGAATGGCTCATCCATGAAGAAAAACATCTTTCAAAAGGTGCCAAACTTGTTGAAGCCATTACATATTCTTCAAGAAGATAATGATCACACAATCGATATCTTTGATAGTTTTGTTGTATATGTGCAAATCTATACCTTCACCATCATGGAAATTGCCTTGTGTTTACTTATAAATGTAGGCCCCCTTCAGGCTAAGGAATTCTGTCTTTGTACTTCCATCCTCAATAGATATCAGAGTGACTTACTTACAATGGGTGGTCAGAATCCAAATCTGCTACACTTCCCACTGTGGCATGTCACTCATACCACCCTCTGGTAACCCACAGACCACTAGACAAATATTCATAACCCTCAAGAGTTGGTTGCCTATTCCAAGTCTCTATGAGATAAAAAGAATTTTTTGCTTTTCCTATTTTCAGATGTCATATTCAGACTTGCCAGACAGCCCCTGGACTTGAAAAAGTTAAATCTTATCACTGTTACAAAAAAAGGATTTCATATCTAATTTTTTAAAGGGGATATATTCCACTGTTAACCTGAATATTCTGTAGAGATTTGGTGCCCTTCCTTGGTATTCATTAGCACTGAAACTATGCAGAACTTAATGGCTTTGTCCTTGTGTATTTTTTCCTGCATCAATATTGATAAAAAGTTGCTTGATTTCCCTCAAGCTTCTACTTCATGAATCACTTATCTTTTATGAATACATGATCTCTATTCCATCTTAGTTTTGTTTTTACAAATCTGCATTTGGGAAAGGGGAGGAGGCAGGACCCTGAATGTATTCTTTACACCAAAGACTTATGTCTTCCTGATCTAAGTTTGCTCCAGAAAGGAAGGATCTGACTGATGTCTAAAGTTTGACATAAGAGCAACTGGGTCTGGTAGTTCAGGTTCTGACCCATCACCAAGCCAACTAGAATCATTTCATCAAAATGGCCCCGCTGAATCTTCCAGCTACTTCAGTTCTGGCATGCAACAGTACAACTTGAGTCCCAAGAAAAAGCAAAGAATCAAGAAAGGGGAATCTATAAAAGAAGCAAAATGAATAACATTGGCAAGTCCTGGCAAGGCTGCCAAAATTGCTTCAGACCAAATAACCTTATTGTAGATCTTATAATTTTTTGGGAAACTGTTTGCAAAGCTGGATTTCCTAGTCACTTACCTGTGTTCTTTTTTTTTTAAATGTTGTTTGGTTTTAACTCCCTAGAACAGCAAAGGTGAGAGATGTAGGCATGGCCCAGTGGGATATAGGAATAAATTTAGCCATGCAGTTAACTACAGCAAGGGCCACCTTCCTGACCTTTGGAGGATATATGAAGGTGAAAGCGATCCAGTTCACATGTGCTTAAAATAGCCTCCCCCTTGTCCCCAGCAATTTCCTTCCTTTCTCCCTTCTCTGAGTTGACCTAGTGTTTGTGCCCTTCCCTCAACCTCTATTTACTATCTTATTCTTTGCTAGTAAAATCTTGCAGGATTTAAAGCTAGAATCCTAGAGATCATCTGGTTCAGTCACCTACTTTTAGAAATGAGGAAATGGAGGTTCAACAAGGTAAAATGACTTTCCACAGAGATGATAGAGGAAATATGGAATGACTTACAAAAATGTGGAAGAACTGGGCTTCATAAAAATCTCCGCCTTTTTGGAGGGGGATCTGATATACTTGGCTGTTTCTATAGGTAATAAAAATAGTTCAAAATTTGCTTATTTCACTCTTAACAATAACACAAAGGCCCCATTTAAGAGTTTGATTCTGATTTGGTCTATACTCAGATGCACCCCTCTAAGTATGTGAAATGTAAGTATGTGGAATTTATTTCATAGCCACATGGAGTCCTCAGAAATCAGGTCACCAATAAAATGACCCAGGAAACTTAGCCCCTCTCTTGTTTCAAGATCATTATGATTAGTCAATGCTGCTCTAGGTTCTGTTCTATAGTCTACACTTTTGAAATTTGCCCAGAAGCATCTGCCATAGACATTGAAGGTTTTTCACCAATACTTGTGAATTTGAATTTGTATTTTTGGTTTTCTTGATCAAAATGTACCATTTCAATCTCTTCCACAATTCTGCTTCCCACAATTCCAGATATAGCCACTCCCTAGCCAAATAGCACTGTGGTACACAAATTTCCTTCCTTTAGGCCTTTACCTACACCATTTTCTACATTTGGAACATTCTTAACCACCTCCATATTAGAATTGTACCCAGTTTCCAAGTTCAAGTCCTTCTCACTGAAACCTCCCTTATAATCTCTGCAAATATTTTCAGCCTCTTGACCTCTCACAGAATTTGCTCTGCTGTCACTTCTTTTTTTTTAAGGTTTTTTTGCAAGGCAGTGGGGTTAAGTGGCTTGCCCAAGGCCACACAGCTAGCTAATTATTAAGTGTCTGAAGCTGAATTTGAACTCAGGTACTCCTGACTCTAGGGCCAGTGCTCTATCCACTGAGCCACCTAGCTGCCCCTCTGCTATCACTTCTGCTTATTGCACCCCATTCTATTTACTTGTTAGGACCATCAAACTAGAGCTGGAAGACACAGAGATCATCAAGTACAACCCTCTCATCTCAAACATAAAGACTCATGAAATCCAGGGACTCATTTCCCCATATGATTTATCCATGGTCACACAAGTAATTTTAGAGGTGGAATTTGAACTTAGGTTGCATGACTCCAAAGTGAGTATTCTTTTTACTGAAAAAGAACATATTAAGAATTCCTAGTGACCTTAAAAAATTGTAACGTATTAAAAATGAAACAAAACCATACAGGACTCCAATGCCAAAAGTGGTTATTTTAATTGGGGGGGAAAAGATCATCAAGGGGCACTGACTGGAAATCAAATTCTCAAGGGTCACTAATGTCTTCATCTCTCATTATGGTACCAGAAAACTTGATAGATAACCTAATGTGCAAGTGAACTACATAACAAGAAAAACCAGAAATAATTTTGGATTTTAACTAAGGTATATAAGGGAATTTTCTATAATGAATTTTCAGGGTCTAAGAAAAAAGAGTCAGTCAGAAAGTTCAGGGAAATCCTATGACAAGGGATAGAGGGGAGTCATTAGCTCCTATCTGTCACAAGAGAAATATAGTGAGAAGAATAACCCATAAATGAGTCAGAAAACTGCTGGAGTTAAACAGACAAGTCAAAAAGGAAGACAAGGGCAAGCCCAGTCAGTAGCAGATATGAAGTAATGAGACAACCATGAAGGGAGGGGCACACCCTCTTCTTAACATACACATAAATATATCCAGATGTGCTTCCTGATTTGAACATCTACCATGACCAAAGAAATTCAAAGTAAAAGGAAGAATACCCGTGTTAACTGATGTCTACCCGGGGTATTCCAGTCTCATCCAAGTAACAGAGTAATATGGAAGAGAATAAATTACATTGTGCACTACTCTCTTCAGAAGATGTCATCCCTCTGATGTCAGAAACTGGATAGTCTCTCTGAGGCATCTGCAAGTTCTAAATACTAGATCTATGGTTTAGAGGAGCAGAGAGAAACCATTAGATACTTTCCTTTGAATGCTAAAGGAAGAAGACAGAGCAAGCAAGCCATCCAAGAGCCAAGAGAAAAGGGTGAGGAGTGTAGGAGAGTGAGAACCAGTAATTAACCTAGAGGCTTTAGAGATGATGTTGAGAAATTGGGGAAAAAATGACTACACTATAACACTGGATTTCTCTTGGGAAATGGGCATATGGTATGGCTGGAGAGCAGAAGGCAGAACAACTTCTTACTTTAGGTTTCCTGTTAATCTTGTATTTTTGTAAAACTGAACAGGATACCATATGGAGAATATTTATTAAGGTTCAGGTAATGGGGGTGGCAGTGACAGAAGAAAATGATTTTTTTATGCTAAATGCCCCAGGGAGCATAACTCAAAGAAACATTTAATCATAAGCATTAATATCACTTCAGTTATCTTCCTCTGCATTAATCACCTGCAGCTGGCATTGGTGGTAATCCAGTGGTATCACCACCCATTGGCAAACCTTGAACTGGCAATACTGTCACCTCTTCTGAACATGGAGAGGGTCTGATAAAGAAGTTCAAGAAGGAAATAAACTGGATGTTTGGTAAAGTTTGGATTTGTGCTTAGTAGATGGGAAGGCAAAGGTTAAAAAAACAAGGAAGGAATTGGAAAGAGGATATAGTTCACCTTACAATTCAATGTTTCCATTTAGGAGATAGCATATTGTTAATAATAATTTTGATTATAGTTTATATTTAGAAATACATATATACATACATATACATTCATTTTATCTTCACAATAGCCCTTGTGATATAGATATTGTACATATGAATTTATTCACTCTATAAGCATTCAATTATCACCATGTGCCAAGCAGTCCACTCAAAGCTGGTGATACAAAGACAAAGATGAAATAATTACTGTCTTCAAGCTTACATTCTATTGGAATGAAACAACATGAATCCAGGAAAGTAAATACAAATTTGTACAAAGTAGTAGATATATAGATATAGCTATTATGAATATATATATATATATACTTATATATAAATAAATATATCCATATGTATCATAAAGTGCTATCTTGAAGGATGATGCTTGCCCTGAAGAGCTCAAGAAAGGTTTTATATAGGTCATGGCACTTGAGCTGAGCTCTGAAGAAAACTACAGATTCTCTAGGTGGCAGTGAGGAAAGACCTCATTCTAGGAATGGAACCTAGGGATAGTCAGATTGTGAAGGTCTTTGAAAGCTAAACAGAAGAGTTTGTATTCTATCCTAGAGGCAAGATGAATCCATTAGAATTTCTTTGACAGGTGAGTAACCTGGTCAGACCCATACTATCTTTTTTATTATTTATTTACATAATAACAAAAAATTCAAGAGGCAAAGCTAGAAAAATCTCATTTGATAAAACAACAAAATGATTGAGATATTTGTGAGTCAATATGACAAAGAATATTCAATACTTGTACAGATTCAATTACAAAATATGCCTTAAAGAAATGAGGGGCAGCTAGGTGGTGCAGTGGATAGACACCGGCCCTGGAGTTAGGAGGACCTATGTTCAAATCCTGCCTCAGACACTTAATGCTTAGCTGCATGACCTTGGACAGGACACTAAACCCAATTGCCTTGCTCCCCCCAAAAGCAAACAACCCCCCCCCCACACACAGAAAAAATAAACACTTAAATAGATGAGAAATACTCAATCCTTATGGTAGGACCATACCAATATAATAAAAATTATATAGATACTACTCAAATTAATTTATCATCAAATTGTCAAAGGAATAACCTAACAGAGCAAAGTGAAATAATAGCAAAATTCATTTGGAGGAATAAAAGATCTAGAATACAATAGAAATATTTTTTAAAAAATAAGAATGCAGGGGCAGCTAGGTGGCATAGAGTATAGAGCACCAGCCTTGGATTCAGGAGGACCTGAGTTCAAATTTGGCCTCAGACGCTTAGTAATTGCCCCACTGCCTTATATTAAAAAAAAATAGGAATGCAGAGTAATAGTACTTCTAAACCTCAAACTATATTTTAAAGAAACAATCATCAAAACCCTTCTGTATTTGCTAAAATAAAAAAACCCAGAAAGTAGATAATGAAACGTACTAGACAAGAGACAATCAGAAATAATAGAATTTAATAATCTAGTGTTTGATAAACTTAAAAGCAAAATTGCTTAGGAAAGAACTCCTTATTTGAGAACTATTGGGAAAAATCAGAAAGTATTAGATATAAATTTGACCTAGACAAACATCTTAAATTCCCTATGGCACAATATGTTCAAAATGAACATGTTTCCTAAATATTAGAGATCACATCAAATAAATTATAAAAGAAGCAGGTCATACCCATTTTCACATCTTTGAATAGGAAATTATTTCTAAAATATACAAGAGATATGGGCAATTACAAAAGATATGAGATAACTTTGACTATATGAAATTTAAAATCTTTTTGTACCAATAAAATTAATGCAATTAGGTTAAGAAGGAAAGTAGCCATCTAGGAAAAATTATTTGTTTCAAATTTCTTGGATAAGAATTTGGTATACTAAAAAAATAAAATAAAGGAATAAATATCTCAGAAATAAGTTAAAAAGCCATTCCTCAATTATCATCTTCATCACTCTAGTTGGGATTCATATGTCATGCTAAGGCTTGCTAGTGCTTTATATCTATTATTGCATTTGAATCTCATAACAAACTTTTGAGATATGTGCTTTTATTATACTCATTTTAAATATGAAGAAACTGAGGCAAACAGATTAAAGAACTTGCCCAGTTAAAAAAAGTTACTAAATGTACAAGACAGTAACCTAGCTAACTTGACTCCAAGTTCAGTGCTTTATTCACTGTACAATGGTCAAAGTATATGAACCAACAGTTTTCAAAAAGAACAATTGCAAATTATTAGCATTTATAGGATCATCTGTTCCAATGCACTAATATTAAAAGAAATGTAAAACTGAATAACTCTCAGGTTTCATTTCATGCTGAGAAAACTGGACAAAAGAAAGGAACAGATGGAATCGAAGGGGTTGTGGAAAGACAGACATTATTGCAAGTGGGATGGCAAATTAGTATTGCCATTCTGGAAAGCAATTTAAAATTATGAAAATAGAGCATAACCTTTGACCCAGAGATTCCACTGCCAGTCATCAACTCAAAAAGGTCAATGACAAAAAAGGGTCCCACAAATATCAAAATATTTATAGCAGCACTTTTTGTAATATCAAAGAATTGGAATAAAGTAAATGAATTTGTACTTTTGTACAAATTTGTGCTTTTAAGTTTATCAATTTATCAATCAAATAATAGGAAATTGCAAAACATACTGTGGTGCATGAATGAATAAATTACTGTGTACAAGAAACAAAGAGAATGATGAATACAGAGAAGTATGGGCAGAGAGGAAAAAAATAACATACAAAATAACTAACATTTTTAACAACCACATAAATGGAGACAACAACTAATGAAATGAAAATGAATGTTGCAAACTTATTAAGAACAAACTTGACCACAATGGAAAGATAGAACATTCCCCCCATACTCCTTTGGTGAGGGGGAGAAGGTTATGGAACACTTCATATTATATTAAGTGATATGTATATATATATATATATATATATATATATATATATATATATATATATATATTGATCAATTTTGTTGATTTTTTTCTTCTTCTCTTTTTTTTTTTTAATTTTGTCTTTATTATAAGGAATGACAGAAGCTCCTCTGGGAGAGAGGAAGGGAAATCTAAGTGACTAAAACAAAAGATATCAATAAAATCTACAGTAAATATCTTTGTCCTATATATAGTTCTGTTGTGTATTATTCTCATTTTACAAATTAAGAAACTGAGTCTCAGAAAGGTTAAATGATTTGCATGAGATCACAGAAAAAAAGGAGTCAGGGTTAACAACCAAGTTCTTTGGCTATAAAGCTTGGTCTCTTTCAAGTGCATTACACCAATTCTACTCCTTGATGGAGTCTTAACCTCTTATAATGCAATCAACTTATATGAAAGTTCATATTTTTAGTCTAGAAGTCACAGCCTTGTATTTCACTCAGACCAGAAACTGAAATTGGGTAGTTTTAGATGGTGAATGCCAGGGGAAGGACTCTAAAAAGATAAATTTAAAGAAAAATATTTGTCACTTACACACCAAACCAAATATCCCTTCCTATTTTTGTTATAAGACATTCAAAACATATCCTTACACAATTAGTTCATTTTTCAAAAGAATATTTGGAGGTCACCTTTAAAGTTGGCAGTAAAGGAGGGGGAATGAAAATATGGGGAATATAATTAATCAAATTGGGTCTCTATGGACTTGCAAAGAAAAAAGGAAAAGGAATAACGTAGTTAATAAAGGAAATGCTGACAAAGTATTAAGTGGGAAAGTGGGAAAAATATGAATAGGGCTTGGACATTGAGACAGTGTGCACAGGAAAAAAGTCCAGAAGAATAGACTGGGAGAACTTGAGGTTCTCATGAATAAATGCAATGCATACTTGGTCTACAATCAAATTTCCTAATGTTGTTTGATGCTCAAAGGAAATGGTAACATGGAAAGACATTTAATTTAGGCATGATTGAAAGGAGAAAATGAAGTGGTGTCAACAAATGCCAATGTTACAAAAGACTCTAATGCAGGCTGGTGTTGATGTCAGATACAGGAAAAAACCCACATCTCAAAATAGCCACACACTGCACAATGATTCTAAGAAACACCTAATTAAAGAAAGGTCAGGAAATCAGACCATTCCAAAGAAAGCACCAGAATAGATAGGTAACAGCAACATCAGAATACTAATGAATGGAAAAGCCTTATAAAGCTTTCCACTGGGTCATAACCCCATGATAGCAGGTAGAGAACTTTATCTAAATATATTTGCTTATTGACTAAACAATTCCCATGGGGAAAGAGAGCACTGACTAGATTGCCCCCCACAAGGTAGCAGCATGTGGTTTAGGAAGGACTTTGAATTTTGCACACATCCACACATTTAATTAATGAATAATTTCACGGCTCATTTTTCATTAAATCCCATCAGCATATTATATCTGATGCATGCTGATGATCAACACAAACTTGAATAGTAAAACTATAGGCAGACAAAAGCAGGAGTACAATAACTACTTAGCATTAGTTTTCAGATTGGAATTTCCTCCACCTGCTTGATGTTTCTGGTGAAGTCAAACATGAACCCTATAGTTTCCTCTGTTTCCATTCCCACCCACACTTAGGTGCTGCTGCTATAGACTAATAAGATAGTGCCACATAAAGCTAGTTTATATCACAGAGGTAGGCAGGTTTGAGAGGGGGCCTGTGCATCCGTTTGTTAAGTGCCTTTGAGGATTCTATAGGATGAAGTGCAAAATATCAATTAAAATGTTCCCAGATTTGTATTTTAATAACCAGATAGGAGCCCTTTGGAATGGGAAACAAAAACTGCAGCAAGAACACACCATGCTGAGGGTTTCCTAAATTTAGCCACGAGATTAAGCTGAAATGCTGAAAAACACAATGCTACTGTCTGTAGTTTCCACCACAATTCTCTTTAGACAGACAGGTCAGGTCTCATAACTACAAATTTCCTTTTTCTTGAACATTATTCAGAACTTTACAGAGCATCTTCTGTCGCAATCCACTCCTCTTCACCCCAGATACCAAAAACTTCCTTGAAGTTCTGTTTGATTCTTCAGTTTCCCTTCTCAGAAACAAACCACAAAAGTAACTGAAGTTAAGATCTGATCATTACTTTTCTCTCTTTCCCCCAGGTGCAACAGGAAGACCTTAGATACTTGCAAAGAAAGAAAAAAAAATCTGAGCCTTGCAAAATTTGGAGTCAATATCTGTAATTACATCAGTAATGTTAAGGGAAAGCTAAGGGAGTAATAAGTTTTCAAAGTTTGAGTCATGCTTGACCTTTAAAAATCTGGGTCTGAGGTTTCTATTTTGGAAATTGGGAGACAGGGTTAGGGTGCTCTTTGTTAGGGGCTTCATGATAGTTACAGGATTTTTTTGTGGTAGTGCTGGTTATGAAGGACTGTTTATCTGGGAGGACTGGTGTGGTTGGTTACTGTGATCCATGGGTACATCATAGGTCCATAGATTTGAGAGCTGGAAGGCACTTGTGTGGTAAGATTCCAGGTACCTCATTTCACAAGTGGTATAGAAGAGTAATTAAGAAACTAATTGACAGTCACAAAATTAGGAAGGATCTGAAGCAGAATGCGAACCCATGTTTTCTGAGTCCCTTACTCTAGCCTACTATAATGAGTAACCTTTAGGTCTCTCAAAGAATTTCAAGCTATAAGAAACCTTGGAATATCTTTGAATTCAACTTTTTTTTACACATTATTTGAGTGAGGTCCACAGATGGGTCACACAGTTAATTAAAATCTGAACCTAGGACTTCTGATTTCAAATCTATTCCACTTTCCACTATACCACAGGCATGCTCGTTAGAAAGAATGTTTCTTTGGAATAGCGGTAGGGCTGGAGAAGATTGAGTTGCTTGGATGCCTGCTGTGTAACATTTTTGAGAGATAGAAAAATATTACAGATATTATCGCAAGCCTTAAAGTCAAAGCTCAAAGTAGAAGAAATGAGATCAATCCCATTCATTATAAGTTCATTAATTATTTATTGTCTTGTAATTATTGAGATTCTTTTGGAATATTTATTTTATCAAAATATTGTATTACTCCCAATACTGACTAGCATTTTATGTGACTGCAAAGAGAACAAAAAGAACACTCTCCAATTGAATCTCATTGGTTTTACTAAAAATTAAGACTTGCAGTATGTTTTTAAAGGCATGGGATTTGCCATAAGGGGACCCGACCTCACTTTGAATCCTGGTCCTGCAGCTTGTGTGACTTAGAGCAGATCATTTAATTCAGTTCTTTAAACCTCAGTTTCCCTATTTGTAAAATGAAGTTTTTGGACTAGATGATTTTTAAGGTCCATTCTCACTCTAAACCTATATTCCTCAAATATGACTGAAAGAAAAATGCTAAGTTTTGTGGTTAAACTACAAAAGCAAGGCATAATTTCTAAAAGTCAATAAATTAATTCCCTAAGTTAAAATGTAGTTCACAAATGATCTCTCATAATTAAATCATGAGAGCAGTTGGTATCTGGCTTCTCCAGTGGGACAGAATACAAAAGGCCAGGTATCCCAATCTGGATGGAGGGTCTTGCTCTACTCTTTTGCTAAAAGGTAATAGAGGAGATCAAAGATTCAAGTGGGACTGAAAGGAAGTGCCCTTTGCCCCAGACATCAGATACCCCATTCTTTATAAAAAGCTTTTTGATGTATTTTTAAAAAGAAACCAATTTCTACTTCTAATTATAAGAAGATGTGATTTTAAAAGTCTGAAAATATTCATCTTTTCATTACGTGTACCTTCAAAGTAAAGTTCATTAAAAACAGACTGCATTCAGAATATTGAACCAAGCCATGAGATCATTATTTTCTTTCTTCATATAGTTTTAAATTGTTTCTATGTTTTATTCCATTTTTACATTGCCTCTATTCCTTCCACGTAAGGACACACTCATCCTTCATCTCAGAGAGGACAGGATAGTTGATCTTGCCTTCCTGAATCTCCTGATTACTCTATGTAAAACTGTGAGCAAGCCATTTCCCCCTCTGAACCTCAGTTTCCTCACCTGAAAAATGAAGGGCTGGACTAGATAATCTTTAAGATTCTTTTCAGTTCAAACATTGTATGATTCTTCCCATATTGCCCTACTAGGTTAGATAAGGCACAATACTAGTCATTGATAAGAGACCTAGAGTGATTTTATGAAAATCATAGTTTAATATAATTCATTAAGCATTTATTAAGTGTCTACTATGTATGAGGCACTGGGCTAAATAATAAAGATAGAAAGGTTAAAAAAAGAGAAATTGTCTCTACCCTCAAGAGGCTTACACTTTCTGGGGGAAAAAAACATATTCACAAGTAGATAATATGTTATACATAGTAAGCAATTGTGGTGTTCATTCTTCATTCATAAAGAGGACATTTTGATATTAGGGTCAACATACAGTGGACTCGAAGGTGCCTAGTCAGTCCAAAAGGAGCTCAGAAGGCACATGTCAGGCACAAAGGATTCATTTGAACATTGAAAATGGAGACATATCTAGATCTGAACATCTCACATTTCCTTTGTGCTACCACAATTCTGTTTTGCTCATAGACTATAGCACCTTTTTTTTTTGATGTGGCTGCATCATACTGGACAGTCCTGGGCCAATGTTTCCCATGTCTCATAATCAATATGAAAGTTCTTCAGAGAAACCTTGAGAATATTCTTGTATCATTTCCTCTGACCTCTGTGTGAGCACCTGCTTTGTGTGAGTTCTCCATAAAATAGTCTTTTAAGTAAACATATATTTGGCATTTGGGCTAGGTAGTCCACCCATTGGAGTTGCATTCTTCAGAGTATATTTTGAATGCTTGGCAGTTTAGCTCGAGACAGGATCACTGTAACTGGTATTTTATCTTGCCATATGATCTTCAGAATTTGTCTAAATCAATTCAAATGAAAGTGATTCAATTTTCTAGTAAGGCACTGGTAGACTGTTCTCAGGCATACGAAAATGAAATGAGCACAACAGCTCTGTAGAACTTCAATTTGGTTGGCAGCCTAATTCCTTTTTTCTCCCACACTTTCTTCAGAGTCTCCTAAATGCTGAGATAGCCCTGGCAATGATCTATGTAGATATCCCTGGAAACTATTACTGCCACGGTAAATGAACTTATCCATAGCATTCAAATTTTTCTATTTATTGCCTGCCAAGTATTCCAACATTACTACAGAGAACGCAACTATGATGGGCTGGACACATTATTAGAATGCCTGAAGTACATTGCCAAAAAAGACTATTTTATAGAAAACTCACCCAGGGCAAGTGCTCACAAGGGGGTCGAAGAAGCAATACCTGAAGGTCTTTCTTAACCACTTTAGAATTGATTGAACAGCATGGGAGACAATGGCACAAGACTGTCCAGCATAGTGTGCCCTCTTTAGTGAAGGCAGAAGTGAAGCAGCTCAAAAGAAACACGGCATATGTGAGTTTGGAGTAATCACCCCAGATGTTCATATGGACTATTTGTGCCCAATCCATAGTAGAGCATTCCAAGCTCATATTGGTCTGATCAGCCACAGCTGGACACATTATAATTTGTCTCAAACATAGAGATGTCATTTTGGTCTTCTTTGATAACGAAGGACAAGAATCAACCAACCAATCAATTTACTATGTTCAATGATTTCATATATGGATGGTTGTTGCCTGGTGAAGGAATTCTGTTTTCTCAGTGTTGATTGTCAGGCTAACCAGGACTCAGTCAGGCAAAAATTAGGACAAGCAACAAAGAATCAATCCATACTTTTGTTGCATTTCAGCCTCAGAGACTGCCTTGAGTGCACAATCATCTACAAACAAAATGTCATGTATGAACTCTCCTTCTACTTTTATCTTCGCCTGTACCTTTTTCAAGTTAAATAGTTTACCATCAGTGTAGTAGCTGATCTTGATGCTGTTTTTGTCCTCATTGAAGTCATCTGACAAGTATACAGAAAACTATCATGCTAAAAGACATGGTAGCAAGTACAAAACTCTGTTTCACTCCATTGGTTACTGAAAAAGTATGAGAGCATCATCCTTTTTTGAGAATCTGTAGGGCAAGCATACCATCAGGAAAAAGTACTTACAGAAGGATGAAGAACTGGGGCAATTATTTGTAAAAGTTCCCTAATTGGGGCAGCAAGGTGGTGCAGTGGATACATTTAATAATTACCTAGCTGTGTGGCCTTGGGCAAGCCACTTAACCCCATTGCATTGCAAAAAACCCTAAAAATAAAGTTCCCTAATAGAAGATGGCACCTGGGGGTGCAGCTAGGTGGCACAGTATATAGAGCGCTAACCCTGGAGTCAGGAGGACCTGAGTTCAAATCCAACCTCAGACACTTAATAATCACCAGTGTGACTTTGGGCAAGTCACTTAACCCCATTGCCTTGCAAAATCGTAAAAAAAAAGAAAGTACCACCTAAGTTGAAGAAGAAAAAACATTCCATATACCAGGGACAGGCTGTACAAAAAGCCATAACAGGAGATGGAATGACATGTCCATAGAACAGCAAGTAAACCAATTTGGCCAGAACACCGAGTACATGATGGATAAGACTACATAATCAACATAGGAAGTAAGATGGAGTCAGATTCCAAAAGATTTTAAAAGGCAGAGATGTCTGTCTTTTATCCTAGAGGCATGAGAGCACCCATGGATGTTTTCCTTAGAAAATTGAATCTTTGAGAGTTTAAGGAATTTGTCTATGATCTAAAAATAATGAGTCATACATGAACATCAGGTCTACATGAACTGATCTTCAGTGAAGTGAGTAGAACCAGGAAGCTAATTTGTATGATGACCAAGACAATATAAAAGAAAAAACTTAGAACCAATTTAATTCAGTAGATAATCATCTTCCAAGGACTATGAACCATTTTTTTCTCCCTTCCATTAGACAGATGGCAGGTTATAATGAATGAAGCTGAGATTGTTAGACATTAAAAATCTATTCATTGTTTTATTTATTTTAAATCAATTTTTATTCTTTAAATTGACAAAAGTTTTATTATCTCTTCCTCCCAACCCATTGAACAAAAAAAGAAAAGAAAAAGAAAATCCTTGTAACAAAAAGGCACAATCAAGTAGAACAAATTATTTTATTGGCTAGACCCTAAAATATCAAAGTCACATTTTGCACTCATCTCTCCGTCAGGAAACAAATGGTCTGTTTCATCATTAATTCTCTGAAATCACAACCAATTAGTCATTGGGTTGATCAGATGACTTGGCTTTCAAAGTTGCTTGTTTTTAAATAAATTAAGTTTCACCAAAATATTAACTTTTATAATATTGATGCTAGAGTATAAATTCTCCTGATTCCACTCACTTCACTTTGCATCTTTTCATATAAGTAATTCCTCTTTTTGAAATCATCTCATACCCCATCTCTTATAGCATAATCGTAAGAAATAACATTTCTTACAGCACATTTATATCATCATAGTATATTCAGCCACTCCTCACCTGATGGGCATCCTCTTAGTAATGTTTTGTCACCACAGAAAAGGGATGCTATAAATATTTTTGCCCATATAGAACCTTTTCCTCTTCCTTTTATCTCGGGGTAGGAAGGGCAGGGAGGGAAAGGTGTTAAAGGTCTAACAGTGGTGTATCTAGGTCAAAGTTCATACACAGTTTGGTAACTGCATATAATTCCACATTGTTTGACCCATTTACAATTCTAGAGTGTTTTGTTTAACTGAACTTCCTAAGCAAGAGGTTATGCTTACCAGGGTTAAGGGAGGAGTCACTTGGTAGAGACAACAATATTTTTAAAGAGTATTAATAAACTTTTTTTTTAGTGTCAAAGGCAGAATTTGAGTTCATGGTTTCCTGAATCACTACCTAAGAAATCTGAGGAAACAATAAGAAAAAACCTTCCTGACAATAATTAACTTGTTACCTGGCCTGAATGAACTATATATATTCCCAGGAACTAAAACAATAACCTAAAGATCTAGCAGATATGATTACATGAGAGATATTTTAAAAGGTCATGATAACCTGACAGCACAATAGTTAGAATGTTGAACATGGAGTTGAGAAGAACTGAATTCAAATTCTACTTCAGACATATATTAGCAATGTAATCCTATGTAAATCACTAAAACACTGCATAATCCTAGATACCATCATCATCATCATCGTTATCATCATCATCAAGAACAGGAGAGGTTTCTCAGGAATTATTAGAAGAACAAATGGCATGTTCACTGGAAAAATAAAATAGGAAGATGTGAGCTTGACTCAACTCCTGACAAAATTTTAGAATGAATGATGAAAGTATGAATATCTAGAAAATTAAGTAGGAATTACAAAACATCAGCATCAAAAACAGGTCCTACCAAACTAACTTTATTTATCATTCAAGAAAATCCTACTAAGAGAGTTTGCCTAAATTCTACCAAAGCATTTCATAAAATTTCCCTTCTATATCGTCATGAAGAAGATGGAATGATGTGACCTTGAGGCTAGGGCAATTAGATGGATTTGGAGCTGGCTGAATGACTAATATTAAAGAGTTAAATAATGGTTCATATTATCTTGACAAATTGTCTTCAGTGAAGTACTCTAGGGATCTATGTTTGACCCTGAGTTTTTGAACATTTATGTAGATAAAGGCAGAGATCAATCAGTAAACATTTATTAAGTACCTACAGAGTAACAAATGCTGGAAATGGAATGCTTAATCAAATTTTCAGATGACACAAAATTAGTTAGGACTGAAAATGACAGCCAAGATCCAAAAGTCTTTCCTTTGACTTGTCCCTTATTTACTTAGAATCTTAGACATCTAGAGCTTTAAAGCTAGGGTTTCTAACAGACCTCCTTGACCCAAAAGCCTTGCCTTTAATTTTACCAGACCTTTAAGTTAAGGCAGTAAAGCCCCCATCCAATAAGATATTAAAAACATCTGTCAAGTCATTATCTTCTATTAACACCTAAACATAAATTGGTTTATCAATTTTCTCTCTGTCAAGTTCAGTGAAGAAATGAGATATAGGGTAACTTTCCTTCTCCCTGCCCTTCACCCTTAATCCTATAATGACTAACTCAAACTTTTTGCAAATATTTGGTGTGGAACTTTGTCAAAGCTTTCTGAAACTCTAAATAGATTATATCAATTTTTCAACACACTTGTTTTATTCTCTAAAGAACCCTGGTTCTCTTAAGTCAGAGATCATTTCCCCTTACTAAAACCATATTGCCTTGTCACCAAAAGGTTACCCTAACTAAAATATTTGATGAACTTACCCTAAAGCATAAATTTTACCATTCTGTACACAATGAAAATGAAAAGCTGCAGTCTCTAGATCCCTGGTTCCATCTGGAATCTTTCTTAAGAATGGTAGGAATATTTCCATAGAGGTAATCGGCTAGTTCTCTGACCTTATGGATGTCTGCAAAGATAATACATGTGCTTCGGTTAAAAGTTTCATTATTTCACCCACTCTGGAGTTCCTTTAAAACTGTCAAGTAATGAAAAGAACAACCACAAAACAATCGAAACTGAATGCTGTAAAACTAAAAAGAACAAGCTTGGTAGCAAAGAAGAGATATGAAAATACCACCTCTGCTCCTTTATATAGACATGGATACACAGATAAACATTTTTTAAATTTGTTAATCCATTTTACAGAATTAGTTCCCCTTTCTCTTTTTTTCCTTTAAAATGTTTGACATAAGAGATGGCTGTTTGGAAGAGAGAAGGGAGAGATAAAAGAAAAAGTCTTGGTGATATAAAAAATTTAAAACAATAAAAATCTAGTTTAAAAACTGTCAGGCAGAAGCCATTCTCAAACCTTTTTTTAATCTCCATCCAGGCTACTGATTATATTTTAAAAATTCTTTGCATTTGAGCTTCTATACCCACCTTGTCCACTTCGAAAGGCAATCATAGAGCAGAAAATTTCCTATAATTAAGGCAGACTAGTTTATTAGATCATAGCCTAGAAGCTAGGAGAATCATAGGAGGCATCTAATTCATGTTTCACATTTTATAGATAAGGAAACTGAGTCCCATGGAGTCCCTCCAAGGCTAGTATTCTTTCCAATATACCTTGCTGTCCTTGGAACAATGGATGATAATGAATCAAAGCAACATGGATTCCATGGTTGTGTGCCAGATGTTTGATGTGTAAAATGAAAACTGATGCTTGCTCTACTATCGATTTCCTAGAGTTATTATAAGGAAAGTGTTTTGCAAACCTTAAAGCCCTATATAAATGTAAAGAATTATTTGTTTTCCTCAGTCAAAAAAATAGCAAGGAATCCCTGCAGCTCTACTAACATTTTTTCCATCTGTGAGTGTACCCTTAAGATCAAAATTAAAGCTGTCATGATGACTCTCTGGTTGACTTTTGCTCTCTGCTGTATTTAAATAACTTATTATTCATTATGAAGTCCCTTGCAAGGACATTCTAAATATAATAGTATAAGTGAGTTTGCTATATAAATTTACTCAGTGATCAACTGGAAAGACCTATACCCTCACTACCAGGGACAGTAGGAAAATCATGGTTCTCCACTGGGATTAACCTTAGCAGTTGAGTATTTGCATGTGACCTACCAACATTTCTGGGGATTTTAAAGGAAAAATAATAGCAAACACCTATATGTCCTCCTCTGAAAGTTTCAAGTGGCTGAGCATCATGGGAAATATCCTATGCCTCAAGCAAGGCAAAGAAGTATGGATATGGTTCTTAGGATAAAATCTGAAAATGTCTGGGTATGCAACATTGTAGGGAAAGGCTTATATAGAAAAGGAGAGATTTGTAAAGTAAAATAAAAGTTCTTTAAGAACAGGGACTGTGGGTCGGCTAGGTGGCGTAGTAGATAAAGCACCGGCCCTGGAATCAGGAGCACCAGGGTTCAAACCTGGTCTCAGACACTTAATAATTACCTAGCTGTGTGGCCTTGGGCAAGCCACTTTCCGTTTGCCATGCAAAAAACCTAAAAAAAAAAAAAGAACAGGGACTGTTCTCTTTTTATCTTTGCAGAAATCAACATCAAGCATAGTGGGTATCTCTGCCACAACATCGCAGACAAGTGGCATTCTAATGCCACTCGAAGGCTTTCAGTGATAAGTAAGAATATTAATTCCTTGCACACAGGAACAATTTTCAGTTTTGTTTTTGTGACCCTAGCTTCTAATAGAGAATTTAACAGATGAGCTTTGAATTGATGAATTGAATTGAAAAACCTCACTATCTAACTCACTATTTGAATGAATGAAAAAGCATTTATTAAGCTCTTTTCATATGCCAGGGACAGGGGGTTATAAATACATAAGCAAAGGTAAACTAGAATGTATCCACAAAAAAGCAACAGAAATGGGCAGGGTATTCAAAGTCACATCATAAGTATTGACTGAAGGAACTGGAAATATTTAGTCTAGATGAGAAGAGGACTTTGGGGGCATGTGAAGGAACATGACAGAGGTCTTCAAATATTTCAAGGGTTATCATGGGAAAAATGAAATAGATTTGCTTTACTTAGACCTAGAAGGAAGAGTTGGGAGCATGGGGTGAAAGTCACCTTTGTGCAAAATTATAATCTTTTCATGGAGTATGAATTTAATAAATATTTTTGAATGAATGAAATCATAAAACAGGAAAAAACTGGTTCTGTCCTGCTCCAAGAATGTTACTATGATTTGCTATTAATTGACTGCACAGTGGAAACAAAGATATATATCTTCCTCTTTAAAATGAATGGTATAGACAAGACTTGAAGATCACATAGTGACAATGTTAGGGCTGGCAACCATAGTTCAGTTTCTTAATTTTACAAAGAAGTTCATTGAGGTCTAGAAAGACTGTGATTTGGGTGAAGTTGGCTAAGTTAGAGACAAGAACTAGATCCCAAATTGGGTCCATATCCCAAGTTCACTGCCAACCATTCCACCATAATATGAAGGAGTTCTTTTTTTTTATTTAAAGCAATGGGGTTAAATGGCTTGCCCAAGGCCACACAGCTAGGTAATTATTAAGTGTCTGAGGCCGAATTTGAACTCAAGTACTCGTGACTTCAGGGCTGGTGCTCTATCCACTGTGCCACCTAGCTGACCCATGAAGGAGCTCTTAATATTAACCTCTTATTATCAGTGTCGACAGAATGAAGACACTCTCTCCTCCTTTCTATTAGCTTAATTTCTTTTACTGGCCAGAAGGAAATAGTGATCTTGCTACTGCTGCTTCAGAGAAGGTGCCTTTGGGGGAAAGAGGAGAGGAGGTTTTGGATGGAAAGAGAGACTTTCAAAGGTATTTATATGATGAGATAGAACAATAGAATACCTTTCCACATGCTACTAAAGCAGCAAGTGAGAGTGTGTTGCCATCTGACTATCTTTTCTGGGTGTTTTACTCTTGAAGCTCAGTTGTCAATGGGGTATGCAATTCAGGGCTATCACAAAGGTCACAAGATGTGGGTCTTTCTGCTCCCCCTGGAAATTCCACTTGTGGTTCAATGGGTTGTATTTCACTTTGGGGGAAGATGAGCTATGTGGGTGGGAATCCACTGCTAGTGAAGATGAGAGTCTAGCCCCTGCTTTGGTGGGGATTTTTTCCTTCTAGCTTGTTCTGCTATAGGTTTATGTATGCACGTGTGGGTACGTGTGTTTACCTAGCTATCTCCACTCTTCTATCAGCATACATTGTTGTTTGGCTGTCAGAGTTGGCAGAGGTACAGGGAATATAGGAAAGCATGCAGGTGCAGTTCAGTGTTCTGTGGGTACCCACTGAGACCACGATGAGTGTGCTGTGCTCATTTCTGGGCATCATATCTAGGAAGAACATTAACAAGGTGGAGAGTGTCCAGAGAAGATGATCAGAGTGGTGGAGACCATTGCAAACACTGGTTGAAGGGATGAGGGATGTTGAAAAAAGGAAAAGAGAAGGTAGACATATATCTTCAACCATATGAAGAGCTGTCTTATATAAAAGAAGGCAGAAGTAGAAGCAGTGTATAGAAATTGGAGAATTATATTTTCTCTCAATATAAAAAACAAAACAGCAACTTGCTAAGACTTAGAGCTGTCCAAATAGAGGCCTTCACTAATGAAAAGCTTTCCCTCATTCTTGTACAATTCTTGTAAAGAATCATTGAATGTCTAGCTTGTCTCTCACTTGTCCCTCTCTCACATCCTACAGAAGATAACTTTTGAGCTAGGTCTTAAAAAGAACCCAAGGAAACTGAGAGGCAGAGGCAAGGAGGGAGAACATTTCAGACATGACAGAGAGCCATGAAAATCAGTAAGTGGACCAATAGCTGGATTGTATAGTGCATGAAGGAGGGGTGTGTGTGTTTGTGTGTGTGTGTGTGTGTGTGTGTGTGTAATAAGACTGGAATGACATGAAGGGGCCAGTTTGTAAAGAGTTTTAAATGACAAAGTAGTCTCTATTTTTTCCTAAAGCTAATAGCAAGATGCCATGGTCAATCCAGCATATTAAGAAAATCATTTTGGCAAGTATATGGAGACTTGATTACAAAGAAGGGGTTTCAATTAAGAGTTTTTCAGGCAAGAAGTAATGAAGATCTGAATATAGACATGAGTGGAGACATGATGACTCAGATGAGAGATCAGATACTAATCCTTTAAGCTCACAACCTAGGAGTATGGCTGGACTCCTCACTATCTCTTACCCCACATATCCAATCTTTTGCCAGAACCTGCCAATTTTACCTTTGCAATATTTTTCCATTATGCCCCCTTCTCTCCTCTGACACTGCCACTGTTCTGGTACAGATCTTCCTCACCTCATGTGTGTACTACTGATGAGTCAGTCTGCCTTATTTATCTCCCTACACCAATCCATCCACCATTCAACTACTAAAGCTGTTTTCCTAAAGTATAGTTTAGAGAAAGATGATATGTTTATTATACTTGTGGAAGACATTATAATGTAGGAAGGAGACTTCATTGACTAGATTTTACCACCAGGAGGGAAAAAAAGATCTCAATAGATTGGAATTCTGAGCTAATTTGACAATGTAAAGTATAATAGGACTAGATATAAAATATAGTTTACTTATACTTAAAATAGCAATTGTATAAAAATGAACATAGAATAAGGTTTGTGCCAGAAGGTTCTAGAGGTTTAATAGTCTAAAAATTAATAACTAATTAACTATTAATAATTATTAATATGACAGAAGATAGCATGGCATAATTGATAGAAAGTTAGCCTGAAGTCAAGAAGAATTAGAGCTAAATCTTGCCTCTGACAAAAGTTGGCTACATAATCTTGGACAAATCACTTAAATTTCTAGTGCCCCTACACAACTAAGAACTAACTGAACTACTGCTGATCTGCCTTGGTCAAAGAAATTTCCTCTTCAGAATGGTCCTTACTCCAATGAGGGCAGCTAGATGGCACAATGGATGGAGCCTAGAGTCAGGAAGACTCCTCTACATGAGTTCAAATCTGATTTCAGGGGATTTACCAGCTGGATATACTGGGCAAATCACTAAACCCCACTGCCCCACAAAAACAAAAAATAAAAATAAAATAAATATTCTGATGATATATAAGTAGCAGTGATATATAAGGAATAATTTCAGGAAATGATGATTTTAAATCCTAGAGAAGAGGTGATTTCATGGGAAATGATTCCTGCCTTCAAATATGTAAAGGAATGTCATGAAGAAGAGAGATTAAATTGATTTCTTATGGACCAGAGACTAAATTAATACCAACAAATGAGCAGATTTGGGCTTTATCCTAAACAACAATTTCCTAACAATTAGAGATACTCAATAGTAAAATGGTTTGTCTTGTCTAGGAAGTTAATCTAGTAGAATTTAAAGCAACTCTTACAGTAAATATTAAAGAGAAGATTACTGCATCAGGCAGGGGTTTAGATTAAATGCTCTTGCTAAAGTCATCTTTGGGTAGCTAGGTGGATAGAACACCAGGACTGGAATCAGGAAGACTCCTCTTGCTGAGTTCAATTCTGGCCTCCAATACTGTGTGATCTTGGGCAAGTCACTTAACCCTGTTTACCTCAATTCCCTCATCCTAACAATGAGTTAAAGAGGAAATGGCAAACCACTACAGTATCTCTGCCAAGAAAACCCAATGGGGTCAAAATGAGTTAGAAACAAATAAAAAATTACTAAAAACAATGACTCTGAGATTCTACTAAATGCATTAATGCACTTGGTGATGGAACAGTGAAAAAAATAGCAGAACCAGAATTTTCCTTTCTGAAACAATCAATAATTTTCACAAGATAGTGGTGAAATCTAAATATAGGAACTTATCCAGGGCTCCCTGAACTTACAAGAAGAGTGGGGAAATCACAATAAGGAAACAGGCTGTGATATGAAATAATAATTATAACTGTTAAATAACATCTATCTAGCTCATTAACATTTGTAAAAGCCATTTCATATTATCTTATTTGAACTTCAGAACTTCATAAGCAGAGTATTATAGATGTTAATCTTCTCATTTTTTCAGATGAGGAACCAGAGACTCAGGGAAGCCTCTGGGGAGTTGTCCAGGATCACCCTGTCCAGTAATGCCAAGCACATTCAGTATTGCCTTCTCTCTACTGTGCCTCAATATGGCAGGCACATGGAAACCTGGTAGTATGGTAGACAGAAAAAGAAAACTCTGCTTTTGGATTCAAGAATGGAAAGAAAAAGCATTATGTGATTATCAAATGCAAAGCATTGTGCTAAATGTTGAGACTACAAAGAGAAAAATGGAGAAAGTCTTTGCTTCAAGGAGTTCATATTCTAATTGGGGTAGATTACACATAAAGGGAAGTTCAAATTTATATTCAAGAGACCATGATTTGAGTACCAACTCTCATATTTAGCTATGTGACTTTGGGAAGTCACTTCAACTCTGGTTCTTCATCTGTAAAACAAAGAATACCACAGGCATTACCTGCTCCACAGGATTGATGTGATGAAAGTCCTTTGTAAAACTTAAAAAAGCCACATGAACTTCTCTAGTATTTCTAATGGCCATCTTTCTTTTACCTGGTACAGGTAGATGTAGAACTGTCCTCCACTCCCACTGTTATCTACTTTCTTTAGGTCAGTAGATTGTCAACAATGCATAACCATGCCCCTAAGAAGCTGCACCTGCATCTGGAGTTAAAAAAACTTGGTGATGTTTCCTGCCCAATAAATCCGCCCCCCCCACCCCTTGTGGGGAAGGGGGAAGGATAAGATGGCTAGGTGGGGAAGTTGTGGTTGGGGCCATCTCCCCAAGTAGTGATGAGTTGGAGGTGACAAGCACTTTCTCTATCAGATCTTGGCAGTGCCATTCACTGTCTGGAACTTTTTTTATTTCAAAGAGATGCTGCAGCTGGTTCCAGGGAGAGATCACACTTTTATGTACATACCCAGCAATAGTAGGGGAGGGGGAGGAGGGATGACCTTAGTAGGGTTCTCTCACATAAGGCAGGCTCCTCTAGGTCTTTTCAGAAATGATCAAAGGCTCTATCTTGACTTCCTTCTCATCTCAGCTAGACTCTTACCTTCTGCAAGAAGTCTTTCCCAGTCACCCTTTAAAAGTGGGGGAAGGGCTGTAAGAATTATGATTTATCCAATAATGTATGCATATATATATATAATATTTAAATTCCTTGAATGACTGAAGCAATTAAAATTATTCACTTTCAAGTTTTTAAAATCTATTTGTTGCTGCCCTCCACTAAAGAAATAGAGGACAATGGATATGGAATTTTGCATATGGGATCAGACACAGTTGATAAGTTTATTGCTGAATTTATTTTTAAAGTATTAATAAAAACAAGATAAAAATTAAAACAAGCTATTTGCTAACTTTTTCTTTTGATAATTCCTTCTAATTATGGGCCAGTTTCAGTTATTTCTGTGCTGCTGAAGGACAAAATTTCTACTAACTCCTTCTTATTTATGGCTCTGACTGGACAAGACCATAGAGAATCAATGAATCCAAGTTTCACATTTTACAGATGAAGAAACTAAAGGTCTATAGTGATTATATGACTTGACCAAGGTCATATAGTTGGTTAAGACTCAAGATGAGGCTCAAATCTTTCCTGGGGACATTATAACCTAAGGATTTTGACAAAACTATTTGAAAAATATAACTAAAATATTCATAATAAAAAAAATTTAAGGAGCTGGATGAGTATGGTGGCACTTATCTTTCAATCTCTTCAAATTGATATAGGCTAAGTTAATGGAGTGTTGGCTCTAAGTTCAGCATGAGTTCAGTGAGTCCCCAGGAACTGGGAACCATTAAGTTACCTGAGATGTGAAGCAACCCAAATCATAAATGGAGTAGGTCAAAGCTCTAATGTTGATCATAATGAAATTGAGTCCATGAGAAACCCCTGTACTTCCAATCTGAATAAGATAGTGGAGAAGAGACCTAGATTTTTTTTAAGATTTTTTTTATCATTCATTTATAACATTTTTGAAAATTTTGAGTTCCAAAATTCTCTCCCTTCTGCCTCTTTCCCAGCAATTGAGAAAGTAAAAAAAAATGTGATATCAATTTCACAATTACATGTGAAATTATGTAAAATATATTTTCATTTTTCCAGGTTGCCAAAAAAAGGCAAGAAAAATAAAGAAAAAATTATGCTTCAATTTGTACTCAGATTCCATCAGTTTTCTTTCTGGAGATAGATAGCATTTTCACCATAAATCATTCATAAATCATCATAAATCATTAGATAGCTAAATCATTTACAATCGATCATTGTTGAATAATGCTCTTACTTTGTACAATGTTCTCTTAGTTCTATTCACTTCACTTTGTTTCAGTTCATATGTCTTCCCAGATGTTTCTGAAA
This sequence comes from Macrotis lagotis, assembly GCF_037893015.1. Lineage (NCBI taxonomy): Eukaryota > Metazoa > Chordata > Mammalia > Peramelemorphia > Peramelidae > Macrotis > Macrotis lagotis. Next base: position 158,620,667 of record NC_133658.1, on the reverse strand, counting down.
GCATCTTTGTCAAATAATGAGTTCTTATTCTAAAAACTTAGATTTTTGTTTTTATTAAACCCTATGGATTACTATGATGATTTACTGCTATGCATGAGGTATCTGATCTATTTCACTGATCCACCAATTTCTTAGGCAGTACCTGATTTTTGTCATTATTACCACTTTGCAACATATTTTGAAATCTGGTATTGCTAGGTTCTTAACATCTTTTTCATTGATTCTTTTAGTATTCTTGACCTTTAGCTCTTCCAGAAGAATTTTGTTATTATTTTTCTAGCTCTATAAAATAATTTTTGAAGTAGTTTGATTGTGGCACTGAAAAACAGATCCAGTCTTTAAAACAAGCAAAGAAACCCTTATAGGCAATAGCAGCCATGTCAAAAAGCCAAAATGACATCAGTTCCTCTATTAGCCATAAATCATGAATGGAACCAGAACTATTACAGTACCCAACACATAATAGGCATTTAATAAATTCTTGTTGACTGAATGAACTTTAAAATTCCCTTTTCTTTGGTATCCTGAAAGCAATTAGCTCCACCTCTTTCAAACAGAGCTCTTTTGTGAAACAGTCCCATATTATTTGAATAACCTGGCTCAACTGACCCAGCCTATAAGGGTAGAAGAAGGAAAGGAAGGCAAATGAGATAATGAGGCAATGGCACAAGAGGGGAAAAGAAGAAAAAAGAAAGAATAGAGAAGAGAGTGGGAAGAGTTAGGGAAGGGGAAGAAGGGAGAGAAAGATGACAGAGAAAAATGAGAGGGGTAAAGAGAGAGAGGGAAAAAAGATGATGATAAAGAGAGAGAGAGAGAGAGAGAGAGAGAGAGAGAGAGAGAGAGAGAGAGAGAAGCAATCTGGGGACAAGGAAAGGGAAGAAAGGGAGACAGTTTTTTCCTAAACAACAAAAAAGCACAAAAACCAAAAACTAAAAACAAGCAAACAAACAAAAAAAAACACAAAAGTGCTCAATTATTGAAAGAAATATAATAGGCAAAAACATGCATATTGGAGGCAGGGATCACCTGGTGGAAAAGATAAAGTGGTTATAATATCTTCCCCCTCAAAAAAATTCCTATAAGCTATGATGACTGTATAAAGAGAAAGGGCTTAAGAATTGTAGACTGTTCTTTTATTATTATTTTTGAGCCATGGAAAAATACCCTCAGAGAATTCGCTATGAGTCAGGTAAATGAATTGGTCCCCCTAGGAGAAGGGAATAAATGCCATCAGCAGAGTAGATCCAAACTCAAGGGAGCAATGAGAGAGAGCTGAACAACAGGTGTGGGCCATGAGTACCATCTGCTAGAGAAGAGCCACACTGCAGAAAGATGAAGCAGAGCTGAGAAATAGGAAACAGATTCTACAGAATACTAAGCAACAAGACTATCACCTGTTGGGAGTGATGGAAAACTGCAGCACAGAATTGAGAAGGAAAAGCAAGGAGAAACAATCGATGTTTCTTCCACTCCTGGAGTAGAAGAGAATCAAGAAGCAAATTAACAAAGAGATTTATTTCATTCTCAAAATTTATTTCAACACAAATTACTTCAAAACAAAAGTCTAGTGAGACTAAATCATATGAATATAGAAATAAGATTTCTTCCATTATTTGTTGACAAATTTTGCAAATTTGGTTGAAGTACAATTGATCAAGAAAGCAGTTGAAACCTATAACTTTTAACCCACTACACACTAATAAACATAAGATTTCCTTGTTGGTTTTGGTGAAAGCCTACACAGTTTGAGACGCAATAAATGGAACTTATTATTGACTCATCTTTACTTGAGGGCAGCTAAGTGACCAGTAGATAAGGTTCTGGGCCTGGAGTCAAAAGATGAATCTTCCTGAGTTCAAATCTGGCCTCAGACATTTACTAGTTGTGTAACCCTGGGCAAGTCATTAAACTCAGTTTCTTCATGTGTAAAATGGATTGGAGAAGGAAATAATAAACCACTCCAGTGTCTTTGCCAAGAAAAACCCAAAAGGAGTCATGGAGAGTCAGACACGACTGAACAACATCTTAACTATGTAAACTTTAAATTTCTGCTGACATTCTGAATTTTCTTTTTAATGACTAGGAGAGTCCTTTGGATATGATTATTTTATAAAATAGAGGACAGAAGAAAGAGCAAGAAGCACTAAACCATACCATTTAGCCAGCATGTTGGTACCCCTCCACCAAAAAATAACAAATGATATTGAAAGAGAGAACCATAAAAGCAGTCATGCCAATGGTGAGTGCACTCTCACCATTTGGTGGGATAATCTTTGTAATCACAGAGCCTCAGAATTTTGAAGTTTCCCAAAAGTCCCTGAATTTGATCCATACTTGAACAAGATCCCTTCTACAAACTACTCAACAATTGGTCATCCAGCTTTCATCCAACAAGGGAGCCACTAATACTTACCAAATCAACCCATCTCACTTTTGAATAGCACAAATTTTTGTTAAATCAAGTCTAAATCAAGTGTCTGCAGTTTCTACATTCTACTTTTTGTTCTTTTCCTCTTCTAAACCCTATTCCATAAGACAATCAGTCTTACAAACATTTGAAGATTGTCTTCCTGTCCTTGCACCTCCTCTTGTCCAGTTAAATATCATTGATTTCTTATGTGTCATGAGCTTAAGATCCTATACTAGCCTTGTTATCTTTTCCACCTTATCAGTTACTTTCCTAAGTGGTAACTCAGTCCATTGACATTTATTATGTTTCAGGCATCATGCTAAACATACCCCCCAAAAAAGGTAAGAAATAAACAGTGTTTGTTTGTTCTCAAGGGGCTTATAGTCTAATGGGAGTGAAATAAATTGGGGGTAATTTGAGAGGGAAAGTATCAATATTAAGAAGAACTTTACAAGTTCTTCTTACAAGACTTCTTACAGAAGGTTGGATTTTAGCTGAGAATTAAAAAAACCTGGGAAAACTTAGAAATAGAAATGAGGATGGAGAGAATTCTAGCCATGGGGGACTACCAGTCAAAGTGTCTTTAATCAGAAGATAGACTATCTGTGCAAAGAACAGTAAGGGAACCAAATTCATTAGATCACTGAGGTGAAGGGGAGTAAAATATAAGAAGACTGAAAAGGTAGAAAGGGGCCAGGTTATGAACAGTTTTGAAAGTCAAACAAGATACTATATTTGATCCTAGAAGGAACAGGGAGCCCCATAAGATTTTTTTAAATAGAAAAAGGTGACAAAGTGAGATGTGCTTTAGGAAAATCAATTTGACAGTTGAGGGCAGAATGCATTAGAATAGAGAGAACAACCAGCAAACTATTTCAGAAGTCCAGGTATGAGATGATTAGGGCCTGTCCCAGGAAGGTGTCAGGGCCAGATGAGAAAAGGAAGCATACTTGAGAAATGTGACAAAGATAGATACAAAAGTCCCTAACCACTGACTAGATATAGAGAACAAGAGAATGAGTTAAGACTGATGCCTTTGTTTAGAGGCTGGACGACTAACCAGATGGTAGTCTCTTCAACAGTAGAAGGAAGTTAGGAAAAAGGGAGGATTTGATGGGAAAGTTAAGTTCAGATTAGTACATGTTGAGTTTAATATATCTAAAGAACACAGCCAGTTCAAAAATGCCTAAAAGGTAAATTGGAACTATAAGATAGGAAGTAAGGGGGGAATTTAATGGTGAACAAGTAAATTTGAGAATTATCTGCATAGCAATGGTAACTGGAACTATGGAAACTGGTAAGATGACCAAGTGAAATAACATATAGTAAGAAGAGAAGGCCCCAGACAGAACCCTCTAGGACACTCATGGTTATTAGACATGATGTGGATGAAGAGCCATCAAATAAGATAAGAGGAGCATCAGATATGTAGTAAGAGAACCAAATGAAAACAATGTCACAAAAACCTGGAGACAAAAGAATATCAAGAGGAGGGTAATCAGTAGTATCATAGTCTGCAGAGAGATCAAGAAGGATGAAGACTGAGAAAATGTCAATAGATTTGACAATTAATTATTAGTAATTTGGAGAAAGGAGTTTTAGTTAAATGAGACAACTTTTTGAGCAATTTATCCCCCCAAAAGGGGAGAAATAAAAGTTGATAACTATTATAGACTCAGTGAGGTTTGGTTGGTTTTTTTTAGGCTGAAAAGATATGGATATTTTTGCATACAGTGGGGAAGCAGTTGGTAGGTAGGTGATTGAATATTAGTGAGAGATTGAACATTAGTAAATATTATTCCATTAGGGATAATAGAGGAGGGTTATCCATTGTGAAAGATGAAATGCATCTAGGGGAGTTTGCCTTGAAAAGGAGGAAGGTCATTTCTCTATATGAAATAAGAGTGAAGGAGATAGTTTCAGAAGATATCTGGATGATGTCAGTGAATGGGCCTCAATTTTTTCAATGAAATATGAAAAAAAGCTAAAGTAGGGGGAAGGGAGGGACAAATATGAGAAGCTTGAGAAGGGATGAATAGATTTAGAAATTTTGTGGTAGTGAGATAGTGAATCGATTAAGGAGATATAAAAGGATTGCCTTTATGTAGTGAAGACCCAGTTGAGATTAAGTAGCATAAACTTTTCTCCAACCCAATGAGCCCAATCCAGTCATTTTCTGCAGCTTCCTTAAGCAGTATTGAATAGGAGAGATGGCGGCAGATGGTGGGAGTCATACACGACTGAGGTTTGAAAGATCTTCTATAGAATAAAGGGTCAAGATACTTGAAAGAAGAGGATAGTATAGGGAGGAACTGGTTCCAGAACAAGCACAATACTCTGGTGTGGTCTAACTAGGGTGTAATATGTAGATCACAAGCATAATAATCCCACAGACTGGATTTATCTTCATGCATTCACTTTAATGGCTGCCGTATCACACTGTTAACTCATACTGAACTGAATAAAAGAATCTAATAGGCCAATAGTACTTTTTTAGCATTGGGTCTAGTTACTCAAAATGGGTTTTCTAGAATTCAGGTTCACAGGATCTCCCAGAAAAATTGACTTGTGCAGAAAAAGGCTGAGAGGTGAGAGAAGAGAAAGATCAGCTGTGATTGACCTTTTTCCTTAGATAAAATGTTAACAGCATTAATAGCTTATATGTTCCTATAGTGTTTTATATGTATAGTCACATTTGAGATGCAAAACAATCTTTTGAGTCATCCTTATGGCCATTTTAGAGAGATGCGAGTTTGACCTTGGTTACAAAAGTAGTGTAATGTCAGAGGTGAATCTAAGTCTCATTGCTAAGTTCAGCCCTCTTTCACAGTGACAACTTTTCTCTCCAAATCTCAAACTGCACATCTTTTCTTTCCTTCCTTCTTCCTTCCCTTCTCTTTTCTTTCTTCCTCCTTTCCTTCATTCCTTTTTCTTTCTCTCTCTTTCTCTTTCCTTCCTTCCTTCCCTGTTTTCTGTATCCTTCCTTCCAAACTTATGATTTCATTAATATAGGAAACTCTCCCACTATCAACATATATCAGATCATCACCAGCTCTGCAACTTAAGAGTCCTGCGGTTCTGAGTAATTTGCCTATGGTCACATCTCCAGTATGCATCAGTGGCAGAGTTCGGAAAAAGTCTTCTATAATCCAAGACCAGCTCTTTAACCACCACACCAAGTTGTCTTTTTCATAAATACCTTAAAATGAAAATCTAACTGATGCTTTCTGAAAATCACGAGTCCTTCTTGGGTTCCTTTGTGAAATAAAACAATAAAGAATCTGTTTCAAGAATCAGTACTTGCCAGGGGCTCAGACTGCCTTATAAACACATTCTCTCTCTAATTAGAGATAATTATCGCATGTTCCTGAGAGGGGGAAAGGAACAGCAAGGACTGACAGTCCCATTATAAAGATGGGGAAACCAAACAGGAGGGGAAGGACCTTCTATCCACTACCACATGAGCTGACAGAGACACTCCGACCTTGTGACTAACAAGAGTTCTATTCAGTAGGTTTTGCTGCTTCCCTTGAAAAACTAAACCGAGTTGACCACTTTGCTCTGTTTCTAAACGAAGAAAAAAAAGATACCGTCTAAAGTTCAAATGAGGGTCACAATTTGTACTGAAATAAAAATCAGACTCAAGGAGACAATCTTGCTCAGTAGAGCAAACAGCACAAGTGAAAAATAGGTCTTTTAATCTAAGTATTGCTTCTACAAAGAGTGGTTCAGTAACATGCAAAATGTTGGTATCACTTCTTTAGGTTATGCAGATTCGACCGGGGGTTAGTCATCCTCCCCCAAAATTCATCCTTTATTTTGAGTTTGCTGACATCAGATGATAGTAATATGATTCACATGGTCGGAACAATAAGAGTGAAACTGTAGGTGTCCAGGGTCTGGGGATCCAAATGATGGCTACCTACTTCGGGTAAATATTACATGTTTTAAAAATAAAAATAATTTTTGATTTAAAATATAGTAAATGAAAATAAAAATAGATACTGTACAAGTCCTTTACACGGTTTTTGTTTATACACATATGTATATATCATACATACATATGTGCACATATATACACATGTGTATATATCCATTTGTATAAGTGTGTGTGTATATTGTACATATAGTTTCAGGAGAAACAGAGATTGAAGTTGTTCCCCAGTCTAGGGCAATCACTTGGTAAACAAAAAATCATGTGGTCTAGACTGTATACTCAGTCTTATTGCCTCTCTGTATCGACAAAGAAAGCCACTGCTCACTAGGTAATGCAGTTGATAGAGTACTGGCCGTGGAGTCAGGAGGACCTGAGTTCAAATCCAGCCTCAGACTCTTAATAATCACCTAGCTGTGTGACCCTAGGTAAGTCACTTAACCCCATCGCTTTGCAACAAAAAAGAAAAAAGAAAACTGCTGCTCATCTATAATTCCAACCCTCAATATTAATTCCCAGGTTTTACCATGCCCCCTGCACTTGGGTTATTTTCTTCCATCTCTCTCTCTCACCAGACTCTGTTCTGGAACTTAGGGTTTTTATCAGTGAGGTTTCAACTTAATACAGAACCTATTATCCATGTCACTTCTTCACCATTTCAAAAACATTCTGTTATACCTGAACATATCTGCTCCCTTTTCTGGGTGCCTCATTTTACTTCCTCTTTAAGCATTGTCTTGCCAATAGAATATAAGCTTCTTGAGGGTAAGTAATATCTTGCTTGTGTGTATTTGTACTATATATTTCTATATATATTTTGTACTATATATTGACACCAAGGAATGTAAGTGTGTGTATTTACTATATATTTCCATATAGTATATACTAGATAGTATATATTATATACTTACTCTCTATATATATTTTATTTATAGTATGTATATTTTACATAGTATATAGCACTATAATATTGCACATATAGTAAATATAGTACTATATTATATATTTACTATATAGTTTTATTTTTATATAGTACACATATATTATAGCATAGTATATAATAAGTACTATAACATTTACTATATATTATATATATTTATATAGCACATATATAATACTATAATAGTGTATGTGTATGGTATATATAGTAGATAACCAATATTTCCAAAGATGATATTTTAGAACAAAACACTTTAAGAAATGGACACCCAGGGTATAATTTCTAATTAATCCATCATTGTCCCTTTATCAGTTCACTTGGAACCTTAAATTCTATTTTAGTGCTTTATAGTGTGACATCTAGGCTAGGCTGGATGTCTGAGCTTCTGTTGGCTGATCATTTTGGGTTCTAAAAGCTCTGCCAAATCTGACAAGGTTATCCTTCAGAGCTACTCCACTGGAGAAAGCATCACCATGAAGTCATCCTTCTAGCATCATTCTTAAGCATCTCTTTGAGCTAATTTGAGTCTCTGCTTCCTTTCTTCCATGTAGGACAAAGGGAACAAACAGTTATGTAGTCATGTGATATTTATTCACTGAGAATATAAAAGTCCCTATGACTAAGTAGTTTTGCAAATATAGGTGGTTTCCAATAAGCCTTTGCTTTTTTAAAAAAAATATTTTGAGAATTCCCTTTACTTCCTCTTGGTTATATTGGGTATGATCTCATGAAAAAGACAAAGGACTAAGACTAAGAAGACTAAGCTGATATGCTTTAGAAACTCCCAAACAATAGCTTAAGTTGGACTCTTTAACTACAAACCACCTGACTTCCCAAAGCTGTTTTCCTAAAGGCAATGAACCCCCATGCAAAATAGATTGTTTAGAAAAAATGTAAACATAGTCTCTGTCAAGTCAATAAGCATTTATTGAGCTCTTACTATGAACAAGGACTGTTACTAATACAAACCAAAAGAAAGTCCAGGAGCCCTAAAGGGCTAAAAGAGATGAAGAGGGGAGCTTAAGATGGGAAGACTTGGTGACCAAGAATGGAGAATGAATCAGAGCCAGTTTGGACCCTTCTTCAAAATGGAGGGTCCAGGAGGAGAACATAGTTGGAAGACTGAAGTATAGATGATTGAGCCCCTCCTCAAACCTAAGTTCCCAAGAGGAAAAGAGACTACATGTTGTCTCTCTTTCTAAGTCTAGGACAATCATTTGGTGAACAGAAAATCATATGACCTAGATTGTACAACACTGTATGGACAAAGAAAATTGTTGCTCATCTATATTTCCAGTCCTCAACATCAATTCCCATGCCTTGCTACATTCCCTGCACTTGGGTCATTTTGCTCTAGACTCTGGTCCCTGGAACTTAGGGCTCTTATCAGTGAGGTTTCAACTTCATCTTGTGTAGAGCCTAGTATCATATTTCCAAACTACTCTGTTGTACCTGAACACATTTGTCTCCTTCTCTGGTGCTTTTTTTTTTTTGCAAGGCAATGGGGTTAAGTGGCTTGCCCAAGGCCACACAGCTAGGTAATCATTAAGTGCCTGAGGCCAAATTTGAACTCAGGTCCTCCTGACTCCAGGGCCTGTGCTCTATCCACTGCACCATCTAGTCACCCCATCTGAGTGCTTTTTTTTAAAAAAAACTTCCTCTTTAGCATTGTCTTACCATTAGAATGTAATCTTTTTGAGGACAACCATTGTCTTAGGTGCTTTTATTTGTACTATCAGATTTATCAGAATTCCTAGCACAAAGTAGATACTTTCATTCATTCATTCAGTCAGTCATAAATGATTTTATCAGAAGATCTTTAGTGAAGTATTCCAAAAATCTGTGTTTGGACCTGTGCTAGTTAACATTTTTAATCAGTGACTTATATGAAGAGATAAAGTTTTCAGATGATATAAAGCCAAGAGAAAAAGGTTGAAATATTACTTGGGAGAGTCAGGATCCAGAACAATTGTGACATTCTAAAAAGTTGTCTAAATAAAGTAAAATGAAATTGAATAAGAATAAATGTAAAGTCCTATACTTGAATTCAAAACAATCATCTTTATAATTAAGAAACAGGAAAGTCATAGCTAAAAATGGCAGTTTGTCAGAAAAAATCTGAAGGTTGTGATGGACTTCAAGCTCACTACTAGTTAATGGTAATATGGCAGCTAAAAAAGCCAACCTAATCTCAGGTTGCATTAAAACAGACATACTGTTTTTCCCCATGTATAAGATGTACCTTTTAAAAAAAAATTGGGGGTCTAAAAATTTGGAGCCTCTTATACAGTGGTTGCAGATTTTTAAATTTATATCTCATACTTTTTCACACTCGTCTTTGCACTCATTGTTTTGCATTTGTTACTTGCTATATTAGGTTATGTTTTGACAAGATCTGCTCAGAAATGGCTCAGAAGGGGTGGCTAGGGGGCGCAGTGGATAGAGCACCAGCCCTGGAGTCAGGAGTACCTGAGTTCAAATCTGGCCTCAGACACTTAATAATCATCTAGCTGTGTGGCTTTGGGCAAGCCACTTAACCCCATTTGCCTTGCACAAACCTTAAAAAAAAAAAAAAGAAATGGCTTAGAAAAGATTTTTGTACAGTGCTGAGTTCAAGTTCAAAATGATCCAGTTTGCTATGTTACCTTGGTCAAGTCACTTAACCCCATTGCCTTGTAAGAAAACAAACAAAAAACAAAAAAAGTCATACAGTTTGCAAAAGTGAATGGAAATCGTTTTCTAGTTCTTCCTCCAACTGAGAAAATAATACAAGACTAGCTATGGGAAGAAGAAATCCTACTGAAAAGGCCACAGCAAAGAAGGCCATGAGAGAAGAGTCAACCAAATGACCTGATTTAGAAAAGGAATTGAAGAGATGGATTAAAGAGCAAAGGGCCATTAGAATTCCTGTGCCCACAAAGATAGTTCAGCAGGAGGCAAGAAGAATTGCTGAAGAAAAAGAAGTTATTAATTTCAAAGGAGGACACAATTGGTGCTCGAAACAGAATGGACTAAGCACCAGACTTGCCCAAGAGATACCTGAAAGCTATGAACAGAAGGTCCTTGAATTTTGTGATGAAAAAAACTTGAGTTCAATAACTTTATGTAATATTTTTTTTCAAATTTCAGGCCCCCAAATTAAGGTGTGTCATATACATGGGGAAATATGGTAGTTTGTGTGCATACCCTTTGATCCAACAATACAACTACTAAGTCTATATCTCAAAGAGATCATCGAAAGTAAAAAAGACCCACATGAACAAAAATATTTATAGTAGCTTTTTTGTAGTAGCAAAGAACTGGAAATCCAGAGGGGGAAATATATGGAATCTGAATACAGAGCAAAGCATTCTATGTTCACTTTTTAAAATTTCTTTTATGCTTTTTCTTTCTTTCTCATGATTTTTCCCCTTCATTCTAATTCCTCTTTCACACCATGACTAATATGGAAATATGTTAAACATGATTGTATATGTACAATCTATATAAGATTGTTAACTGTCATAGGGAGAGGGAAGAGAAGGAAGAGTGGTAAAAATATATAGAACTCAAAAGCTTTCAAAAGGATAAATGTAGAAAACTACTTTACATGTAATTGGAAAAAGTAAATAAAAATTTAAAAAAGAGAGAGGTATAGTTTGCATGATAATGGAAGTGATACAGGTGAACCATCCTGTGCCCTGCCCTGATTAAAACATGACTCAAATATGTTCAAGCTTCTGGGTGCCACAATTAAGAACCTTGCCCAATCAACAAAATAGAATGTGTCCAAAAGAAAGCAATCAAGATCCTGGCTTATAAACTTTTGCTGAGGGAATTGGAGATGCTTAATAGAATTTTTTTGGAAGGCAATAACTGTCCTTCAAGGATTCCAAGGATTGTCACACAGAAGACAGATTAAACCTACAGGGCAGAACCAGGGATAATGAATGTAAAGCCAAAAAAAAAAAAAAGAGCAAGGGAAAAACTTCCTAACAATTAGAGCTCCCCCAAATAGGAGGGGTTCCCTTAAAACAGGAATTTGTAAACTTTTCTGTGTCATGAACCTCTTTGATAGTGTGGTGAAGCTAATAGACCCCTTTTCAGAATAACATTTTTAATTGACTAAAAGAAAATACATAAGATTGTCAAAAGGAACGGATTATATTGAAATATAATTATCAAAATTTAAAAAAAATCAACTTCACAGAATTAAGGTTAAGAAATCGTGTCTTTGGCCTCAGACACTTAATAATCACCTAGCTGTGTGGCCTTGGGCAAGCCACTTAACCCCATTGCCTTAAAAAAAAAAAACTAAAGAAAGAAATCGTGCCTTAGGAGATAATATAATTTTCTCATTCAAAGTCTTTCAGGAAATGCTGGATAACCGTTTTGATAATAAAATAAGATTCCTTTTCAGAGATGAGGTGGGCAAGATGACCTCTGAGATCCTTTCTATCTTTGTGATCCTATTATAATTCCTTATATTTCTATAATGCTTGATAGCATTCAAAGGATTTGCATATATTCTCATTTTACCTTCACAGTTTAAAAGGAGGGGATTCAGCAGCAATGAATTCTTACCAGTGTCTTGTCACACTTTTAGGCAAGGAAGTCAACCTTTTTTAGCTTTTCCAGAATTAAATTATTAAGGAATCATAACTAACCCACACACACAGAGAAACACACAGAGAAACACACACACACACACATACACACACACACACAGACACACAAACATATTCTGGAGTTCCAACGTTGAGCTTATTTAAAGAGATGAGACCAGAAGTTTCCTTGCTGCCTTCCTCAGCCTTTATATGACAAGAAAATACTTTGTCAGTGATAGATAACTTTACTTTGGACACTGTGGATGTGCAGGAAGGGAAGGTTGTGTGGGTTGGGGGAGGGGGGAAGAACCTTGCCCAATCTATCAACACAGCCTAGGGAACAGACTAGGATATTCTTCAACCATTAAGTTAGAAAGGAGCAGCCTAGTGAGGATGATATGAATTTTCCCTAGGGAAGGAAGGCCCCAAATCAGCCATGACCCCAGCTTGTGAGTCCAACTCTGTCCTGTATCACATCACTTCTTAAAAAATGAAAACTTGCTAAGTTCTAGAGAGGTCAAAGAAGCATTTAGAAAGCTGATTGAGTGTGTTGTTGGAGGGAGGGGATCACGAGGAAAGGAGAGAGTCCATGCACCTGGGGCAGGGCCCAGCATTACAACAGCCTCCACTTCCTCATCTCTCAGAGGGAAGTCCCCATGGAACAAGCCAAAATAAACATGTCCCAGCTGACTTTGAGCAGTAAAGTAGGTCAGCAGGATGCAGAAACCCAACCTGCAGCCTTCCACCTTCATGTTGAGGGGAAGTATAAAAATCTCTCGACGGTGTTCTTTGTGTCATTTTTTTCCCTTTAAAAATGATTACTAGATGCCAGGACAAAATAATAATAACTTTTAAATAGAGTTTTAATGCATCAAGTCTTTTTTCTTAGCTTCTGAATTGGTGACTGCCCACCATTCCCTAGGAAATTTCTATGGACTGTATGGCTACTCCCTCAATATCACTATAGTTTCTAGGCCCTTAATTATTGAATATATTCATTCAGTTTCATAGCTTAAAACTTAGTATCAACAATGATACTGAAATGACTTTATAATAGCAACCAGTTTACAGGATCATCTGAACCAATGAAGACAAATTGTCCAGTAACTCACATAATGTCTGGCACATAGTACACATTTAATAAATTCTTGTTGATCGATTGATTATTTTCCAGTCCTACTTTCAATGAATGTTCCAAATGTTCAAATTTGCATTCCCTTGCAGATAATAAGAAAAAAGGAATAACAGAATCACAGATTCTAAAAGACCTCAAGTCCAAGTTCAACACCTTTTTGGAAGGAATTTGCACTATTATATTTTCATCAAGTGCTTACCCAATCTCTGAATGTCTTCATTGATGGAGAACCTAGTATTTTAAGAGCAGTTCATTCATTCAACTTTTGGACTACCCTAATTATTAATAATTTCTTCCTGCCATCAAGCCCAAATATGACCCTTTACAATGTATGCATGCAGCTTTCTTAAGTTTTTTTACTCAAAATTTTGTGAGCCTGAAGATTCCTTCCTATCCACTGTACTGCATTTGTAGACAATGAGGTGGAAGAGAGGATAGAGTGTTGAATTTGGAGTCAAAAAGATCTAATTCCAACACTTTATATGTGTGTGTGTGTATATATATATATATACATATATATATATATGTATATATATATATATATATCTCCTAAGCAGGTCATTTAATTGCTTATCTGTAAGATAGGGATAATAACAGTACCTATCACAAAGGATTATTGTGAGGATCAAATGAGATAACATAATAAAAACTTCTTTGCAAAACCAAAAGCATGATATAAATGTTAACTTCTATTATTATTGCTTGGTAACTACTGAAAGCTCAGATAGAGCCTATTTCCCTAGAGAATCTTACCCTTTCATTTTCCAGTGATTTTTTGGTTGTTGCTGTTGAGTTAAAATAGTCATGTCCGACTCTTCAATGACCCCATTTGAGGTTTTCTGGACAAAGATATTGGAATTGTTTGTCGTTTCCTTTTCCTGCGTATTTTACATATGAGGAAACTGAGAAAAACATGGTTAAATGACTTGTCCAGAGTCACACAATAAATGTCTAAAGTCAGATTTGATCCCCAAAACACAATCTTCCTGACTCCAGGTCCAGTGAGCTATTTACTACACCACCTAGCTGCCCTAATAATGCCTCTCCTGTTATGTATATATGAGTGTGTTTCTTTTAGGGTCAGTTTCTTAGTCATTGGTCCAGAGATCATTCAGCTTGAACTCAAAACGTAACCTCAAACACTCAAGAGAGAACCCCAAACCCAGGCTCATACATGCCTAGGCTAACCATGTGCTGTTGATACTATGTGTTTATGGTCACAAGGAGGCCAGGGTAAGGATTAAGATCAATTGTCTTTTTTTCTCATCCCCATGTCAAGAAACACAATTTGTAATTGGAAAGGAAGGTAGAAGCTGAGTAGGTGAGCTCACTCTTATTTTATATATCCATTAAGTCTTCCCGCTTGACAGTCCATCACTTCATCATCTCAAAGTATAAGCCCTTGAGTTCTGAGTCACACTGTGCAGAAGCAGGTCCCACAGTTACCACATGGTAACTGAGAAAGAAGAATGGTAACTCAGAGCATTTCCTTTGGAATGGCTCCTACAGGCCAATTCAGTCTAGCTATCATAAATACATTCTAAATACAAAGCAAGTGGGGAAGGGCAATTGCCACTGATAAGGCTTCATGTTGGTGCTAGAGATGAGTTTTGCAAAGGCCTGAAGATAGGTTTATGCAACGTATTATATGTGGACTGACAATGAAAGAGTATGTATTTCATAAACAGTAAAGACCACCAAAAGGATATTGGTGTTAAAAGGTGAGCTTTTGTGGCAGCTAATATATTGGAATCATTGAAAGGTCAACAAAAGAAATCATGGAATTTTAATTCATAAAGAACTAAACAAAATCGTCCATATTAAGATACTATATCTCTGGTTCTTTGGTGATGCCAAGGTGAAGGTAGGGACAAGGAAAGATGGCAAAAAGTTTTGTTAAATATAGTTTGGAACCAAGAAATGAAAGAGGCCAAAGGCTTGTAAACTACTCAGAAGTCCCACACCTGTGTATCATGAATAGTCTTCAACAAGAGTGTGGGAGGTACTGGACACCTGAACATAGAGCAACATAACAAATAAAATAAAATGTATTTTAGCTGACAGGAAACAACTGGTTACTAATGTGGGAGTCAACTCAGAATGAGTGGTCTACATACAATCATATCTAGTGATAAGAACTAGTCAAAATCAATGTCAAAATAGAAGAAAGATAAGAAGACCAGTTTGCATGTGATTATGGTGCCCACAGTCCAATTTGTTCAACAAAACTGTCAAGTCTGAAAAATAGGAAATGAATAACAATTTTATAACACTGTCTCTCATCATTTCTTGGGGAAGTTTAGTTAATGCAAAACAGTCACCACAATGAGGAGGTTGAAAAACTCAGAAAATGCATCAGCCAGGAAAGACTTTATCTCTATGCCAAACTAAGACACATGGCAACTAAAGGCAATTCAAGGTTAGAAGACAAGTTAATTCACGGAACATTATCAAAAGAATGATGTAATAATATAAGCAGTATCTCCTTACAAAATAGTGGAAAGCATTCAGAGTTTGGCATGAGATGTAGCTGCCAGTTCCAATTAAATTCTATTCAACAAAGATTTTTTTAACTACTTATTTTGTGATAGGAATCAAATACAAAGACAAAACTGAAGAAATCTCTTTCATCAAGGAGCTTACATTCTACTGGGAAGAATATGTTTTATATATATATATATATATGTATGTAAATAGTTGATAAGAAATCAGGTATTAATAACTGGAAGTATCAGTATTACTGGAGGAGGTGGCACAACAGTGTTGAGTCTTTTAAAAAAATTGGGATTTTGAAAAATATAATGGATGAAGGGAAAGACCTGGAGTCAAAGACTCTTCTTCCTAAGTTCAAATCCTACCTCAGACACTTACTACTTGTGTGACCCTGGGCAACCCTTGCTTGCTTATTTCCTCAGCAATAAAAATGAGCTTGAGAAAGAATTAGCAAAATATTCCAGGGTCTTTGCCAAGAAAACCCCAAAAAGAATCACTGAGAGTTAGACATGACTGAAAAATGACTAAACAACAACAAAAAAGGTGCCATGGGGAATAGCTTGTGAAAATGGATGAGGTTGTGTAGAAGATAGAATGCCAAATTTAGAAAACATCCACAAATCCCATTTGTCTGGAATTAAAATTGCAATAGATCAAACTAAAATTGGCAAATTTAACCAAAAATAAGATGAACCAAAAGAACATTATATATACAATTATTACAACAACTTAAATGAAAAGATCACAAAAAGTAAACCAAATTATACAGACTAGAAAATGAAACATGTCCCTTTTTCATGACAGAAAGTTGAGGAACATCTAGAAAAGAATGTCACATACATTTTCAGATGCAGTCACTTTATTGAATATTTTAGTTTAATTGTTTTTCTTTGTTATAAGTTATAATTTTATTGCTATAAATCACTACTTATTAGAGAAATGCAAATTAAAGTATCTCTGAGGTACCACCTCACACCTCTCAGACTGGCCAATATGGCCAGAAAGGACAATGATCAATGTAGGAAGGAATGTGGGAAATCTGGGACACTAATATATTGTTGCTGGAGCTGTGAACTCATCCAACCTTTCTGGAGAGCAATCTGGAATTACACCTAAAGGGCAACAAGAATGTGCATACCCTTTGATCCAGCAATATCCCTCCTGGGTCTATACCCTGAAGAGATTATGAAAAAGGGTAAAACCATCACTTGTACAAAAATATTCATAGCAGCCCTGTTTGTGGTGGCAAAGAATTGGAAATTAAGTGAATGTCCTTCAATTGGGGAATGACTTAACAAACTGTGGTATATGTATGTGATGGAACACTATTATATTAGAAACTAGGAGGAATGGGAATTCAGAGAAGCCTGGAAGGATTTGTATGAACTAATGCTGAGCAAGATGAGCAGAACAAAAAACATTGTACACCCTAACAGCAACATGGGAGTGATGATCAACCTTAATGAACTTGCTCATTCCATCAGTGCAACAATCACGCACAATTTGGGGGTATCTTCAATGGAGAAGACCATCTGTATCGAGAGAAAGAATTGTGGAGTTTGAACAAAAACCAAAGACTATTACCTTTAATTTAAAAAAAACCGTTATCTTAATATGTAATCTTGCTGTCTCTTATACTTTATTTTTCTTCCTTAAGGATATGATTTCTCTCCTATCACATTCAACTTAGATCAATGTATAGTATGGAAACAATGTAAAGACTAACAGACTGCCTTCTGTGGGGGTGGGGGAGGAGAAAATTGTAAAACTCAAAATAAATAAAATCTTTTAAAAAAGTTATAATTTTTATCTGAAAGAGCAATATCTCTTAAAATTATTATGATATAAACAAAACCAATAGAATCAATAAAATTTATTTTAAAAATTAAGTTGAAATCCTATTAATGAAGGGTATTAAATGTTAGGTTGAAAAGTTTACATTTTAGCCTAAAAGAAGTATTAAGTTACTAAAGTTTTTTTCAGAGTGATATGGTCAGAACTGTACTTAGACTACTTTGGCAGCTGTGTGGAAGATGGGTCAAAAAGGGGAAGTTCTAGAAGTGGGAGTCTCTTTTAATAGTTGAGGAAAGAGGTATTAACTAGTCTGAACTAGGGTGGTATCTGTAAGTGAGATAATAGAAATGCAGACAAAAATCAAGAAGGTCTGACAAATGACTATACATAACAGGATGAGAGATGGAGAACAGTCAAGATGACTACTAGGTTAGAAATATGTGTGAGATCATCCTCATTTATAGATAATGAGCTTTTGTGGATAAAATTTGAAGAAAAACAACAAATAAATATAAAATAAAATGACTCTACCCCATTTCTGACAAGAGTATTGGACTTGGAGTCATTTGAAACCTGTCTCTGATGATCATTCCCTATGTGACCCTAAGCAAATCATTTAGCCTGCTTGAGGTTCAGTTATCTTAGCTGTAAAATAAGGAGTTTAATTGAGAGGATTAATACCTGTCACACTACACAAATTGTGTGAAGACGTGACAATGGCTGTTAAGAAGAAGTTGAAAAGTGGTTAAATGACTTTAAAGGTATTTGTGAATTTATGGGTGATATATCTCAGAGAGTAAATGAATGAAATAGATTAAGGATACTATTTTTTTAAGGTTAGAGAGAAGACATTGCCAACTATCAACCCATATGTCTACTTAATCAATTGTATGACATGTTCATGAAAATGATCTGTGTAATCATACTTGATGAAGACATGAAGAAGGACCAGGTTAGCTTTTGCAGACAATTTTCTGCTGCAGATTACATAATGACAACACTTGAAGGCTTTCAAAATATCTTACAAGTACATGATTTAATTTGCTTCATGCAATGGCCTTGTGAATTAGATACTATAAGTTTTAGTATCTCATTGTTTTTAATTTACTGATGAAAAAGCAGGCTCAGAGAGGTTATGCATCTTCTGTGAATGTATTTATAATGATACAATAGAGATAGAGATCTATAGAGAGAGCATTTTTTAAGCATTTACTACACATCAGACACTACAATGAACCAAATGACAGGCAGGATTTAAACCAGATGTTTCCTGACTCCAAATCTAGGTACACCATTTGTTGTTCAGCCATCATAAGATGGTTGTATAAACATACAGTAGGAAATTTTTTCACTAGGTAACATTTCCCCTAGAGTAGTAAAATGATATAGGCATTTAAAGTTGCATCTGTATGACTATATTATCCTTATAATGTTATCTACTCTGGGAAATCAACAAATTCAATTTCTGGAGAGTATCTTAATATAATCCCTTTGTTTAACTAGATTATAGAATGGGTAAACACTGCAGAGTTAACTCAAGTCATTTATCATCTATCTGAGAAATATTTGAGAAACCCTGAAATGCTTCAATTTTTTTTTTAAAAAGGCAGCATTATTTGTTGTGTCAAGTAGAGCTG
Organism: Macrotis lagotis; assembly: GCF_037893015.1. Classification (NCBI taxonomy): domain Eukaryota; kingdom Metazoa; phylum Chordata; class Mammalia; order Peramelemorphia; family Peramelidae; genus Macrotis; species Macrotis lagotis. The sequence continues at coordinate 158,601,738 of NC_133658.1, read as the reverse complement.
CAGCACCTGGATCTGAAAACAATCCTGGATGCTTGGCGAGTACTGATGGATTTGCACCTCAATCCCACATGGTAACAAGTGGATCTGAATGAGAATCATCTTGTTGAGGAGGTGCTCAAAGTTCATTTCAACCTCCAATATGAGTCATTTATGTTTTAGAAATGTTGATGCTACCATTCAAACTGTTTTGAATCTGAATGAATGTTTGGAGTCAGGATCAGGAATGAGAGGAGAGCTGATTAAGGGTTTTTTAGATGATTTGTATTTTCTGAACAGATGTGAACTGCTGAGGAAGGACCCTTTCAAATCAATTCAATAAACTCAGAGCTAGGGAATTGGGACACATAAAGACAAAAGGAAGCTCTCTTTGACTTTGAAGACATTAGATCCTCTCCATGGAACACAACAACAGATAAGTAAATACAAAGTAATTTCAGGAGGAAAGAAATGATAATAATGGGAGGGGGAGAAAGGTAGGAGGGGATACTAGAGGGAATCAGAAAAACTTCCAGAAGGAGATGTTATATGAACAGGACTCATATATTTTACCTCTACAGTATCTCATGAACCTCTACCCTAGTTCAGATACCAGTTGTCTGAAGCTCTCTAATTGGTCTCCTGCTTTCACCTCTCTTGCATCTAATTCACTTTGCAAGAAGCTGCCAAAAACAATCTTCCTAAAAGTACTGGTTTGATCATATCACTCCCCTGCTCAAAAACCATTAATTACTCCATGTTGCTTTTAAGAAGAGGAGAGAGTGATCAATGATGTTGAAAGTCTTAGAGAAGTCTAGTAGAACAAAGACTGGGAAATGGCCTTTTTTCAAATCCTCCTTTCCTTCCTTTGTCATTTACAATTTTTTTGTTCTTTCCTCTTTCACATCTTCCTTCTCAAAAAAGTGAAGTGGAAGATAGGCTGACTTGAAATATGTAAAAAAAAATCAATATTTTGACACTTTAGGGAAGGAATATAGTAAAGAAGGGGAAGGGGAACCATGGGAAAAATGCCTGTCCCAATCAATGGACTTCCACTGAGGTTTTTTGTAAAACTGACCCTTTGTCAAAAAAAAAAAAAAGGCAGGTCAGGAACAGATTATCCCAAAACAATTCCACTGAGATCAAGTAAAGTAGCATATGAAAGCACTTTGCAAATCCATAAGTTCTACAAAAATTCTAGTAAATAATGACAATTATTGTTGGGGAGAAAGGAGTAGGATGATGAGGATAATGATAATGATAACTGCAATGGTCATGGGTCCCCAGGTGTCTACCTTCTCAGTAGATATTAGGGGGCTTCCACTGATTGTGATAAATCTTGAAGGGAGATAGTGATATGCACTCTTCATTAGTATCATTTGTTTGCTTATAGAGTAGACATTCAGGTAGAGATGTTGGAGGAATCTTGGAGTTGATCTAGTCCAACCCTCTCATTCTATATATAAGGAAGCAGAAATCCTGAAAGGGGAGTCATTTGCTTAGGATCACAGGTAGAGTCATGAAACCCTGATTTTAATGTCCAAGCCTAGGATTTCCACTGCAATAGGGAGACATACCTAACTCTACTAGATAGGTGAGAAACTTCCTTCTTCAGGAATTGTTAAAAACTGGGGAACATAGAGATTTTCAGGAAGAGAATGGGAAAAGGAGTCTGATTTCTAATGATTCTACATTGGGTTCAATTTGTTTTCTTTGATCTGTGAATAAAATTTTCATTCTTGGGGCGGCTAGGTTATGCAGTGGATAAGCACTGGCCCTGGAGTCAGGAGTACCTGGGTTCAAATCCAGTCTCAGACACTTAATAATTACCTAGCTGGGTGGCCTTGGGCAAGCCACTTAACTCCATTTGCCTTGCAAAAAACCTAAAAAAAAACAACCTTACATTCTTTTTAATCCTGTCAACTGAGTATAGTATCTAAAATCTGAACTCTAAATACTTAAGTTCTTTCTCAAGTGTAAGAGAACAGACTAAATACTCCTATTTTTCCTTAATAGATTGAGTCAAGTACTAAAATGTCTCTTTTAGGCATTTAGGTGGGGCTTACTTACTAAATCCTACTTGGGAGCAGACTCCAAACAGTTTATTGAACCAATCAATCAACTTCCAAGTCAATCACTTTTTCTAAGCCTTCCCAGTGTTATATTTCCTCAGGAGACTTCCTGGGTGATATGTGTGTGTTGGGGGTGGGAGTGGGGGGGTTAGAGAATTGGAAAGATATCAACACCAGTTATATTTGTAATACCACAACATTCTCTAAAATGCTATCACTAGAAACTACCCCATACTGCTGAACCATTAATGCAGGGAGAGGAAAGGGAAGTTAAATATTGCACATTTCAGTTTCTCATCTATCCTCTTTCCCTTCACATGGGGAATTCAATGGTTCCAGTGGGAGTTCCACATCAAGATAGAGAGGAAATTGAGTTTAACCCAGAACCAAGTGCAGATATGTCTAAGCTTATGAATTGATGGTATTCAATATTAGCCCTATCAAAACTATAAAGGAGGGGAAACTTGTCTGTGACACTATCCCCTATTGCTTTCCAGTGATTATCTCTCTATCCTTCCTCACAGACCACCTCCCCTCAAGAACTTGTTCATTCTCTACTCCAACAAAAATTGTTCTTTATAATTATTTTCAAGTGAGAAAGGAAAGAATCTCTGAGTAGGTATTATGTGGCAGCAGTAATTAACAAGTAAAGCACATGAAAAGGGCAACCAAAAAGTCCATGCCAACCAATCATATGTAAGCCAGCAGTTGAAACCATACTACCCTCCTTAAAATGTGAAGTATTTCATGTATTACCTATATCAGATTGCTTATCATCCCAGAGAAGGTGGAGAAAAAGGAGGAATAGAATTTGGAACTCAAAATTAAAAAAAAAACCCAAACCCACAAATATTAAAAATTTGTATATGTAATTGAGGAAAAAATATTATTTTTTTAAAAATGTGAAATGCTTGTAAAGGTAGGATACTCTGGTAGCAGTAGCTTCTGATCAGCCACTCATTTTCCCAGATGGAACTCAGAAAGATTATAAAAAGGAATCTATATCATGGCAACTTCTGGCTTTGATACTTCCTGCTGCTTCCAGTTGAAATAATGGAAATTTGGGTTAGGCTGAAGTCAAAAGATAATTCGAACTTCATCCCCTCCCTTGGACTATCAGTTAGGTCCCTAAAAAGGAAAGAACATCTGGGGCTTTGTTCCAGGGCACCAAATTTAGAGGTTGCTGATAGCATTTGCAATCCTTGAGCATTGTTGAATCAACAGAGATTAAGCACCTAGCTAACAAAAATAATTAGTTAAAATAGGAAACTACCAGATGGTCTGCTGGGCTGAGCTCCTCCCACACCCACCCTACTTCCCCTGGCCCCCTGTACAACAGTCTCCTCAGGAGCCTAACACCAAAGTCTCTGCCTTCCCCCCACAGAATAGTAAACAACTTCCCCAACCCTTTCACTGTCTCCACCATCCCCAACATAGCTAAGGTCACATTCTGCACCACTGATTCCCATTCTTTAAGGTATTTGCTTGAGGTACCAAAATGCTCAGTTACAGCCCTATCAATGTGTATGTTTGTGTTTCTGTATGCCTATGTGTGTGTTTGTACACAGAAAAAAATGCAAAAAATGTGTGTGTACATTTATGTCTAGATAAGTCTAAATTTTATATAGGGCTCTGTATAAAAATATATGTCTGTATAAAAGAATGTGCAGTTAGTACAGTAGATAGAGCACTGGTCTTGGGAGTTTGAACCCAACCCCAAATACTTGACTCTTACTGGCTGTGTGACCTTGGGAAAGTCATTTAACCCTGATTGCCTCACATCCAAAGTCATATCCAGTGGTCCTGTTTCCTATGTGGCCACTGGACCCCAGATGGCTCTGGTGGAGAAGGTGAGACTAGTGACTTAGCACAGCACCCACTCACTCAAATCCAATTCACATGCTTATTATGGCATCACTTCCCTGATGGCATGCTCTTCTTCAAGAATGAAGGACAAACATCATCATCATCATTATTATTATTATTATTATTATTATTATTATAATGTGTGTGTGTGTGTATATATATATATATATGTATATATATATACATATATATATATATATATTTAGCTAGGCCTGTGATTTCATTAGTATGATAAACTTCCAGTGACAAAAACTACTTTCTCCAATGCATAGTGCATGCAGTGTCTTGTCCAGGATCATGTAGCAAAGTATTCTATAAACTGTAGAACTCAATTTTAGGTCTTCTGAACTCAAGATTGGTTCTCTGGCCATTATTCCATGCTGCCTCTCAGCTACATACATCTATATACATATATAGGTGTGTATATGTATACATATATATGTATATATTTATATATATGTATACATACATGTATATGTGTCTATTTGTAATGTATATATTTCATATATAAATATATGCGTATATATTTAATATGTAAATATATATATTATCAAAATGAAAATAACAGAAGAAGACTATATTAGGTTACTAAAGTTTAAATGAGTCTGGTATATCAATTTTGCATTGGAGAAATAGCAAATAACTTTGTTTACATGCTAGAAATCTATCCATTCTGCTGGGGTTTGTCAGAAAACCAAGAGGAAGTGAGAGCCCTTTGGGGATATAAATGCTTCAATAAAGAGGCAAGAACCTTCACAGAAAAGGGAATTCATCATTTATCTTTACTGTCAATGTTTGATTCTTTCCCCATCAGGGAAAAGAGGCATCATCTCTCTTTACTACAACAATTAGTTATGACCCATATCAGCCATGGAAATGCTCTGCACTACAGTCATGGTCACTATGGAAGTAACTTACTTCTTCAATAATCAGCTCTTATGGGGAAAAAAAGTCAAGTCAAAATTCAAGATCAGAGTCCTAGTTTTGAAATCTTCCTCAGATACTTACAGGCTGAGGGATCATAGAAATTCCAAACCAGCACTCTATCAAGCATACCATGCTGCTTCTCAAAAAATTTTTTTTTCCTTAGCAATCTATTATCCTCTGGGTAATGGGCTCAGGGTGTTGGTACTGACTCTGTTGTCAGAGGATCTGGACTCAAATTTTACCTCTGATGCTTATACCTGTGTGAACTAAGGCAAGTCCCTTATCTACCTGGACTTAATTTTCCTCATTTGCAAAATGGGTAAGGCAGGGCAGCTAGGTAGCTCAGTGGACAGAGAAATGGCTAGGACTCAGGAAGACCTGAGTTCAAATCTGATCTCATACAATGACTAGATGTGTGACCCTGGGCAAAGGGTCTGTTTGCCTTGGTTTTCTCATTTTTAAAATGAGCTGGAGAAGGACATGACAAACCACTCCAATATCTCTGCTAAGAAAACCCCAAATGGAGGTCTCAAAGAGTTGAACATAATTGAAATAACTAAACAACAATCTTACCATTATACTTCCCAGTCAGAATACTCAAGTAGCTTTTTATTACCTTGAGAAACAAGTCCTCTTTTGTCATTTAATGCCTTAACATGGTCTCTTCTTACTTTTGCAGTCTGGTTATGTATTACTCCCAACACACTCTACAATTCAGCTCCATTGATCTACTGGCTGTTGTCTCATACACATTCCAGCTTTTATCTCTGTGCCTTTGGCCAGACTGCCCCCCCACCCCATGCCTGGAATACTTTGCCTCAACTTCCCAGACCCCCTTCAAGGTTTAGCTCAAATTTCACCTTCCAAAGAAGCTCTTTCCTGGTTTTTCCCTTTTTCTCTCTCTGCCACCCTCTACCTTGTGCTTTCCCTCTGAGATTGCCTTACTTTCTTTACATCTTATTGTACAAAACTATTTTTCATGTTGTCTTCCCAATTATAATATAAGCTTTTTGAGGTTGGTATGGAGTTTTAAATACAGCCTCAGACATTTGATATTTAGTAGCTGTGTGTCCGTGGGCATGTCACTTAACCCTGACTACCTCACATCCAGGGCCATCTTCAGCAACCTTGATTCATATCTGGCTGCTGTATCCAGATGACTCTGGAGGAGAAAGTGAGACTGATGACTTAGCACATCCCACCTCACTCAAATGCCATTTCCAGTCCTTGTCATGGCATCACCTCCATAAAGGACAAATATCATCTTCATCAAAGGGATATGGGCAACTTGACCAAAGTGGCAGTGTCAAGACTAGAAGTCATGCCTTTGGATTCCCTACTCAGTCAATGCCTGTTTCACTATGCTACACTATTAGTCTAAATTAGGTTGAAAGTAGTCTTTTTCTATGAAGAAAAGATTTACTAAGCAAACTAAAATGAGAAAAAAAATTGCAGAGGGAAAGCTTAGAGCCAATACAGAAATCATGTAAATTGAGCACAGGCTTAGAAACTAGAGGATATGGGCTCAAAATTCACCTCCATCTCTTACTATCTCTGTGAACTTGGGCACATCACTTAATATCTCTGGGTCTCAATTTCTTTATTTATAAAATAAGTTTGGATCTGGTAGTCCCTTAGGTCTCTTCTAATTTTAGATCCATGGTTCTAGAAATTCTTTTTAAAAACTTTAGCAAATAATGTATCCATTGCTTATTACAAGTTATTTTTATTTATTTTCAAAATTCTATTCTTTTTTACAAAATTGGTACCACTTCTAAAAAAGGCATAGCAATATAATAATTTTCAAAACTTAAAAAATTTATGATGGTTTTTTCCATCTGGTCTTTCTACTAAATTTCAAAAGATATATACTGAGGTTACACTGGGTCCTCCTCATTATATTGATCTGAATCATCATTCTTTAGTAAGTTTTGTCTTTGTAGAACTGTGAAATGTTTGGTTTCATAAGGTGCAATCTGGGCACAGTGCAGCTGTTTAGAAATGCAAAGTTAGGGTTAAAAAAAATGAAAGGGCTTTAGAGGCCAATCTGAGTCAGAAAACTTCCCCCAGATGAGTAGTTAAATAAAAGAGTGATAAAATACAGGTAACTTTTAAAACCTTTAAAGACCTCAAACTCATTCTTCAGCCCAAAATCACCCCCTTCATCCTCAGCTGCCAGGCTGGCATGTGAAAGGGGAAGAGAAGGCTACAGGAGGATATGCAAGAATGTAATCTGGCATGCAAATATTATCATAGCTTCCTTCAACATTTACAAGGCAAAAATACCATTTCAATGAAAAGACTGTGTTAAACCAAGTAGTCAAGAGATTGCTTTCTATCTTTTGCTCTGCATTCATTCACTAAGAACTGGAAACTTTTCATATGGCCTTATTTCTTATGTTCCAAGAGGTATACATATCATGTATCCAAAGTTTAAAACTGTACTATAACTTTTGATACAAAACCATAAAACTTAAAACAACCCTGAAACTTTGGGGACCATGGAATATAAGGCATGTATAAGCCATGGAAGTTTAAAACTGAACTAAGATTTTTGAGACATCCTTTGTAAGAACCTTTGAAAAGTATGCATGAAAAATCATCTACTGATAGCCTTGAATCACAGAATTAAGCTAAAAGGGACATTAGCAATCATCAAATACAATGACTTCCTTTTTATGAAGTATATTGAAACATAAAGGTCTTGGTCAAGTGACTTGTCCAAGGCCTCACAGTTCATAAGGAGTAGTGCTACAACTTAGAACCAGGTATCCCAAGTTTCTCATAATTTTTCCACTCTGGTAGTTGGTTTCACTATGTAGAATTCATGTGCTTAATTGATCATTCAAATCACATTCACTGGGGTAGCTAGGTGATGCAGTGGATAGAGCACTGGCCCTGGAGTCAGGAGGACCTGAGTTCAAACTTGGCCTCAGACACTTTATAATTACCTGTGTGACCTTGGGCAACTTACTTAACCCCATTGCCTTGCAAAAAAAAATCACATTCACTATATTCATTAGTAGTAGTATTAACTGTCATAGATACATTAATTCAAGCTCTGCAAAACACATTACTTGCATAATCTTGTTTGAGCATCACTATAATCCTATGAGGTAAGTAGTAAGAGCACCATTTTAGAAATCTAATCTAAAGAATTACCTGAGGCCTGGATACAAGTTCCAGCCCTGCTACTTACTTTAACTGTGAGACCATGGTCAAATTAGTTCATTGGTACCACTTCTAAACTGGTACCACTCTGAGCTTCAGTCTCTTCTATAACATGAGGATTTACTAGATGATCCACAACTCTAAAATTCCACTGAGTCCAAAAAAATAAAGACTAGTAGGAATCATGAAAATACATTTAGCGGTAAAATCTTAATTATACTCTCAGATTCCTTTTATTTGAGGGCTTTTCAGATTTTCTTTCCTGTTCTACTAAGAACATTTCTACCAAGAAATTAAGTGGCTTTCCAGATCAGACAGCATGGGGGGTTGGGGAAGGAGGACATGAATTTAAAACCACATCAAGGCTGGAGTCTGTAAAGCAAGCAAACTGCTGATTTCACAATGAGAATCCAGATTCCTATGCCTTATTCCTAAGTCTAACCTTGTTGAAATTCTGAAAGCACCTTGTGAATTTGCTTTTTCACTTCATAGCTTGTTGCTAAGACTCTGGGCCTGTATTGCTTTGTTTCCAATATTTCCTTCAAGAATGTTGTTTGCATCATCCTATCTCACAATAAATGGTTGTAGTTTCCTTTCATAAGTTTCTGGCTTAATCCCTTCAGAATTTTATTTTTACTCTCAAATTACTATAGATCTTGATAATGACTACTTTCTTCATTTTACATTTGTGGAAATATACAAAGGAAAAAGAAATTTTCCCAAGTCCATACAAAGGACTTGTAAATAAGTGAGGGAAGTCAGAAAGGCAGCTTTCTGCTGGGCCTCAAAGTCTTTGTCCTGCTGCCCTTCCTTTTAATACAGTCTGCAGCTAAACATGGAACCACCATCCAATCAACATTTTTTCCCCATCACAATTAGGTGATTTGGAATTCTATAATCCCCATGCCAAGAAGAAGGGAGAGTGGAAGAAAGAGCTGATTATTTTTAACAGGGAAGGAGGGAAAGAGGGGATTATTGGGAAGGAAGGAGAAAACTAAAAAGAGAAGGAAGAAGGGAAGGAGAAAAAAAGAAAAGGATAGAGAGGGAAGGAAAGGAGGAAAGAGAACAAGATTTATGAAGTGTCTACTATGTGTGAGGCACTATGCTAAAGTATTTTATGAATATTATCTTGTTTGAGATAACAACCCTGAAAGATTATAGTATTATATAGCATTATAATCCTCACTTTGCAATTGAGCAAACTGAGGCAGGCAGTGGTTAAGTGACTTGCCCAGGATTACAAAAATAGTAAGAATCGGAGGCTTGGTTTAACTCAGACCTTCCTGACTCCAGACCGGGCACTCTGTCAATCTGCCTCTAACTGCCCCCTAATGGGAGAGGTCTGCTAGCTACCCAGTCTTTTTTTTTTTAATGTCTGACCTGGGTTTCATCTACAAAGAGAGTCTGTAAGTAAAAGCCAATACAGATCAGAAACTCTTCTGCAACTTCAGAGTCTTAGAGAGACATCCAGAACACTGAGTGATTTGTTGAGGATCACAATGTATCAGATGTATCAGAATATATCAAAAGAACCACTTGAACCCAGATCATCCTGATTTTTAAGCCAGAATTCTTACACAATGCCTCTTACAAATCCTAAACTGACTGATGACTGACCAGGAAAGGCATCTTTATGTCATCGCCCAATGGTTTTTCCCTGTAGTGTAACTGAAAAATCAAGAGACTTGGGCACGTAGGTGGTACAGTGAATAGAGCAGGTGCCCTGGAGTCAGGAGGACTTGAATTCAAATCTGATCTCAGAAACTTGACACTTACTAGCTGTGAGATCTTGGGCATTTAATGTCAAAAGAAAGAAAGAAAGGAAGGAAGGAAGGAAGGAAGGAAGGAAGGAAGGAAGGAAGGAAGGAAGGAAGGAAGGAAGGAAGGAAGGAAAGAAAAAGAAAGAAAGAAAGGAAAGGAAGGAAGAAAGAAAGACAGAAAGACAGAGAGAGAGAAAGGGAGAAAGGGAGAAAGAGAGAAAGAGAGAAAGAGACAGAGAGAGAGAAAGAGAGAGAGAAAAGAAAGGAGAGAAATAAAGAAAAGAAAAGGAAAAAAACCAAGAGAGTCATTACTTCAATCCACACAACAAATATGAATTAGTGCATAATCCTTTCCATCACACATGCTACTTTCCAACCAAGAAGGACATCCTCCATTTGACTCTGCCTTTGAGAGGTCTGTGTCTCCTGTGTCTGGTCTAGTCTTCCTCCTCACTTCTGGCTCTTGGAATGGAATCTCTTCAAAGCTCATCTCCAGTGCTATTTTGTTTTTTAGTTTTTGCAAGGCAAATGGGGTTAAGTGGCTTGCCCAAGGCCACACAGTTAGGTAATTATTAAGTGTCTGAGACCAGATTTGAACTCAGGTATTCCTGACTCCACAGACAGTGCTCTATCCACTGTACCACCTAGCCACCTCCAGTGCTATTCTTTTCACAAATTCTTTCCTGATTTCTTCCCCCCTTCCATGGTAAGTGTTCCCTCCCCAATTACTTTAGATATAGTCTTGTAAATCATAATTTGTGTGTGTGCACACCCACACAAACACACACACAACATATAAAACTATATATACAAGTAAATATATAGTATATGTGCACACATCTATATGAGTGTGCACATATACTATATATTTACTTTATATAGTTTTATACCATTTGTCTATACATTTGTCATTCCTTCCTCATAAACTATAATCTCTTAGAGGGCTTTGATATTTTTCATGTGCCTGGAACACAGTAGATGTGCAACAGATTCATAGTTGCAAGGGACCTTAAGACCCAGCTAGTCTAATCCTCTCATTTTATAAATGAGTTAACTGAGGGTCTGAGAAGGAATGTGAGCCTGGATACTCACACTCAAGGACCTCTTCCATTGGACTGTTCCATAGAATTTCATATTCTTTTGGTCAAGACATAATTTTGTAGTAATTAATATAACAGGTTCAATGGATAGAATACTGGCTCATGAGTCAAGAAGTGCTAGGCTTGAAGTCAGGAAGATAAAGAGATAATTAAGCCTCAGACACATCCTTGTTGGATAACCCTGGGCAAATCATTTAGTCTTTCAACTCCAGTTTCTCATCCATAAATTGGAGATGATAATAGCACTTCCCTTTCCAGGCTTACTGTAAGGAGAAAATGAGATTATATTTGAAAAGCACTTTGCAAACTTTCTATTTAGTGTTGTAGTTATTATTCCTTTCTCTATTTGACAACCCACAACTTCCAAGCTTCAGAAAACAATTTTCTGGTGTTTCCCTGAGTACCAAGTTTCAAATCCAATTGCTTTATCTATTTAAAATAATTCATATCTTTCTATTTCTAAAACAACATCTTATCTCCAACTTCAATGTGAGAATCAGGGGGATGAGAATACTCTCCAGTAGGGACGGGCCATCACATGAAGACTCTGGGTTTCAATGGAATCACTGACATTCTTATTTGCAATATTACACCAGAAAGGGGCAGCTAGATGGCACAGTGGATAGAGCACCAGCCCTGGAGACAGGAGGACCTGAGTTCAAATTTGGTCTCAGACACTTAATGTCTAGCTGTGTGATCTTGGGCAAATCACTTAACCCCAGTGCCTTGCAAAAACAAAACAAAACAAAAATATCAAAAATATTACACCAGAAAGAAGTTTCTGCAGGGCTCCAGGCAGCCAAGCTTCAAAGAATAATGTTAATAATGATGATTGTTATTTATCTTTCATATATATATATATATATATATATATATATATATATATATATATATATCAGCAAAATAATGCAGATTCACTAATATGGGAATCTCAGAAAGCAATGGAAAACAAGGGGACAGGGGTCCCAGAATCCAGCTAAACATTCATGAAGCTTCAATAATTGGAAACAACTTCTTTAAGCATTAAGTAGTAATATAAGCTTTGGATTCTAAAATACATAGTTACAGTGGTGATTTGATATGGTCATTGACTATATATATTAAAGCTTAAGGACACAATGAGGATTTAATCTGTGAATTTCTAAGATGAAATTTAGGGAGTAGGATATATTTGATATGAGAGGCAGGAAACAGGATAAAGTCCCACAAGGTGTAATAAAACATTTTTCACATAATTTATTACTCATGATCAATGAACTAAATTATTCTCAGTTTAATTAACCAATCTGCTGATGGTATTTGTGTCCAACTCCTCATTACGACATTTAGGATTTTCTTGGCAAAGACACTTCAGTGGTTTGCACACCTCCATTTCATTTTTCAGATGAGGAACTGAAGCAAGCAGAGTTAAAATGACATGCCCAGGGTCACATAGTAAATTTCTGAAGCCAAATTTGACTTCAGGCCCTCCAGGGCTTAAATGCTATCCTCTGCACTACCTAGCTGCCCCAATCCACTGGTAGAGCAGAATTTGAGATTAAGTTCAACTCTTTATTTGACCTATGAGTAAAATCTAGCCTAGAAACAAGCAAAGACTTGGTCAAGGTCACACCCTTAGGAAGGAATAAAGTCAAATCAAGGTTCTCTGACTTTAGACATTGCTCTTTCCACTATACTACTCTCAATCATCGGCCTTATAACATTCGTGCCACGCCTTACAAACTGCATTGACATCTGTGGTCTGGTTTTTTTTTTAAATCAGAATTTTCATAACACCTACATAGAATGCTAGTGACTAATACAGTCAGTTCAAAGTTACCGAAGAATTATTTCCATTACACTCAATGAATGATAACATTTGTAAAGCGGAATGCTCATTCAAAAACCTTATCTACAGACAGAGCAATTAAACCAGTTAGATCAGTGAAATTTTGAATGTGACTAAAGAGTCAAGCCCAATTAACAGAAAAAAACTAAACTAAAAAAATGATTCTATTAAGAAATATTTCTTAAGTGTTTTTATTTGTTCAACTGTGTGCTCATCCTGTGTTCAACATAGAAGCAGCAAAAGACATTGATCTTCACCTTTTTGTTTATGCCCACTAATGACTCATTTTTCTCCTACTGACCCTTCCTTACATGGAAAGAATTTCACACACTCACTTCTTAACCCTTTTAACTCTGACTACTTAACTCATCGCCTGACTGAAAACACTCTGCCAAGGATCACTTCACTGATAAATCCAATGACCTCTTCTTGGTCACTACAGTTTTCAAGACCATTGACCATTTCCCTCTTGCCTGGATATTCTCTTCTCCCTAAGTCTCCATGACCCTGCTTCCTATCTGTCTGGCTGCTCCTTCCCAGTCTTTCATGCTAGGTTCTTTATCCAGTTTTCTGCACCCTAAGTGATATATCATCCTGGGGTTTATTTTAGAACCCTTTATTTTTTTACTTTATCTCATTTAATGATTTCATCTGTTCCCACAGATTCAAATATCACCTTTATACAGATGATCCCAAAGTCTGGAAATATTCAGCCTTATATTTGCAATTAATACATTCATCTATATACACCTCAAAATGAACATATCCAAAACTCAATTCTCTATTATCTCCTCCAAACTAGTCTTTGCTCTAAGCTTCTCTATTCTGTTAAAGGGTTAGTTAACCTCAAATTGATCTTCAACTGGTATTTCCCCCTCAAAAACCTTTAACCAGAGAGTAGCTAAATATTGTCAACCCCTTTTTTTTCAGAAAGTCTCTTGTGAATATCTTCTCTTTATTCATCCTAGTTCAGGTTCTCATGGCCATTTGCCTCACCTATCCTAATAGCCTTTTAATTGGTCTGTTTCTAGTCTTTCCCCCATCTTTCCTGTAGACTCCAAACAGCTGGCAAAGCAATCTAAGACAAGTCTGATCGTGTCATTCCCTTGTTGAAGAACACTCAGTGATCTTTATTTCCTCTATGATAAAACAAAAACACTTCAAGCCTGAATTTAAGGGCTTGTAAAATTTAATTATTCCCCCCCTATCATTTTAACCTTCTGTTCGTACTCTGTACCAACCACATTAGTCTATTAGCTATTCCCTTTACCTGACATATCATTCATTTGTCTCTTTGTATAATTATCCAAAGGAGGCAATTAAGATGACTCAGAAGATAAAGCACTGGGCTTGGAATCAGGAAGATCTGAGTTCAAATGTGGACTTAGACACTGACTAGATGTCTGATCCTGGACAAGTCACTTAACCTCTATTTGCCTTAAACCTCTGGAAAAGTAAATGGCAAACAATGCCAGTATCTTTGCCAAGAAAAGTCCTTGGACAGTATGGTCCACAGTGCAGTATTCCAAGCAGTCCCCATGCCTAGCAAGAATTTTTTTCATCTCTGTCTTTCAAAATCCTTATTTTCCATTTAGATGTCATTTTCTACTGGAAATGTTCCCTGATCTTTGGCTGTTTTGAATGAACGAAAAACAGTTTATTAAGCACCATATAAGGCACTAGGGACATAAATATTAAAATTAGCTCAAGGGATCTACATTCTAAGGGCAGAGAAAACATATAGGACTATAGTGAACAATAAAAGATGCTTTGATCTGGGAAGTCCCTAAAGCTCTTTTATTTGATCTCTTTTTCCTCCATCCTTCTCCATCTTCTTCTTGTTCTGTTGTTTCAAACCTGTCTGACTCTTCATGGTTCCATTTGTGGTTTTCTTGGCAACGATTCTGGAGTGGTTTGCCATTTCCTTCTCTGGCTCATTCGAGAGATGAGGAAGAGGCAAACAGAGTTAAGTGACTTGCCCTTGGTCATATAGCTAGTAAATGTTTGAGGTTGGATTTGAACTCAGGAAGATAAGATTTCTTGATTCCAAGCCATGTGCTCTATCTACTGTGCCACCTTAAATCTATCTATCTATCTATCTATCTATCTATCTATCTATCTATCTATCTATCTATCTATCTATCTATGTGTTTCCCAATAGCAGTAAGCTCAGTGTCGTTTATTTCTGTTTATTTCTGTTTCACTACATTTCATATAATTGAGTTGACTGACACTACTCTTTTCTTGCTAGTTAAATCACCACACTTGGCTAAGCACTAAGAAACTGAGCAAAGTATAGCTATAGAACAATACAGAATCACAATAATTTACTTAAAAATGAAAAGTTCGATCAATCATGTGTTTTTGTCTACCGGATGTCAAGTAATTATTTGACTATTTCCTCTCTTGTTACGGTCTAGTTACTGGTTACTGACCAAATGCTTCTTCCTCCCACAGGCAAACCAAAATGGAACACTGAATGGTACAACAGACTAGGTATTGTTAATCTGATAAAATTAAGGCCAAAGATACCTTTGTTTCCCTAGCTTTTTTCAATGTGCTTCCAATAAGGATAAATTGAAAAGGATTACACCAAATACAGAAATTTCTTTGTAACATCTCAAATTGTGAATTCTCAGCCACAAGACATTTTAGTATGGCATGAACTGGCTTGTAATTATCTGATACTCTGTCAGCATTTCCAGTTCTGAATTCAAAACTAAATTCAGACACTTACCAGCTGTGTGGCAAGTCATGTAACCCTGTTTGCCTCACTTGCCTTATCTGTCAAATGAGCTGGAGAAGGAAATGACAAACCATTCCAGTTTCTTTGCCAAAAAAAAACCCAAATAGGGGGTCACAAAGAGTCAGACATGACTAAAAAAACAACTAAACAACAAGGAAGACGAGCTATCATTTAAATTAACATCTACTTGCTTAACAATGTTTTTGAAAAGTAGCCTTTTCTTCCCTCCTTTTGAGACTATTTTGAGTGATCTGATGAGATTTTTATGGTTCAAAGACATTAAGAACAATTTTTTTAGAGAAAGTTCTTGACAAATGTCCCCTTTAGTGCCAATGCGGCTAAGTGACTTCCTTATCAACACAGAAGTAATGAAAGGCAGAGTCTCACTCTAATTGTCTCTACCAAAAAATTGACAAATCAATATAAAGGCAAAAATATCCAACTTTAGTCCTCTAAACAATAGCAATGGTTCCCAACAATATTTCACAAGGTCCTGAGCTTCAAGAGACCCTACAGATCAGATAAACCCCTTCATTTTACAAAAAAAAAGAAACTGATGTTCAGAAAAGCTAAGCAATTTACATACAAAAATAGAAAATATCAGAAATTGAGATTCTAAGTCCATTAAAGTCTATGGTGTTATGAAGTGTTAGACAGAAAAAAACAACTAAACAGCCACAAAAAGAGAGAGAGAGATAAGGAAACTGGAACCTTGAGAGATAGTAATTTGCCCAGACTCATATAGGAAGTGAGCAACAGAGCCAGGGTTCAAACCAGGCCCTCTGTTTCCAAATTTAGCTCTTTCCACATTTCCTTCCCAACCAGTCAAGAAAACAATCATTTATTAAATGCCTGTGAAACAGCCAGAAAAATGCTACACATTGGGGATATATATATATATATATATATATATATATATATATATATAGGCAGAAACAGTCCCTGTCCTCAAGGAGCTTATTATCTAAAGGAATATTCTTTAATTCAAGTTTGTCATGTGAGACCAAGAAAAACAAACTTAATCATTCCATATGATAGTTCAGGATATGTTGGAGCAGACTTTCATGGCCTCAGGAGAGCTGGTGATTAAATTTTCAGTGTGAGCATTTAAAAGCCCCTTCCAACTGTATGCAGGTAAGTTAATCAGTATTTATCAAGCTCCTACCATGTTACAGACACTGGGCTAAGTACTGAGCATATAAGGAAGGAAAGACAAAAACATTTATCTAAGATTGTAAGATATATGTCTAGTGGCAAGACCAGCCCAATGCCAAATTACAAAATTGACAAATACTACAAATCAGGACTTAGTTTATCATTTTGTTTATTATCTAACTTAAGAAAATGATGGGGGGGGAAATGGTAAAATACACAGTAAACTTAAAAGTATGCCATGCATATCTTTTCTAGGTTGGCTTTTTTTGGGGGGTGGGGGGACAATGTTAAACATTTACTAACTCACACCTGATGATAGTCCTTCAAATATTTACATCTCAATTCCTTTTATGTGTTTTCTTCTCTGAGCTAGTTCCTTCAATAGGTCTTGGTAGCAACATCATTTTTAAGCCACCAAATCACACTCCTGTAGACTTTCTCCATCTTTCCAATGCTCCTCCTAAAATGGTTTCCAGTACTGGAACTTTTTCCCTTGTTGTTGGTGCTCAGCTGTTCATTCATGTTGGTCTCTTCATGACCCCATTGACTTGTCCATGGGGTTTTGCTTGACAAAGCTACTGAGTGGTTTGCCATTTCCTTCTCCAGTGTGTCCCCATTTTTCAGATGAGGAACAGAGGTAAATAGGAATTAGGTATGATCTAATCAGGGGTGGGAATAGTGTTCTCTCACTCCCTCAAATGTTTCCCTCCTTTAGACATCTAAAATTCAAAAAGCAGAAATTCATCTTTGACGCCCATCTTATATGGAATATCAACATTGCTAGAATCAAAATATCAAGCAAGGATTGTAAGACTTTTCTCCATCTCTTAAAATGGGAGACAAGTTGTGACTTCAAAGTTCATTATAATAAGGGTTTCAGATCCTTTTAGTGACACACCCTGTACCTAAGAAGGTAAGAGAGTCCGAAGGCACACGTGAAGATAAAATGACTTGGTTTTGCAATATGGCACAGGGTTGCCAGGGACATGTGGTGAAAAGAAGCTGTGAAGACAGAGCTGTGCCTTACCTCAGATTACACAATCCATCATAAACTGGGTTGAGTGCATATAATAAATTTGTGCCTGTGCTACCTCTATTACTCATGTAATGCAAATCCTGACTCTGATACTGTTCATGCCACCCCAGTCGTGGACCCCATTGCATGTCACTGAGGATTGGTCTTGTCATATCTTAGCTTCTTAAATTAGTTTTTTTTAACCTTTCTTTATATCTCGAGTCTTTCACATTTGGTAAGAGCTAAATAAATACTCAGTGACAGATTGACTCAGAATCAATCAATTGGAAGGGTCATTCAAAACCTGTCTCATTCTCTAGATGAAAAAGCAGAACCCCCCAAAAAAAGATCACACAGTTAGTGGCTAACCCAAACATAAAGCTAGCTCTCCTGTTAATTCCTAATAGGTTCATAATGAATAATCAGAGATGTGAAGAAGTCAATAAATACAACTTTGTTGAAGTTGGAAAAAAAAGGGGGTTAAAAAGGGGAAACAAATACTAATCTTTAGAGGCTAAGAATTCCCTTTTCTCTTCATAGAATGTTTTGGTTGAGAGAAAGGTCATTTTTGGACAGCTGAGATATATATGGAGCATCTTTGTTTACATTAGTGTTGATATTTTCATTCAATTCTCTATTATACACCTACTATGCAGCAGTATTACACCCATCTTTTCTATCACAACCTACAATGATTGCTCAGTCCATTTTTCTCCATCTCGCTCCCTCCCAGGTCCATGACCAGGTGTGCATATGGCAGCAACTGTTTCAATAATTCCCCCTTTCATAGTGCTGCAATGAATAGATTTTCTGTGTTTTCTTTTGCATTCTTTTCCCGGAGTCAGGGCTATCCTCTAGTGACCCAGCTGTGCATTTCGAAGAAAGGGAATGGGATCAGATATACTTTCACCTAATACTGGAAAAATTGCAAAAGGCATAAAGTCAGTCACACAATCTCAAAACTTTAGAAAATTAGATTAAGACACTGAGTATGACTACTAATGTAGTCATTGAAAGCCCACCAGATCACAGATGCAACCAGCCAAATGGCATAGTGCCCCATCTAGGTTTTGGGGTTTTTTTAAGAGTTTCAAATATAGTTATGTAAAATTTGTGTTTTTAAACTCACTGTGGTAGCACTAACATTTTTCTCAAGGCTTAGCCTTGACAGATAAAATCAGTTCAAGCAGAGGGTATCATGTGTGTGAGGCATCCACTCATTAAGACTCGATTTTGTTTGCCCTTTAATTGTAGTGCAAGAACTGAGAAATGCATAAAGAACAGAGGGTGTTCTTTACCCGTTATAAACAAAGACATCTCCTTGTGGAGCATCTGAAATATCTCACCAAATATCAAAGGATCAAATGCTAAAAACCAAAGAGAAAGAGAAAAGCTTGCTATCTTTTAGACAAGCTAAAGGAAGAGGCGTGCTTGTGTGTGCATGGGTTTTTTTTTCCTTTGACATGTAATGAGACAGATGGGCTTAAGAAACTGAGAAGTGTGTATGCGTGTGTATGTGTGTGTGTGTGTATGTGTGTGCATGTGTGTGTGTGTATAGAAGTACATTTTTTCCACAATGGTATTTTGATGAAACAATATTTGTATTTTGTTCCATAACCAAATGAAATAAGCTAAAACCATAGGGAAAGTACATGTGTTTGCACCTGAGCCCAGTGTCAACTTGTTACTACTGAATGTTCTACTCTGGTTAAAAACATCCTCTACATAAGCCTTCTGGTTAATATGCCCTCAACAGCTGAGGCCAGATGTGGCTAACAGCACCTTGTGAAAGAAATGCCATGGAGCCGACCTCGACCACAAGGCTCCCAGCACCTGCGAATGACATCAGCCAGAGTCCTTCTTTTACCCGAATTCTATTAACATGAAGAAACAGGTGCTGGAGACCCAAGACTTGCTAGCTCACTTACTCTTAGAAAGCATTGATTACGCTTCCCTAACAGCAGGATTTATTAGCTAGAGTCTCGGCTACTAACCACTTTCTCATGTCTGACCAAGGGAAAAACCAATGAACCTGGCATTTGAACCTAGACTATTCTAGGATACATGTGTCTCAGGAATACCTGAATCTTCCTTAAAGAAGTTTCTGAGAAAACCATTCACTAGATTTTCAATTTGATTTCAAAGGGAAGCTTAGTATTTCCTCCATGGAAGAATCAGTTCCTGAGCAAATCACTTAATCTCTCTCAGTTTCAATTTGGAGAAGGTCCTACTTGTAACATCTTACAGATTTATTGTAAGGATCAAAGGAGATAATGAATGGAGAGTATTTTGCAAACTTTAAGGTTTTATAGAGATACATGTCAATTAATATTATCATAATGGAGCTGTTTTCAATAATATCTTGGTCCTAAAATTGCTAAATATGCATACTTTCATTTCAGGAACAAATATTAGCTGATTACTTCCCCAAACATAGACTGGCAAGTATATGTGATAAGTGCTTTGGGATACAAAGAAAGGCAAAAGACAACCCCTGCCCTCAAGGAGATGACAATCTAAGGGGGGAAGAAAACACATAAAAAGAAGCTCAAAGGGAAGGGGGGGAAAGGGCACCCCACATGGAGGTAGGATGAAGACACGAGCTGAAAGGAAGATGATGGGGAGGCAGCACTGGTTGCCCTCCTTAAAGAGAGGATCTGGGAAGTGACCCCTTCTAAAGTCCTCTGTTAGGTGCTAGGTACAGCAGGGTGGCAAAAAGGTGAATTAGGCATAGTGTCTGCCCTCAGAAAGGCTGCTATCTAATAGGATTTGTTTAAAATAATTAGAATACAAGATATATTAGAAAAGGACAATAAGAGAGGACAAAGTATTTCTGGAAGTTAATAATAATAGAAATCTAAGTTTTGCAAAGGGCTTTTAAAATATGATCTTATTTGATCCTCACGATACCTATCATGGGAGGTAAATAGTATTATTATCCACATTTTATAGATGAGGAAGCTGAAGCAAATAGAAACTTAAAAATTTGCTCAAGGTCACACAACTTGTGTCTGAAACTAGATTTGAACTCAAGTTTTCTTGACTCTAGATCCAATATTCTAGCTAGGATGTCACTGAGCTACCTTGAAAAAGGGGGCATTTCAGATTGGGACGAATCTTGGAAGTCTTCAGGGAGAAGAAAAGATAAGGGTTGTTAGGCCTTGTGCATTAAAAAGGCAGAGGACTATTGCCCAAACTTAGATAATTTGAGGTTCTGCTATGTTGTTACTACTGCATAAGAATCAAAAAACCTGATAAAATCAAAAATAATGGTTAAATGATGTGCTTAACTTGAGGCAGTGAGGTGGTGCAGTAAATAAACCCTGAATCAAAGAGTCAGGAAAACTTGAGTTCAAATCCCACCTTAGACATTTGTTAGCTGTGTAATCCTGGTCAAGTCACTGTTTGCCTCAGTTTCCTCAACTGTAAAAAAGGATAATAAGCTACCATCATCATTGTCATCATCAACATCATCATCATCATCATCATCATCATCTATCATACAGAGTTGTTGTGAGCATCAAATGAAATCATATTTGTAGGGCACTTAACATAGTACCTGAACATAGGTTGTGCTATATAAATGTGTGAATTCTCTTCCCTTATTCCCTTGAAGAAGACATAACCTGGAGGAAAATCACAAGAGTCTTCCAATATTTTATGGATTGTCCAACAGAAGAGGACACACGTATTCTATAACACTCCAGAAGACAGAACTAGAACCAATGGGTGGAACCTATAGGAAAGCAGATTACTGGCTTACTATAAGGAAAAACTTTCTAACAACTCAATTGGTCTGAAAAGGAAATGGACCTAGTTTGTGATTATAGATATAGAACTAGAAAGGATCTCAGAGGTCATCTAGTCTATCTCCCTCATTTTGATAAAGAAACTGAGGCTCAGACAGTGACCTGCCTGTTGTTGACTAGCCAGAGGGTGTCAGAGGTAAATCAAGTTTTCCCTCTCTAAGCCCGGGACTTTATTCATTAAGCCCCCTTTGAGAAGTCTTTAAGTAGAGACTGGATAGCTGTCTATTGGAGATGTTATTCACATTTAGACTAAAGATTGCACAAAATGGCTTCTATGGTTCTCAACTCTGAAATTCTATGGGAGAAAAGAAGATCCATTTGCCTCTTTGAAAAAGTCCTTTCTTCCTTCAAGATTCAGTTTCAGTGCCACTTCTTCCATGAAGCTTTCCCTGGTCCCTGCCCCACCCCCCTCCACTCCCATCTCAACTCCATTTCTCCTGTTTAATGTCTCACTTCTTTTAGTATGATCTTCCTACAAACTTCTCACATTCCAACTTATCTTTTTAAATGTTAATTCCCTCCAATAAAATATCAATTGCTTGAAAACAAAGACTTTAGTTTTGCCTTTATATCACAGGGACTGTATATAGCTGGCACCTAATAAATCCTTAAGATATATTATAGTTACATGTTTGTAATAGATTTTGTACTTCTTGTGTTCTCATTTGGGTAAGGGACTTATGGTAGGAGAGTAAGAAGGTAGATTTAGGCTAATTGAAACAAATAAAATATTTTTAAATAAAAAAATAAATGTTATCATTATTTGTGCATATGTCATCCTCTTCCCAACCCACAAGTTTTTAACCTGAATCCTTGAACATGTTCTTTAAAAGTATTTTGATAACGCCATATATATATATAATATGTATTATATATATATATATAATTGTATAAATTTTATTTTATTCATTTTAAAAAGTTTTCTGAGAAAAGGTCTATAGACTTTAACAGGCCACCAAAGGGGTCCATGAGACAAGGAACCTCTGTCTGAGACTAGAACCTCCTAGAAAGAACAAGCTCCAAATGCTATATTAATTGATGTGACCTTGGTGTCTAGCACAATATCACACCTAGGATGTGTTTAATCAACAGGATTCAAAGAGCATAGAGACAGAGCAGTTTTTCACTTCTAGCACTTGTGTACTAGACCCTTGTCAGCTAACCTATACATACTTCCTTATGATATCTTTGGACTGGCATCTTGCATTATTAACTTCTAGTACGTTGTTGCTTCTTGTCACTTCAACTACACAGTAAGCTAAAGAATGCTGGATTTGTGGCTCCTCTATCTCCAAGTTCCTTGTGGGAACATAGTGTGGAACTGGTGTCCCTTGGTAAACACTTGTTGCTTGATGGTTAATTTTAGAGTGAGTTAAAAAAAGTGGCAAATGCCAGATTTGTCTGGCATGAAATTTGTAGTGCTGCCTTTTTTCTCCTCTTCTGTTTAAAACTTGGGTATAAGAAAAGAAAGAGATGTTATAGACCAAGAAAAAAAAGTTAGATAGCATTCCTCCCAAAGTAGGGGTCTCTGAATTTAGTTTTTATTTATTGTTTATTTTATTTTCTGATAACTCTATTTCAATATAATTGGTTTATTTTGTAATCCCATGTATTTTTGATATTCAAAATACTGTTCTAAGAAAGGGTCCAAAGGTTTTACTGGACTACCAGTGAGATCTGAAACAGAAAGGTGGAGAATGCCTACTCTATAGTAATGGCTTGATTTCTTATCTACAGGTGTGCTTTTTAAAAGATTTCATTTTTTTAAAAGATTATTTACTTATTTTTTGGTTTATTTATCTTATATTATTACAATAATTTTGTTATAAGAGTAAACATAACCTCCACCCCCAAGAAGATGAGAAACCTCAAGAACAGTCAGAGAGAGAAAAAAATGTACTTCAGTCTATATTCAGGTTCCAATGGCTCTATCTCTGGGGTGAGTTGCCTTCTTTATTATAAGTCCACCAGAGAAGTTGCTTCAATATTTTTCCCATAGTCACTATTACTAGCTGTATTTCCCTCCACTCTATTCCTTCCCACTCTCATTTATTCTATTCTCTCTCTCCTTTCATCCTGTCCCTGTTCAAAAGTGTGTTGTATCTGAGTACCCTCTCCCACAATCTTTCCTCTCTTCTATCACCTATTCCCCCCTTCCCTCCCTCTATTATCCTTTATCTCATCCCTTTCTTCTCATTTTTCTCTAGAGTAAGATAGATTTCTATACCTTATTGTGTATGTTATTTCCTCTCTGAGCCATTTCTTTTTTTTTTTTAGGTTTTTAGGTTTTTGCAAGGCAAATGGGATTAAGTGACTTGCCCACAGCCACACAGATAGGTAATTATTAAGTGTCTGAGGCCAGATTTGAACTCAGGTACTCCTGACTCCAGGGCTGGTGCTCTATCTACTGTAACACCCAGCCACCCCTCTCTGAGCCATTTCTGATGAGAATGAAGGCACACTCATTCCCCCTTGCCTTCCCCCATTCCACTAGATTGAAAAAAACCTTTTCTTGACTATGTGAAATATCTTAGCTCCTTCTTCCTCTCCTTTCTCTTCCTCCCAGTACTTCCCTTTCTCAACCATTGACTCTATCTTTTTACTATATACCATTATATTATACACTGTCCTGTGCCCTGTCTATATATGCTCCTTCTAACAGTTCATATGAGTTATCAATATCTTCTTCTCATGCAGGAGTACAAACAGTTCAGTATCATTAAGTTCCTCATAGATAGTCCTTCTCATCCACCCTCTCTATAGATTACCAGAGTCCTGTATTTGAAGATCAAACTTTCTGTTCAGCTCTGTTTGTTTCAATAGGAAAGTGTTAAAGTCCCCTATTTCATTGAAAATCCATCTTTTCCCCTGAAGAGGATGTTCGGTTTTGCTGGGTAATTGATTCTCGGTTGTAAACCAAGACCTTTTGCCTTCTGGAATATCATATTCCAATCCCTACGAGACCTTAATGTAGATGCTGCCAGATCCTCTGTATTCCTAACTATGGAACCACAGTAGTTGAATTATTTGTTTCTGGCAGCTTTTAGTATTATCTTTGATTTGGGAGTTTTGGAATTTCGCTATAATATTCCTGGAAGTTTTTCTTTTGGGATCTCTTTTGGGATCTCTTTTGCTTGAAAACAAAGACTTTAGTTTTGCCTTTATATCACAGGTATATCACCAGTAAATTCCCTCAATTTCTATTTTTACCCTTTGCTTCTAGGAACTCAGGGAAATTTTGCTGTATTATTTCTTGAAAAATGAAGTCTAGGCTCTTTTTCTGGCCATGACTTTCAGGTAGCCCAATAATTTTTAAATTATTTCTTCTTGATCTGTTTTCAAGGTCAGTTGTTTTTCCAATGAGATATTTCATATTTTCTTCTAATTTTTGGATTTTGTGGAAGAGTTTTATTTCTTCCTGATTTCTTGAAAAGTCATCAACTTCCTTTAGTTCCATTCTGCATTTGAAGCAGTTATTTTCTTCAGAAAGCTTTTTTATCTCCTTTTCCAATTCTTTTTAAAGCATTATTCTCCTCATTGGCCTTTTGTTTTGCTTTTTCCATTTAGCCTAAACTGGTTTTTAACATATTATTTTCTTCAGGTTTTTTTGTATTTCTTTTACCAAGCTTCTTGGTCTTCATGATTTTTCTGCATCATTCTCGTTTGTCCTCCCAATTTTTCCTCCATCTCCCTTAATTGCTTTTCAAAGTCTTTTTAGAGCTCATCCATAGTCTGAGCCCATTTTCTATTTCTCTTGGAGGGTTTCAATATGGAATCTTCAATTTTGTCATCATCTGAGTATGTGTTTTGATCTTCCATAGGAATAAAGTAATTTTCTATGGTCATATTCTTCTTTTTCTATTATTTACTTGTTTCCTCAGACCAAGACAAATTTACAGCACTTCCAAGGCTTTGGGTGTTTTTTTTGAGACATCCCACTGGGACCTTTATTCCTCCAAGGTCTTATGATCTCTTCCCTGTGCTTTGATATGCAGATGATCACAGGCACTCCCCTCTGCCCTGGAGATGTGAGGAGGATCCCTGCTATCTTAGTATGGAAGGCCAAACTGCAAGCTGGATCTGAGTGTGAGTTAACAGCAGAGTGCTGCTCCAGGAAGAACAGAACAATTTCTGCAGTCTCCCAGACTCCTTTACCATCTATGGACTGTGCTCTGGAGGTACAGGCTGGTTTCTCCCAATTCTTTCTGCAGGTTCTGCTGCCAGTGCTCCCTCACTCCACACTCATTCTGATGTAGCAGAATTCTCTCCCCATCCCTTCAAGCTGCACTGTGACTGGGGCTTTTTCCAACTCTCCAACTCCAACACCTTTCCCACGGAGTTTCTAAGTTATATTGAACTGGAAAAATGTATCACTCAGTCTTTCTGTGGGTTCTGCCCCTCTAAATTTTGGCTAGAGTCATAATTTGATGACTTTTGGAGTTTTGGGGGGAAGGAGTTCCCCAGTAAATTCTGCCTTCACACCATCATCTTGGCTCTACCATGATGATTATCCTCTTGAAGAATATGTAAAGGCTTCAACAAGTTTGGCACCTTTTGAAAGATGTTTTTCCTTCATGGATGAGCCATTCAAAAAAGAGTCTTCTTCTGTTGTCCATCTTTTACTTAAGACTCTTTGTGGGCACTATTATAAAGTACTGAAAATGTTGGAACACCTTGACATTGATCATCCCAATGTGCTAATCATTCCTGAACCCTACTGTCACTCACATGATCAGGAAGAAGTTTCCTGGGAAATGCTGCCTTCACATTGCCATCTTGGCTCTACCCCCCCCCCCCCCAAAAGATGTCATTTCTAAAGACTTTTAAGAATTTTTTTAGGGGCAGCTAGGTTGTGCAGTGGATAGAGCACCGGCCCTGTAGGCAGGAGTACCTGAGTTCAGATCTGGCCTCAGTAATATTACCTAGCTGTGTGGCCTTGGGCAAGCCACTTAACCCCACTGCCTTGCAAAAAAAAAGTCTAAAAAGGAAAAAAAAACATTTTTTTTTACCTTAGGAAACACGTGAATGAAAATAAATGAATATTTCTTTTAAAGTTTTCCAGCATACCAAATTGACTTTTTGATTTCAGTTAATAAAACAGTCAAAAGGAAACTACAGAAATGCCTCAAAGTTGGTCATATAATCAGACTTGCCATTGTAAAGACCCTTAGAATTCACTAAGTCTGTCTACCTGAAATGAAAAAAGTCCATACTACCACACTGCCACAATAAGTGGCTAGCCAGCTTGGCTAAAATATCTCCAATGAGAAGGAACTGCCTCATCAGCCAATACATTCTATTTTCAAATGCTTTGATGTTAGAAATCTTCCCTATGTGAAGCTGAAATCTCATTACAGGCAATGTTGGAAGAGTCTTAGTACACTAGTTAGCAAACTTCCATGGTTCCAGAAACAACAGCGAAGGATCCAAGGAAGGAAAGCCACTGTGACCGCTTTATCAATCAAAAATACAGAAAGTATTGGTAGCTCCTTGGGCTACCTGAAAAACATCCAATTGTCCTTGTCTAACCCAATTAGCAAACAAAGATTTCCATTTTTGGTCTCACCTTCATCATCATTAATTGACCATGTAACTTCAAACAAGTCAGCCTTAAGAGGCTTAAATAGTTCAAATTCTTTATTTGTCTGTACAAAATGTGATGAATAATAACCACTCTCTTGATTGTATTGAGCAGCTGTGAGCTCTAATGAAATAAAATATTTGGAAATGCTTTGAAAAGCATAAAGGCCTATATAAATAAAGTGGAAAGAGCATCTCCCTTTGGTGGGACAGAACAACAATAGTAAACTGAATTGTCTTCCCCCTACTTCTTTCCAGGGGACCACAAAGAAAAAGGGGAAACAGTCAAACCAACTTACTTTATTTAATTAATTCTCAGTTATCTGCCAGTGTTAGAAATTGAGGGCACAATAAGCTAACCCCCAGGTTATTCAAAGCATTAAAATAGAAAGCAATGGGCTGGAAACAGATGGCTTTAGGGGCTCTGATCTGTTGATCTGTTCAGGTCTACATATATATATATATATATATATATATACATATATGTATCTGTATCCCAAAGCCACATAGAAATAGTGTCCTGATTATCCTTCCTGTTACTTCCCTTCTCCTCTATTAGCATAATAATATTAAAGAGAACATTTCTTTATAGTTGTCCCTTCCTTATCATAGGGTTCAGGAGCATAGTACCTCCCATAATCTGGAAAATCTGATTTGGAAACTGCATGAAATCAGGAGGAGCAGACTCTTCTTTCTTTCTTTCTTTCTTTCTTTTTTTTAGGATTTTGCAAGGCAAATGGTGTTAAGTGGCTTGCCCAAGGCCATACATCTAAGTAATTATTAAGTGTCTGAGGTCACATTTGAACTCAGGCACTCCTGACTGCAGGGCTGGTGCTCTATCCACTGCACTACCTAGCCTCCTCTAGACTCATCTTTCTTTAGGAAATCATATAAGGACTTAGTTTTTCCTTAGATGATGCCAGAGTCTATATAGCAATCCTGCCTTTCTGAATTTCTAAACTTTTTCTGTTTTGTCTGTTGGCTTTAACGTGTTGTCTGTGGTTTCCGCAAAACTCCCCCAAAATTCTCATTTGATTTCTTATGCCAACCCTTGATATATCAAAACCATGATGGGAAAAGTTGTGATGTAATTTTAAAAAGTATGAAAGTTGTGATGTAGAAGGGATATCTGTTATATTTTTGGTCTTGTATGACTTTCTCAGGGAAGTTTCATCCTTTCACTAGCAAAAGCAATATATGCAGATATATACTGATATAGAAGCTTATAATTTTTGAGCAGGGAGGACAATCATGAATAGCTCACAATCTGCATTGTCTGAAAAAAGTTCCAGATCAATGACCTCAACACAAATCCATTTGAGCATTTGAGAGAGAACCTTAGAGGTCATCTTGTCCAACTTTTTCTTCTTACAGATGAAGAAACTGAAGCTTAGACCTGTCCAAGGTCATATAATGAGCAAGTGATGGGGCTAGAAATCCAACCCATGTCAAATAATTGGAAAATCAGGATCCTTTCTTCACTATACCATACTGATTCTCTATAAAAGGCAAGATTGCTATTTCTCATGCATGCAAGCTTGAGCTATTCTACATATGACATATATGTATGCATGTGGTGAGCAGATTCAGGCTACTAAGATCCCCAAAGTTTGGCCTAAGCAATTCAATATCTTTCTAATAAAATGGGTTAGAAGAAATTAATTTATTCAGTCATCCAACATAAAATAATTGAGTATCTACTGTGTGCAGAAAGCTGCAAATGCCTTATATAATACAAACAGGTCCAACAGTGAACAACCACTGACCCCTTATGAAATGGAGTGAGAAAGTACAAATCTGTTCAATTGTCTGTGCGGTATATGAGATTGAGTGAACCTCAACAAGAAAATCTAAATGATAAAGACTGCTAGAGGGAATTTTTCTTTTTAAATAAGCTCTGCTAGCACAATTTCTTTTGAAATAAACAGCCATCTATATGAACTACATGTGCTCAACAGATTCATCTTCCTTTATTTACCTGGCCCTGACATTTATACAACTCTTTTAAAGTTAGCAAATATTTTATAGATATTGTCTCATTTCATTTGCACAACAATTCCATGAGAGAAGAACCATCTCCATTTTTATAGATTAAGAAACTGAGGCTCAGAGAGCATAAAAATGTTCAAGATCAGACATTTAATGTATCTGAGGCATGATTTGAACTCAGGTTTTCATGACTTGAAGTCCAGTAAGTAGTCCATCTATTATGTCATGCTCCTTTAGTTAAAGAAAGGAAGGGACAGTAAGTTATAATAACTAGATCATTTGGACCCCTATACTAAGCCCAAATTGAGACCTGAACTACATTTAAAAAATTATTTCAGAGAAGAAATTGATATCAGGAAGAAAGCAAAGTCCTTGAAATTACTTCTGGTTCTCTGGATAGCCTTGCAACTAGTAATCATATCTTAAGACTAATATAGCTAAGATTTCAGAGTTCTCTAATGTTAGTGAAGGAGGGAATGAGGAAATATTGTCATATTTTGAACTGGGGCCATATACAGCAGAATATTTTGGGATGCCAGCCTATTTCTTCTCACCAAAGAGATGTCTTGTTGCTCCCCTAAAACACCTTCCAGAACAAAAGAGTATAGCCTTATTATTATATGTCTTACATTCAGAAATTCCTAGAAGGTGAGCCCCTGGTCAAAGTATTTTTCATGTACAAGCATTGGAATGCATGATTTTTAAGGTACCCTCCAAGTCTGAGATTCCATCATATCATCAATCTGGGTAATAACCCACTGCTTAAAACTGAATGAGAGGGAGTAAAACACTAGCCTGCTTTTCCACTGAAAACCTTGATGGAGATCAGGAAAACAGCTGCCAGGTTACTGATTCCAGTTGTCTCTAGGGAAGAATCTAGGCCTCTTGACCAGATGAGCTTTCCAGATGGTTTGGATGAAAAGTGCCTCTTGGGATGTTACCTTGGGCACCACTGCCTGTGGACCTGTGGGATCAGTTTTCAGACTTAATCACTGAATGGGCAGAGGAGAGGAAATCCAGTCTTGGCAATCTCTTCTCCTCATCTTCATTAAGGTCTACAAGAATTTACAAGATAAGAGGCGCAGCTAGGTGGCGTAGTGGATAAAGCACAGGCCTTAGAGTCAGGAGTACCTGGGTTCAAATCCAGTCTCAGACACTTAATAATTACCTAGCTGTGTGGCCTTGGGCAAGCCACTTAACCCCATTTGCCTTACCAAAAAAAACCTAAAAAAAGAAAAAAAATAAGAATTTACAAGATAAAGAGATTAAGTGGTCCTTGGGTCCTTGGTGAACAAAGTTATTAGGGCCCTCACCTCTCTCAAATTGTTGTTATTGTTTGTCCTTTGTTTTTGAAGAGGACCAATGACATCATGGGGTTATGTCTTGACTTGCTTGTGATTTTGATTTAAATGAGTCAGAGTTTCATAAAATCACCATCCTCATGCTCTTTCAAAGTCCAGTGGTAAGACAAAAGTCAGAGCAACTGGCAATAGCCCAGGAAGCCATGAATGACCTTGGTATCTTCAATGTCTAACTAAACTCCATAGCACCTGCTTCAGCCGCCTTCATGGCTTTTGGAACAAATTGTTCTCATCTGCCCATTCCACCAGGGGAAATCTTCACATGGGGTGGACATGCCCCAAGTCTTTCAGTTACCCTGGTTTAGCCCATCTCCCACATGTTATAACTTCTTGGAACCACAGGTGAGAATTGAGTGTATGGAGTGTAGGGAGAAATAACTATTCTCATTTGACAGCTTGCTAGGTCTTTTCAGGCCCTTATCTATCCTTAAAGTGATAAGGAACCCCTGAAGCTTAAAAATAGGAATTTGGAAACTGTATGAAAAATGAACTGCAGTAGGGGAAAGTCCAGAGAGAAGATTACTTTAATAGTCCAGGCCAGAGGTAATGCAAGACTGAACCAGATTGGTGGTTTTGTGAGAAGAGTTATGTTTAAGTTCACAGATAGACCTTAATCACAAGACAGTCTTCCAATGGAAAAGCCAAAAAGTATTCTATAATTATGCAAGCTTCATTATCTCAATTAAATTTTTATGTACCACTGAAAGGACCCTTGACTCAGAATTAAGAGTCTTGGTTTCAAGTCTCAATAGTGATCACTAATCACTGTGACCCTGGGTAAGTCAATTAAACCTCCTTGAGTCTTAGTTTACTCATCAGTCAAATGAAGGGACTGAACTAAAAGACACAGAAGATCCCTGTCCTCATTACTCCCAGACCATTACCTTATTTAATGACAGAAAGGAAAATTTAAATGGAGTAGAGCTAAAGAATATTTGTGGATTTTGCTTCTTGGAAGAGACAGGATTTCAGAAGGTGTTTAAGCAAGAAAATAGAGATTCAAAAGGTGTGGACAAGGCAATTTCCTAATCACATAGTTGAGATTGCAAAGATATTCCAGGTGAATGGAAATCAATTTAAAAAATTTCTAGATTATATCATATCCTATTTCTAGGTATATTTCTTTCTTTCAGAAAATTTGTTGAACAAGAATTAATTTACAGGGAAAATTATAGAGTGATTACTCATTATAGAAATTGCTTTACAAAAGGATTTCTTTTTTTGCTTGTTTTGGGTTTTTATGCAAGGCAATGGGGTTAAGTGACTTGCCCAAGGTCACACATCTAAGCATCTAAGATAGAATTTGAACTCAGGTCCTCCTGACTCCAGGATCAGTGTTCTATCCATTGTGCTACCTAGCTGCTCCTTACAAAAATATTTCTAAATAGCTTTCCGAGCAGATTTAAGGATTTTTTCTGTGGATCATCAAATCTTTGGAGAAATGCTGGGGTTAGGGGGAATGGGATGGATACCATTGCTTAAATAATATAAAGTAGAAATGGGGATAAAGCATCTTTAGAAGCATAAGCTATGAGGAGAAACCAGGCCTTGATATTGACAGCATCTTTTAGGAACATATCTGCTGTGTAAAGAAGGATGCATTTAGCTATAAAAGGTCAAAATATGCCATGGATAAATTCTCAATTTTGTTGTTCAGTTGTTTTCAGTTGTATCCAATTTTTCCATGATCCCATTTGAAGTTTTTTTAATAAAGATAATGGAGTAGTTTGCTGTTTCTTTCTCTGGCTCATACAGATAAGGAAACTAAGACAAATAGGTTTACATGACTTGCCCAGGGTCATACTGAGGCCAGGTTTGAGTTCAGGAGGATGAGTGCCCAGGACTCTGTCCATTGGGTCCAGAAGCAACAGAGATGAACAAAACCAGAAGTAGAGCCCTAGCTTCACTGGAGCTATTTGGTAGCAGAAAAAAATCCTCTGATCTTAAAATTGGAAGGCTACTGAAAAGTCACCTAGAATAACTCCTCCCTGAAGCTCAGCTAATCAAGGGATGTTGACACCTTTCCCACTCAGTAGTGAAGTAGGCCAAAGGTGAGAAGTGAAAGGGAAAAGAATATCAAAGAAGAACCCCAAAGCTAGCTGCAATGGATTCCAGAGTTTATTCAGTCTAATCCCCTCCATTTTAGAGATCAGGAACCTGAAGTCCAGAGAATTTAAGAAACTTGCACAAATTCTCACAAATAGTGTCAGAAGCAGCAATAGAATCCAGAGTCCCTGACTCCAAATACAGGATGCTTCTCATTATCTCTGTGAAATCACCAATGTTTAGTTCATCAGTACTTCTAGAATCACTAAAATATTTGGGAGTTCACCCATGAATGTACATTTAGTAGCTTGGAACATTTGTTCACTGATACATTTAGCTTTCTAATATCCAACAACATGCCTCCTTTAAGGGAGCACAGCCACTACACCCCCACACCCTAAATGTACTTAGCAGAACACCAAATAGGACTTTAGCATGGGCTGGGCTCTAGGTATAAGCTGGCTTTTCCTGGCTCCCGACCCTTGGCCTCAGATCTTTTTTTTTAACTTTCTTTCTAGCCTCTATTTCTG
The DNA here is from genome assembly GCF_037893015.1 of Macrotis lagotis. NCBI lineage: Eukaryota > Metazoa > Chordata > Mammalia > Peramelemorphia > Peramelidae > Macrotis > Macrotis lagotis. The sequence goes on along the minus strand of NC_133658.1, from coordinate 158,568,807 downwards.
TCTCTGATTTCAGTGTATCTCAGCCTGGCCTGTACCTTGGCTTCCTATCTGCTGTTTCCCTTGGCCTGATGATTTCACTCTCCAGTTTCCCAGCTTTGAACTTTGGCTGGGATCCCACCTACCACTCAAGCTTCTTGGCTTCTAACTCAATCTCATCAAGCCCTACCTACCCCAGCCTCTCAAGGTCCTCCTGTCTGTTACCTTTTCCTATCCAGCTGACCAGATGAGAATAGATTAGTGGCTTAATACAATTCTAGAGATCTGTAAGGTAGATGGAAGGGGAAGGGGAAGAGGGAGGGGAGAATAGGTCACACATTCAAACCCAACCTTATGGGAAGAGAGACTAGATAGTCATCTATATGGTGTGATTCAAGGAGTGTGAGGAAAGTTTTATCTCCTCTTGAAAAAATATATACTCCACTGAATATATTTATTGACTGAGATGCTTCCATTAAAGATTCGTTCCTTTTTAGTAAAATATTACCTCATGGTATATTGTAAATATGGCCCCATGTCACAAAGCAACAGCTTTAGCAACAGAGCTGTCAGTTACCTTCTAATAACTGAGATCAGTTCAGTGAGTTTGTTTTACAGTGTAGAATATGGAGAGAGCATTGCAGAGTTGAGGCACTGATTGAAGAGACCAGAGAGAGGGGTGAGGAGCCCTAATTAATGGAGGTTCTTGAGCAACCAAACCTGGAAAGGTTTACATGATCTGATGCAAAATGAAGTATGTAGAACCAGGAGAAAATTGTACACAGTATTAACTACAATGAACAATGATCAACTATGAAGACTTAACCTTTCTAGGTAGTACAATGATCCAAGATAACTACAAAGGACTCATGATGGAAAATGCTACCCTTATCCCGAGAAAGAGCTGATGGAGTCCAAATGTCTAGATCAAAGCTTACTTTTTAACCACTTCATTTTTTTATTGTTCTTTTCTTTTGCTCTGTTTCTTCTTTCACAACATAACTAATATGAAAGTATGTTTTAAATAATTGCATGAACATAATCTATATTAAACTGTTTGCCCTCTTAGGAAAGGGGTGGTGAGGGAGGAAGGAAGATAATTTGGAACTCAAAAAAAATTTTAATCAATGTTAAAAATTGCCTTTATTCCAAATACATGTAATTGGAAAACAATAAAATACTGTTTTTTAAAAGGACAGCATTATGCAAAAGGTATGAGATGTGGAAGAAGAAAGAAGGGTCTGAAGATAAACTTAATCTTCATCATTTTACTTAGTACTAGCCTTGCACATATGGAAAACATTGTAGAAGGATCACAAAAACTCTGAAAGTTAATCACTTGGATGGGGAGTTAGGAAATGAGTTCTAATTCTGGCTCTACCACTTACTAGTTAAATGACCAAATCCCTTAAACTCTCTACACTTCAGTTTCCTCACCTATAAAAATGAAGGAATTGAATGAAATAATCATTAATGTTACCTAGGGGTCTAACATTCTATTGTTCTAAATATTCTATTAATATGATTCCCTTTTTGAAGATTAATTGGGCCAAGATTAAGAGAGAGACAGGGATACAACTGAACTTGTAATTTCACCAATATAAGGAATTTCCTCTAAGTGACTTCTTCTACCAAGGCAAGCCTACACCTCATCAAATTAATCTTCACAACTTACCTAAAATACATAGCCTAAAGATGATGTGACTTGCCTGGGTCATACAGCCTGTATTTCAAAGAATCTGGCACTTGGGCCCAGTTCTTCCAGCATTCTATCCGCTATGCTGCTAGAGAAATACATCACTTTAAAAGAGAAACTTGATTTCAATTCAACTCAAAAAACATTTAAATAAGAGCCTTGTGCCAGGCATCAGGGATTTATATAAATACACCTTTGACTCTCAAAGGGCTTGCAAAATAATTAGGAAAAAAGAAATATATGTAAATAATTGTGATATAAGAATGTGATCATTGCAGTTTGGAAAGTGACATGAATAATTTTAGAAGTAGAGGTCACATTCAGCTCTTAGGAAGAGGGGGGTGCAAGAAGGAAGAAGGGAGGTTTCACTGAGGAGTCAATATCTAAGAAAAAATGTGGAAGCTTAGAAGGACTTTAGCAACAGAAGAGGAAAGAAGAAGGCAGGAATTCATTCTTGGTTGGGCATTTGTTAAGAGAGGAAAGGGGTGAGGGCTGGAAGACTGAAGAGGGAAGAAAAAAGGAAGATAGGAACCTGTTGTAGGGAATGTGATAAATACATATTTGGAATATAATCAAGAGACTTCCCTGTAGCAGAGTTGACCCAATTGAAACAAAATATAAATTTATAGTAGATGCATACAGACCGTTTTGGGGCTTCTTCTCGTAGTGTTTTGACTTTTCAGGTGAAAGGCCAAAGGCAAATGTTATTGTGGATTAGATAATAACAGACCCACTTCTCTTCTTCCTCTAAACTATTTCACTTGGTGACCTAATAAGTTCCCAAGGATTCAACTACCATCTCTGTATTTCATATTTACTTATCAAGACCTAGCCTCTCTGTTGTCCTGGTTCAGTCTCACTCCTCAAGTACTTATTGGTTATCTCAAATGGAATGATCTATAAATATCTTATTTTGTTGGTTTGTTTAGTTTTGTTTTTTCAAGGCAGTGGGGTTAAGTGACTTGCCCAAGGCCACACAGCTAGGTAATTATTAAGTGTCTGAGGTCATATTTGAACTCAGGTCTTCCTGACTCCAGGGCCAGTGCTCTATCCACTGTTACACCTAGCTGCCCGTTCTGTAAACATCTTAAACACAAAAAGCCTAAAATGGAACTCATTCTCTTTTCCCCAAAACCCTCCTCTCTTCTTAACTACCCTATTACTCTTAAATCTGCCACCATTCTCCCAGTGTCCCAGTTCACCACTTAGGAGTTCTCTTTGATTTCTCACTCTCTGCCCAGTCCATCCATCTCCAGTATGTTGCCATGGCCTGTCAATTTTACCTTCATAAAATCTTTCCTCTTCCACTGCTACCATCTTGTTGCAGGCCCTCATAACCTCATGACTAGATTTTTCCAATTGCTTGGTCTCTATGCCTCAAGATCCTCCCTAATCCAGTGCATCCTCCACTCATCTGTCAAAATATTCTTTCTAAAAAGCAAGTCTGATTGTATCATCCAGCCCACCAAAAAAATTCAGGGGCTCCCTATCACCTCCAGGAGATATAAATACATACATACATACATACATACATACATATATATATATATGTGTGTGTGTGTGTGTGTGTGTGTGTGTGTTTATACATATATACATGTAATATCAATATTATACAAAATCCTCTATCTGATGTTCATAACTTCTGTGTGAATATATATGTATGTATTCATACATACATACATACATATATATTTATGTATATTTTATTTCTATATTATAGTTTTAATGTTGTCTCTCCCATTAAACTATGAGCCCCTTGAGAAGAGATAATATTTTCCCCCTTCTTTGTATCTCCAGCACAGAGCTTGCCACAGAGCAATATTTATTGACTCATTGACTAAAATTGTGGAGATTCACACAAAGAGAAGTTATTGAAATGCCTTGCCATAAAGTCAATCACAACTCTACCACTTATTCCCTGTGTAACCTTGGACAAGTAATTTCACTTTAACAGCCTCAGTTTCCAAATCTTTAAAATGAGGAGTTTAAAGATGAACCCTAAGGTTCTCTTTAGTTTTCAGTCTATCATCCCATAAGAGAACTTAGTAGGGAGGTAAGAATAGGAAGACTTGGAAACTAAGAACAAATTTAGGGAATAAAGGTCACAATAAGAGCAAAGAGCCACCATGGAAGAAATGAAGAAGTCGGAGAAGTAGAAGGGCAGAAGATTGTGATCAGGAAAGGGAATTTCATAGTGATTTCAAGGTGATTGATACAGTCAAACTTAAATAATTTTTGGATATCTTGTTAAGGTTTAAGGCTGCTTCTTTGCCTCCCTGTGACATCTGGAAAAAGGAACAGAAAAGAAAAAGAGCCTGTGACAGCTATTCCTTTGCTTGGGAGGGGGGGGGAGTCAGGGGGACACAGAAAGGCATCTTTGTTTATTTTCAACAGAACTTGGAGAGCCAGAGTAGTGTACTCCAGCTGCCTTCCAAGAGATCAAACCAGCACAAAATAAAAGTCGCTAGATATTTGCCAACCACATTCAAAATCAAAATCCTATATACTTTAATGCTATGTTTCTTGTCTTCCATTTCCTTTGTATTTTAAAGAGACAGCTCCTTTCTTGCAGCCACATATCCATTCAATAAATGTTTTGCTTTGCCTATGAACTTCAAACTTAGCTCATAATCCAAATCAGTACACTAAAGTCCATGACCCCATCACTTTTCGCTATGCTGTCTGGGTTCATTCAAGACAAAAGCATAAGCATATTCAAGACCACTTCTCAGAGTGACTGATTTTAAACTTTTTGGTTCACTAAATCTCTGTTTTCAGAGGTGAGCATGTAAGCGATGTCCTCAGTCAGGGATGATGGTGAAACTGATCAAGCAGACTTCATGAGACAGATCAAGTGCTGTTCTCAAATTGCTCCCCCCATAGTTTCTCTTCACAGCCCAGACTTCTAATGAGACATCTGGACCATCATGGACAGTGCTATCAAGTATGAATGAAGAAGCTGAAGGAGGGAGCATGATGAGTGGGATGAGGTGGGGAAGATCAAAAAAGACACTACCAACCTGGAAGTCAAAGAAGGAGACCAACTCCAAATTTTTGCAAAGGGTTCAGCAAAGGATACAGCCCTTCCCCCACCCCAGTACCCCAGAATGACCAAAAGAATGACACAAAACAATTTTCAAAAAGAGGAAAGCATAAAGTAATAATAGTAACTTACAATTATATAGTGCTATAAAGTTCACAAAACTCTTCATATACCTTTTCCTATATGACCTTTACAACAACATTGTAAGGTAGGTCACACACACACACACACACACACACACACAATTTGAATCTGGGTCTCTTATGACTCATGATCCAGAATTCTTGTCATCTAGTTTTCTGTCTCCATTTACCAGTATGCTGTCCAAAGTCTCCCTTTCTCACAAGACAAGGGGTGAGGATAGGGGGTACAAACCCATAGACCCAAATCTCATCCAACAATCATTTATTAAGCATCTAGCTCATGTAAGGCATTGTGTTAAGTAGTGGAGATACAAAAACAAAAGAAAATACCCCCTGCCTCCCAAGGAGTTTAATTTCTCCTCTAAATTTTGTTTATACTGAAATCCTATGAGATTTAAGATTCAAGGCTAAACAGGTTAGCTAATTTGCTTTTCTTAGGTTCTAAAAGAGACTGATAAAAATCAGCTGCTGAGAAAAACTTGCACTTATGCATTGGAACTTCATAAAGAGTTAATTCAATTTTGACAAATCAAAACTAAAATTTGCCACTTCCATTTCCTTTATAGAAAAGGCCATTCTTAGATTTGGGGTCCATCTCACTTTGTTTTTAATAAATTATAAATTATAACAAAAATTATAACAGCCACACTCCATATTCTCCCAAAGTCATTGTTTAACACAATCTCTCCAATATCACACCAGAGGTGAATATAAAGAGTGATATGCCCAACTCTTGATCAATTAATTAATTTCATCTTGCATTTTTTTTAGCCCCAAAGTACTTACCTTAAGAATTTCTGTTTCTCAAAGTAGTTTCACTAAATTTTGCAGTAAGAGCATGTAACCTATCTTTAAACCTTGTGGGAAAAAAAGAGAGAAAAACACCCACACACACCAGGAAATCTTTCCCCACTGTGTGGGTGGTGGAGGCCCTAAGGGTTTTATCTGCAAAGGGCAATTCTGGGGATACCAAATTGTCACCCACAGTATGGATTCCACATAGAAAAACCCTCAAACCAAGCAGTGGAAAATACAAATACAGGAAAAAATATATTCGAAAATGACTTCACAAAAATTAATAAAAACATTATGAATGACAATGGAGTATCCACAAATTCCTATAAAAGCACAGCTGCTAATGGCAGATCCCTCACCATCTGTTCAACTTCCTACAACATCCCCTTTGGTTTTGATTGGATCAGAAATTGGATGAATAGACCTTAAAATTAAATCATCTCATCAGATTGATCACATATCTAGCCAGAACCAATCACTCCTTAAGAACCAAAAGTCTCACTTCCTTTTTCCTCACCTCACTTTTAAAATGGCAATGACAGAGAGACAGTGTAATCTAATAGAATGAGAATTACATTAGGAGTCCAAGGGACAAAGTCCAAACCCCAACTTTACCCCTTAGCCTTTTTGTGATCCTCATAGAAATGATAAGACCTATCCACAGTCATACATAGCTTGTTAGTGATAGAGTCAAGACACAGGATCCAAATCCAGTCCTTTTACCTTTTACCAATTTTAAAGAATCTCAGATAAAGCAAAAGCAAAAATAGAACTAATTTTAAAAAGACAGAGTAACTACTAAAAGGCACTATAGACAATAAAATAATATTAATACAAATTATATATGCACATCAAAAATCTTAAAGGAAAAGTTAAAGGACTTACAGGAGGAAATAGAAAGGCATTAAGCTTTTCCCAGAGAACAGAGGTGAAGGAAGGATATCATTATCACTCTTGTTATTCAATATAGGCAATATTTATAAGACAAGAAAAAGAAATGAAGGAATAAAAGTAGGTAATGAAGAAACAAAACTATCACTTTTTTCAAATGATATGATGATATACTTGGAGAATCCTAGAACATGCTGAAAAACTAGCTGAAACAGTCAATAACTTCAGCAAAGTTTCAGGGTATAGATCATAAATTATCAGCATTTCTATATTTTTACCAACAAAACCCAGCAGGAAGAGATAGAGAATTTCTGTTTAAAATGACTGCAGATATTATAAAATATATAGGAGTCCATTAGGCAAGACAAACCCATATGAACACAATTATAAAATACTTGCCACAAAAATACAGATTTAAACAGCTGGAGAAATATTAATTGCTCATGGGTAACCCAAGTCAATATAACAAAAATGTCATTTCTAAAATATTTATTTACTAAATTAATTTATTTATTCAGTGCCATACCAATCAAACTTGCAAAGAATTATTTTATAGATATAGAAAATATAATAACAAAATTTATATGGAAGAACAAAAGATTAAGAATATCAAGGAAATCAATAAAAATGTGAAGGAAAGTGGTCTAGCAGTTCCAGATTTCAAACTTTATAATAAAGCAGCAATCATAAAAACTGGCTAAGAAATAGTTTGTTACACAAAAATAGATTAGTTACACAATACAAAGTAGTAAATAATAATAGCTATGTCATGTTTGATAAATCCAAAGATCCAAACTTTGGAGGCAAAGCTATTTGACAAAAATTGCTGGGAAAACTGAAAAGTAGATTGGCACAAACTAGGCAGAAACTAACATCTCATACTGTATGTCAAAATAAAATCAAAATGGGTAATTATTTAGACATAAAAGGTAACATAAGCATTTTAGAAAAATGTATCTCTCAAAACTATGCATAAGGGAAAAAAATTATAACCAAACAAGAAATAGAAAACATTACAGGAAGCAAAATGGATAATGTTGATTACATAAAATTTCATGGTTTGACTGAGCAAGTTTCTCTGAGGAAAGTCTCATTTCTCAAATATATAGAGAATTGAATCAAATTTATAAAAATGAGAGCCATTCATCAATTGATAAATGATCAAAGGATGTATGAATAGGCAGTTTTCAGAAGAAGACATCAAAGCCATCAATAATCAAATTTTAAAATACTCTCACTATTTATTAAAGAAATGCACATTTAAACTATTATGAGATATGACTTAACCCCTATCAAATTGGCTAATATGACAGAAAAGTAAAATGATAAATGCCGGGGGAATTGTGGGAAATTAGCAACACTGTTGGTAGAGCTGTGAACCAATCCAATCATCCTAGAGAATAATTTCCAATGTCCAAAGGGATGTCAAACTTTATATACTCCTTGACCCAACAACATAACTACTAGGTCTGTACTCTAAAGAGATAAAAAAATGAAAAGGATCTATATAAACAACAATATTTAAAGTAGGGTTTTTTTGTGGTAACAAAGATTTGGAAACTGAGGGGATGCCCATCACTTGGGGAGTGGCTGAACTGCTTGTGGGATATGATTATGATGGAATACCATTCTACTATGAGATATGACAAGGAAGATGGTTTCAGTAAATCTTGGAAGATTTACATGAACTTATTTGAACAAAGTGATGTGAGCAGAACTAGGAAAATATTGTACATAGTAACAACAATACTGTAACAATGATCAACTATGAAAGTCTTAGTTACTCTGATCAAGACAATTATCCAAAATAATTCTAATTCATTGTGGGTGCTATGATAATAAATGTGATTCACCTCCAGAGAGAAAACTGATGAACTTTTGAGTATTGACTGGAACATACTTTTTCACTTTCTTTGTTTCTTGTTTGTTTTGGGTATTTTTTGCAATAAGGAAATATGTTTTGAATAACTTCACATGTTTAATTTATATCACATTGCTTGCCTTCCTGAGTGGTGGGAGAGGGGCTTGAGGGAGGGAGAGTTTCTGGAACTCAAAATTTTTAAAAAATTAATGGCAAAAAAGGAAATGTTGGGGGTGGGGAAGTACACTTGATTCATTAGCTCAGGTGGGAAGGTGAATTCAGTAAACATTTATTAGGAACCTTATTTGGCTGGAGGAATGAGTAACAATGTTTCTTTAGTTCCAGCATACTTGGTTTTTTAGGTTTTTGTTTTGTTTTGTTTTTTTAGTTTTTGCAAGGCAATGGGGTTAAGTGGCTTGCCCAAGGCCACACAGCTAGGTAATTATTAATGTCTGAGGCTGGATTTGAACTCAGGTACTCCTGACTTCAGGGCCAGTGCCACCTAGCTGCCCCCCCCCATCATACTTGTTAAGAAAATTGGTGACATCCTCAAAGATGCCTTTGTACAAATTATGGCACCTAATCTCTCCCTATCTATATTTTCTTGTTTACTTTGTGTAAGAGTCCAGAAGTCCAGTGGAAGGTAAGTACAGCCCAGATTATTCTAAACTTGTCCTCCTAACCTGACCCCTCCACATCACAAAGCACATCTCCTCCCCTTTATCCCAATCACTACTAATGATCTGACCAGCTTCCATTGTCCAGGTTCACATCTCTACTTGGTCACTCCAGTAAACTCATTACCAATTCACATCCTTACTAGAGACTTACTCCATAGAACCTCTTGGATCAGACCCTTTGTTAGAAATTACATGGGTAATAAAGGCACAAGAAATGAGAATCATTGGAATTTCAAATACATTTAAAGTTTATCTACTATGTGCTTACGCTGATTCTACTTGTCTCAAGCCTAAAACACAAACTCTTCAGCATGACATTTAAAACTCTTCACAGTCTGACTCAAGACTATTTCATATTACCCCTCCTCCAAACACACCTATTTTAGACAAAATAAACTATGAACTATTCCTTCAACTTGAAGTTACATCTCCCATGCTTAGAAAGCATCCCCTCATCACTTCCTCCTCTGACAAATTCACCTTCCTTCAAGGACTAGTTCAGGTACCACCCCTAACAGGAAGTTTTTTGCAGTCCTCTTCTATGTTAGTGCTTCCTCCCTCTCTGAGTATTATTATATTTACTTACATATGCAAATGTTACATTATCCCTCCAAAATAGTAAGCTCCCTAAAGGCAAATTTTTCTGTAATTTACCTTTGTTCATATGCAACACTTAAAATATAGTATACTTGGTAGGCATTTAATAAATGCTTGTTGGATTAAATTGACCTGACAACATAAGCATAAAACCCAATCTCTGCCCTCAAAGAGTTTATAATCCAATGGGGGGGAAATGAGATATTTAACAAACTTAAAAATCTTGGATATTCTGATCAATGCAGGAACCAAACCAAGATTACAGCAGACTGATTGAAGAACCTACCTCTTATGTGATGGACTCAAGATGCCTAATGATTTATACAATCCTAGACACAGCCAATCTGCTCTTTTCTTTTGATTGACTATCTGTATTTGTTACAAGGGCTTTATTTTTCCTTTCCTTTTCAATGTAAGGAGGTGATGGGATGGCAAGGGGAATAAGGATGGGGTAGCAAAAAAATACAAAGCAAAATGGGTGAGGAAGAGGAATGATGTTATCTTAATGTCTTAAAATATCACCTCATTTCATCCTCACAACAATAACAGGTGATGGCCCATTTTAAAGTTGAGGAAATAGCTGAGGAAGGCAAAAGAATCCTTGGAAAGGACTTACTCAACAAGTAAGTGTTGGAGCTGGGTTTGAACTCAGTTTTTCCTTACTCCAGACCTAGTACTCTATCTACTGCACTAATATAATATGTAGCAATTGAATGAAAAACATTAAGGAAGTCTATGAGCTTGGGGAGTGAAGAGGGCAATAGTTCTTTGAAGACCTACAAAACCAACTTCTAATAGTATGCTGAGAATAAAGTTAGCTTTTGGAATCTACTCTCCCACTCAATCTTATAACACTTCTCAGCTAGCCCAGCCTTCAGAGATCAGGTCAGATAAGACAGGAATCAAAAATGAAACTCTTTACTTTCTATCAGAAGCTTCTTCTGAGTCTTTTCTCTCACCTCTTGCAATCAACATCTAACAAAAAAGGCATCCTAAATAAATATCATCTAAATAGGTTTAAGGGAAGAACTCTCCCTTTCTGGATAAAGGTTTTGGGTGACCACTCATAACCATGGAGTCTAAGTTAAGAATCTACTATACCAAGTCATTAGTTGGGAACAGAATTAGGGTTGTGAAGTAAGAATGATTTCTTCCCATTAACAAACATAGACAAGATATTTGTCTTCTTTGTTTGATGGATAGAGATCAGGCCTTGGAGAGCAGTCCCATTAAGGCACTAAGACTTTTGGGTTGCTCTGTATAGGTAAAGGCCCAGGAAAAAAATGCAGAAAGTTGTGAGTATTAACCTTTACGGATATCAAAAAAGTTTTTGTTGTTTTTTGGGGAGGAGGGGAATATAGTGGAGTCTAAATCTATAATTTCATTGGTATATAGAACTTCCAGAGCCTTAGGACCCTGAGAGGTTAAATTACCTGCCCAAGATCCTACAGCCAGTATGTTGGAGGTAGAACTTGAACCCAGGTCTTCCTGACTCCAAAGTCTACTCTTTATCCACTATGCCATGCTACCTCTAATCCTAGCTCTGAACAAAGAGGACAAATGGTTTATTCAAGGTCATACCAATCATAAGTAGCAGATAAACCAAAGATTCGAACCCAGGCCCAAAAATATTCTTTCTACCCCATCACAGGACCAAACCAACTAACAGACTAATTACTTTGCTAACAGACCCATTTGGTCAAATAGGTACACAATAATGTCAACATCATATCTATATTATCATCAAATATTAACACTATAAATTGGCACAGCTGCCTCTTAAAAGAAGAAGAAAGCATTTACCTGTGGCTATAGCGGATGGCTATTGTCAGACCAAGCTGTAATTAAAGAGAAAGAGAAAAAAAAGTTAACATTGTCAAGCATGGTTTAAATTCAAAATAAAGGAATGTTATATGTCAATTATTGGGGGGGGGGGGACCCATTCCCAACAAAACGCACAACTCAGTTCATTCTAGATGGGATATTTTGTATGTTCCCTCCTTTGAATGAACTCAACTTTCAAAACAATCTGAAAGAGTGAAAATATGGAGGAACCTAAAGGATAGAATCATAGTTTAGAGAGAAAGTCTGCCTTGTAAGAAAAGAGTTTCCAAAGTAGGACACATTTAATTTTGAAACAAATAAACAGAAAAAGCCAAAAGGCCCCATGACTGCAGCGCTTAAATGTTTCCAAGGTTCATTCCCAGACTGTTCCATATTACAAGTCATTGGCCCAGTGAAGGAAGGGGTCATGATGATCCAAAGCTGACAGAGCATAAAAGTTTACAAATGTCTTTAGACCTCAGTCTTTCTCCCTGCCTCTTTCTGCACCCAGCCCTCCCACTTGAAGTGAAAGGGAGACTGAGAAACAACCAGCATAGCTCAGAGTGAAGTAGAGACCTGGCAATTATCTGACTGGTTTGATGAATGGAGACAGCTAACTCAAGGCCAAGAAATGCAATCTAGGGTCATCCAGTCAGGCTGTCAATGTTGATCAAGTTAACTGGGTAATTATCAAATCTTCACTTCCTTTTGGCTCTCAAGCCAGAACATCGTAAGCACTTATATGTAAGACACAAAGGGGACTCGGGTGGGAAGTTGTCTCTGAGGCAGATAGAAGTTTAAAAAAAAAGGACCAAAGAGTTTCAATGTATAGGATGTACTGGTCTGTGAAGGTCTGAGTCCCACAAAGAGATGTTCTCTTCTCTATTGTAATTAATTTTATGTAGAGTGTATACACTTATGTAGAGTGTATACACTTCCCAGGGTAAGTAACTTTATAATATGCAATTATGCTCCATTTGGCCCTTGCAGGGTATACAATACAAGCTTAACTACTATACATATATATATATATATATATATATATATATATATATATATATATATAGCATATTCAATTTATGAATGAATTTTCCCATAGAAAGATCACTGATTGCTCCCTAAGGTTATGCTAGGCTATTTAACTCAAAAGAAAGCAAAGCTACATTATCTAGAGTATAGTAGACCAGTTCTTCACACATCTAGGGGGAATTTACTACTTAATAGCTAGCTATGAGATGTTTTGGAGATGAAAGATTTAGAGCTAGAAGAAATCTTATAGTTTTAGTCCAGTTCCCTCTTTTTTATTTTTTTGGTTTTTGCAAGGCAGTAGGGTTAAGTGACTTGGTGAAGGTCACACAGTTGGGTAACTATTAAGTATCTGAGGTCACATTTGAACTCAGGTCTTCCTGATTCCAGGGCCAGTGCTCTATTCACTGTACCAGCTAGCTGCCCCCTGGCTTCCTCATTTTCTATGAGGAAATGAAGACCTAAAGAATTGGGGTGACTGGTCCAGGGTCACAAAATTAATAAGTGTGAGGTGGGATTTGAATCCAGGTCTTCTTAACCTCAAGTCTAGCACTCTGTCTTCCATACCATGCCTTCTCTTGGATGTAAGGTCAGTGAACCTAGAATTCAAATTTCAGCTCTGTTAACTTAGTACCTCCATCATCTTGGACAAGTGACTTCACCTAAATGAGTGGGTTGAACTATTTGATCTCTAAGGTCTCTTTCAGGGTCAGATCTGTGCTACTATAATTCTTCTCTAAAAAAGGGAGAAAGAGGTAGTCCTAAATGGTAAGATACCTTCCAATTCTAAATCAATGGTCTCAAATTTTAGATTATGACTCATTTGGGGGTGCATAATACAGTGATTTCATATCCTTATTGTAAAATAAAGAGAAGGTTGGTCTTAGAAGTTCTAAACTCCAATTCCAATTCTGACACAAACATTAGTCAGAGAATCACTTAGTTTTCTTGATTCTCAAACAACTCTTTTTTTAAAAATTTTTTGGGGGGGTTGTTTTGTTGTTATTGTTGTTGTTGTTGAAGTTGTTTTTTGCAAAGCAATGGGGCTAAGTGACTTGCCAAGGTCACACAGCTAGGTAACTACTAAGTATCTGAGGTCACACTTGAACTCAGGTTCTCCTGACTCCAGGGTTGGTGCTTTATCCACTGCACCACCTAGCTGCCCCCTCAGGCAACTCTTTTTTTTAAAAAAAAAATAATTTAATTAATTCAATTTCAATTTAATTTAATTTTTAAATTTAATTTATTTTTAAATTTTTTTAAATTAATAATGGAATTAAGTGACTTACCCAAGGTCACACAGCTAAGCAATTCCTCCTGACTCCAGGGCCAGTGATCTATCCACTGTACTACCTAGCTGCCCCCTCAGGCAATGCTTTAAGAATGTACAATGCAGAAAAACTGCCATTCTACATCAATATTTTTACCCAAGAATTTCCCATATCAGTGAATTCCCAGGTCCAGACCCCATCCCCCATAAGTTGCTTTCTCTAGTGGTTTCTAGAGCAGATTTTGCAATGACAAAATTCAGTTGTGTTGAAAAACCTGCTCAATCCTTGTCTATTTATTAGTGGTTGAACTCAAGAAACACAAGCCCAACACAAGCAGTGTGACCCCAACTCTTCAAGGCTATCATTAAACAATTGGACACCTTAGAACCCAGGCAAGCCCTTGAATGACTCAGTCAATGAACATTTCTTTTTTTTTAGGTTTTTGCAAGGCAAATGGGGTTAAGTGACTTGCCCAAGGCCACACAGCTAGGTAATTATTAAGTGTCTGAGGCCGGATTTGAACCCAGGTACTCCTGACTCCAGGGCCAGTGTTTTATTCACTGCGCACCGCCCCCAATGAACATTTCTTAAGTGTTTACTGTGGACCAAGTGGAAGTATGCTAAGTGCAACCACAGGATACAGTGTGATGTAGAGACTTAACAATTATCTGATTGACCAGCTGGACCAAGAAATATATACCCTGGAATACAAAGGAAGACAAAAACCCAATCCCTGCCTTCAAGGTGCTCCCATTCTAATGGAAGAGAAGAGGCACTAGCAGTAGGGAGTAAGGAGGATCTGAGTTCAAATCTAGGAGAAGGCACTTACACCCAGCTGGGAGACCCTGAGCAAGTCACTTCACCCTCTTTGCCTCAGTTCTTCATCTGTAAAAATGAACTGGAGAAGAAAATAGCAAACCACTCCAGTATCTGCACAAAACTTCAAAAGGGGTAACAAAGAGTCAGACATGGCTAAATGACTCAATAACAACAAAAGCATATATTATTGGTAAGTCAGCTTCAAGGATATCTCTTCTTGAATTTGCTTTTATCTGGAAGAAAACAACTTATTGTGATGATCTCATCACTGCCAATATATACACTATGCTGGAAGTCTTCTCCTCCTCCTCATGACTCCCAGACTCTTTCTCTTCCCATCTGGAGATTACAGGATTTACAAATGAGGAATTCAGATAAGCTGCATAACATAGAATCTGACCAGGGTCTTCATCAGTGTCAAAACTGGCAAAACATGCATATTCATTTCTTTTGTAAGAAACCTGTTTTTTTTATATAACATGGAGAAGATGATGCAGTCCCTTCCCATTCTTGCTTCTCTAGAACATACATTAGCTCAGTCCAATGCTCTAATATTTTCACTCCTGTTTATGAGAGGTGCTGAGACAGAAAGTTCATGAAGCTACTAACCACCTGATTTTTTTTGTGAGAAAATTTTTCAGAAGGTATCTTTGCCTATTATTAACAGTTATAGCATACCCAATTTGCACCTTTATATGAGCACCTTTACTTTGGTACTAAGACATCTTTCCACTACTATAGTACTAAGACATCTCATCTTTGATACATTATTACAATACTAATCTAAACATTTTGTCATTAAGCTATTATAACAGTATTAATCAATCTTGTCATTGATCCTCTGGATATGATATACTTCCAAGGCTTTGTTCAAAGTCGTATAACTAATGAAGATTACTAGATAACAGGTGATGTTGACTTCCATGACAATTTCTGGGCTTTGGGATGAGTGGCAGGATCTCAGAGCCCCTCTGCATCTTGCAGAATCCCTACTCCATGTCCTTGTTATACTTCACATCCTTCTGGAAGCCATCTTGCAGCAATCTTCTCCCCTGGAAGCTCTTTCTCTCAATGCCACCTTCTCAAACTAAAACATCCCTTCACTTCTGAGGCCCTTTACTCTGATCGGTCTTTTCCTCTTGGTCCCTCCATTTTAAGGAAAGGTCCCCTTCATTCCTCTCAGAGACTCCCCAGTTTTCCATATTTCTTTCTCCATTGTACCCCCTTCCCTCCCTCCTTTCCCTTTCAGCTTCCTTCCATGTAATGTTTTTGCCCATTATTTCCCAAACTTTCCTTATGCTTTTGTTTGTGTTTAGCCCAGATATGCCTAATGGAAAGCACTTAAGACCCAGGTATATCAATTTAAGTGAATTATTTGGGGGGGGTAATTTTACTGTAACTTGCTATAATTTCTCTTCTCTCTACAGATGCATTTTTTTTAGATTTTTGCAAGGCATATGGGGTTAAGTGGCTTGCTCAAGGCCACACAGCTAGGTAATTATTAAGTGTCTGAAGCTGGATTTGAACCCAGGTACTCATGACTCCAGGGCCGGTGCTTTATCCACTGCACCACCTAGCCACCCCTTACAGGTGCATTTTTAAATACAAATATTACAAAGAGATAAGGCCAATAATAATAAAACAATTTATTTTTACTTTGATATAAAAACTCTCATCCTACTTTATTTTCTTTGGCTTATGGATATAGTCACATTTTAGGCAAGATCTTTACCTATAATCATTTTGGGAGGAAGGGAGAGGGAGACTAGACCTGGGATTACTGATCAGAGCTAGCTCTGTAATTTGCAGAAAAGAAACTGTACTATGCCTAAGGGGAAAATCCTTGAGCAACCCCCCCCCCACCAAAAGTAAATGAATTCTATCAAATAGGAGCTTTGTTTACCCCTTTTTTTCACATGCTCTCTTTAATTCTATTTTCCCCTGGAGTCTATATGTACCTGTTTAAAAGGGTGTCACAGACTTTTAAGAGGATGTTGTAGATCAACTGTTTTTAATGTATCATCTTAATAAAAACCCCTTTGTAAAAGCTATTGAAGTTGCATGTCTAAATTGATTTTCAATTGATAATCTTGAGGGGAAAGGAGTACACTCAAGCTGACAGCATTAGAGAATCACTCTCTGACTCTTAAGGATCAGATCCCTTAATATTCTAAAGTGAAATTGCCAAATTCAGGGATTTATCAATAGGAGTGGGAATTGGAATAAAGACCATAACAGTTGGGACAGCTAGGTAGCACAGTGGACAGAGAATCTGCCCTGGAGTCAGGAGGACCTGAGTTCAAATCTAGTCTCAGACACTTAATAATTACCTAGTTGTGAGACCTTGGGCAAATCACTTAACCCCATTTCCTTGCAAAAAAAAATTTTAAAAGATCATCAGAATTTATATAAGTAATACATTCATGGCAGAGTGGCAACCCAGGACTCAAGTATGATGAAAGAAGTTTCTATGGTTTTCCTGGTATCAACCTCAGGATTGTGTCTCCTTCTATCATCTTGGCAACTGGGCAAGTAGGTGGCAAAGTATATAGAGCACTGGCCTTGGAGTCAAGAGGTCAGGAGTTCAGATCCAACCTCAGATGCTTAACTGTTACTAGCTGTGTGACCTTGGACAAGTTACTTAACTGCTTCACATCTAGAGCTAACTTCAGTCATCCTGATTCATGTCTGGCCACTGGACCCAGATGGCTCTGGAGGAGAAAGTGAAGCTGGTGACTTAGCACAGCCCCCTATCACTCAAATCCAATTCACGTGCTTGTCATGGAATCACCTCCCTGATACTGTGCTCTTCTTCAAAATGAAAGACAAATATTATTATCATTATCATTATCATTATCATCATCATTATTATTATTATTATTATTATTATTATCTTGGCAACTACAATTCTCCCTACAACTTGAGTCCTCCTAGAGCAAAAGTACAAAGACTCATGTGGCAGAAATGTCATTGGAAAAAATATTGGAGAGGACAACCAGAGACCAGGAGAGGGAGAAGGATAGGCCTCTCTGGGTTCACAACAGTTACACCTAATCAAATCTCTTCTAACTTCACATTTTCTCTTTACACTGTCTCCCTTACTTATCTCTTCTATCATTTGTCTCCAACCAACAAATTCATACTATATGGAAACAGAAGTCATACTGGAGATGTCTTTAGCAATGGCAATTGCCTAAAAAAATATCACCCAGAGATTCCTGGCTTGCATCCATCTCAACAGACATACCACTCACTAGGCAACAATCACTCAGATGATACTGAAAACTATTCTATGAGTATAAAGAGTGGCATCTTCACAGTGAAAACAGCACTGGTCATTTTAAGGGTGGACTTCAAATGCTCTTAAAAAAATTCGTTCATACTGCTAAGAATTGGTATTCAAAGAATATGAGGTATTAGAACTTTCTGACTACAGGAAATTGATAACAGATTTTCAAGGATGCTCTCCAAGGCATTGGCAGAGTTTATAAGACAGAGTCAATATCATTCATCCCATCTGGATCCAGCTATTGAACCAATTCATTTGGAAACTAGGTCTCAGTACTCTAAGTCAGGAATTCTTAAATTGGAACCCACAAATTTGTATTTTTTAAAAAGTATTTTGATAACTGAATTTCAATATAATTATTCTTTATAATCTTAAGTATTTTATTTTATGCATATAACATTATTCTGAGAAATGGTCCACAGGCTTTACCAGATTGCCAAAAAGATCCATGAAACACACAGAAAGATTAAGAACCCCTGCACAATATAAAGCATGATCATCTAATCAAGCAAAGGTATCCCTGAGTTAGTTGCACAGACCTGAGAGTCTAATGATAAGGTGAGACTTTGTATGGGCTAAAATATCCTTTTAATAGACAAAAGACCCTCCAGACTCAACTAAATTCAATAGGCATTTATTAAGAGGCTGTTATGTACCAGGGTACCAAGGTAAGGATAGAAACATAAAAATGGAGATTAGCCCCCCATCATTCTCAAGGGGTTATTCTCCTGGAGGGACATATCACATGTATTAATTAGTATAATACAAAGTAATCTGGATGAAGAGAAAACAACAAGGACTGAAACAACAGGGGAAGCTTCAAGGAAGAAGAAGCACCTGAACCAAGCCTTGAATGAAGTTAGATGTAGAGATGAGGAGAGAATAGAAGCTGGGCATTTGTGTAAAGAAAAGGAGAATACAGAGAAAACTACTTCTCAGGTTTGGCTGAAACACAGAAAACATGAAAAGGGGTCATTTGAAACCAATAGGGAAAAGTAAGTTAGAACTATATTGTTGAGGGATTTAAATGACAAGCCAAGGAATTTGTATGATAGCCTCAAGGCAATAAGAATAAATAATAACTCACAGAGGGTTCCCTTAGTCAAGCATCTTCAAATTTTCTGTTGCCCCTGAAATCTTCCTAGTAGCTCTGTATTCTATAATAATACTTGCAATCACAACAACAATAGCTGATTTATTTAGTTCTAAAGTTTGCAAAGTCTTCAAATCATACCTGAGGTAAGTGTAAATATTATCCCCATTTTTTACAGTTGAGGAAATCGAGGCAAACAGAAGTCATGTGATTTGCCCAGGGTTATTCACCTAAGGTAGTATTTGAGGTCATCTTCCTGTCTCCAAGCTTTGCACTCTATTCACCATGCTCTCAGTTGCTTCTATGCCAAAATTTAGCATTATCAGACTTGGAGGATAACACAATGTAGAAGTGACTTAATTCCCTTAGAGTTCCTAGGTGTTTAATGGCCTCTGAGCACCTTCAGTTATATCATAATTTAGTTTCCATGACCATTGCTGTTGGGCCATATTGAAATTCTGCTCATACTAGACCTGTTTACTCAAATTGAATTGACATTCTCTTGTAGAATTATTAGAGTACTCAATCATCACTTATTAAATAACATCATTTCTATGGGAAAATTAACTTGAGTTGTAATCTCAGATAGGTAGTTCCTATGGAGGCAGCAGGGCAAAACACAAAAGATTTTGTAGAAATTGGGCCACTCTAAGTTAACTATCCCTAAATCAGGGCTTGTATCATTCAAAACATTTAAAAATCACATGGAAATGGTACTACTGACATTTTATTAATAACTATTTGTGACCACTATCATAACATAATGACCAGTAGTAGAATTTTCCGGTGTTGATTAAGAAATATAAGATAGTGGCAGTTTTTGACTGGTTAAGGCTGCCATAGAGTTCCTCATATTATAATAGTGTCTTGTATATGAACCCATGAATGACTCTCTGTATGAGACTGCATGGATGGTAATGGATAGAGGGCCAGCCTGGGAGTCAGGAAGACCTGGGTTCAAGCCATGCTTCTGATAGAGACTAGTTGTATAACCAGGGACAAGTTATTAAACCTAAGAGTCTCAGGCAACTTTCTAATAGATGCCTTTTTGACCTTTTCCATGTCATGGACCCTTTTGGCTGTCTGTTGAAGCTTAAGGACTCATTCTCAGAATATTTTTAAATACACAGGATGACAAAGGAAATGAATGATATTGAAATTAATAAGATTAATTTCCCCATCCAAGTCTACGAACCCCCTGAAATCTATCCACAGACTCCTTGGAAACTGAGAGTTGGATCCCTTGTTCATGCTCCCTGCTCCTATTATCAATTATACACCAATGGGAGTTTCCTTACATTGGTAAGATTTCAGATCTGAATAAAAATCTTCAAAGAGAATCTCTCAGGCATTATGCATTAACACAGGACTTCAGAATGCTCAAACATTAACACAACAACAGTGAAATAAAGGGGTCTGCCCTCAGGAAAAAGGTCTGGTTCCACAAAAGGAGTCATCGACACATAGGCACAGAATGTAAAATCAAATTGATTTCCCCTTGACATGTGAAGCATGCAATCCACTCACCTGCGGAGATAAGCCCAGTCTGTGAGTACTTGGGCTTATAATGTCTTTCAGACTAAACCAAACATAAGAAGAAAATGCCCCAAAGCCATTAAAAACTTAAACCCAAGAGATAGAACTGGAGATGGCTTTGTGAAAGAAATAAAGCAGACGCCAGAGGTTGCAGCTGAGTAAGCCACAGGCAGAAGCAGTTTTCAAAGTTCCAGTGCCCTGTCTAACTTTACATGTCCTGGTGTTAATAAGTTCTGGATCACTGTTAGGCTAATTACAAGGTAATTTTACCAACTGAATATTATGATAAGCTTTGAGTACTGTTTAATTGGTGGTTTTTCCACCGTTGAAAGATCAGCTCTTCCTGGGAGGGGAAAAAAAGAAACTATCAAGAGAAGGGAGAAAAACAAAGAAAAAAAGGAAAAACTGTCAAGTGGGCAGCTGCACTTGTTAAACAGGGATGGGAGAGTAGTTCTTAAAGGTGGACTTTTACTTAACATTTTTATTAGGTTTTTGCTTGTGTTGAAATCTAGTAGATTTGATCACCGCTGAAAAAGGACCTCCCCCTATTTCCCCAAAAGGAAAAAGACTAACCGTTCAGTAAGAAAGAAAGTGAAAAAGAAGAAACACACCAAGATGTTTCACACCAAATCAGTGTGTGTTGCCCCAAGGCCAGGACAATTACCTTACTAAAGCTGGCATCTATTAAAACAGCCTCCTTAAGGGTTTGCTATTTAACCCCTTCCAGCCAGGATGCTGCCATGGCTAGGGCTACCAGAGACCAGTTTATGAACCAGAGGCAGAGTGACCAAGAGAGGCTTGAACATTTCAGCTGCTAACTCCTTTCATGTGGCTCTTTTTATAGCTGGCACATTTGCAGTCAGACCAAACAGCCCTGGTGGAAATGTGGCTTAAATTACCCTTCACAATGCACTGGATCTAATGAGCCTACTCCCCTAGCTCATGTAATAAGTAGGTGTCAGAACTCCACACTGCAGAGAGCCTTTGTGATCTTCACAGGACAGTTATCTCAGAACCCTGCGGTGTAGACAGAGACTGGTCCACAGTTTAACAGATGAAGGCCTCAGAAGGGGACAGTTTAAAACTGCTCCTCTGCAAAATACCCAAAAGATTACAAAGAAAGGGGGGATGGGGCAAGTAAGTAAAGACAGAAACAAGTAGGGTAGTATGAAGAGTCCACTATTATAACTGGGGCGTGGAATGGCCTTCTTAACCTCAGAGTTCTGGAGCCCTTCACCCCATTCAAGCACAGTGAATTGGAGCTTTTCTCCCCCCCATCTCTTTTGTGTCCCTTGACTGAATAAAGTTTTATTTTTAAGTGTCCTCAAAAATTTTTAAATACCTCTGTCTGTCTCTCTATCCCTAGCTTTCTCTCTTTTTTTCCTCTCGCTTTTTCTTTGCTCTCTTGTTCTTTGAACTCTGACAACTCTTTTACTCTTTGTATCCTCCTATTTCTCTGTCATTTCCCTTCTTTACTCTCTCTCTCTCTCTCTCTCTCTCTCTCCCTCTGTACTCTCCATATTTTTTAATCTTTCAATTATTCTGTCTGGTCTCTCCTCTCCTCTGTCTGTGCATGTCTCTGTCTCTCCATCTCTCCGTCTCTCTGTCTCTCTGTCTCTCTCTGTCTGTCTGTCTGTCTGTCTCTCCCTCTCTCTCTCACACATACACACACACACACACAGACACACACACACACACACACACACACACACACACACACACACACACAAACAGAAAAGCACACAGAACTCTTCATACAAAGAGTGGGCTCCAGACAAAGAGCAAGAAAACCACCCTGACAATCAGCTCTCTTGTTGTCGGCCTCAGCAGGGACCCTGAGGATAGAAGGCAGCCAGGGCCAGGGAGTCGCCTCTGACCTCTCAGGGCCTGGGGTGAGCCTCAGTGCCTCGGGGGTCACTAAGAGCTTTGTGCAGCCACTCTAGGAGTTGGGGCCATCCTGAGAAGGTCCTGTCTCCCCACCTCCCTTTGCACAGCTGTGGGCCCCCAATGCTCCACAACAAATACCACATTCAGGGCCCTTCTTTTCATTTGCATAATTTGTTAATGACTAAATTAAATCACTTCTAAATAGTGAGGAGAGATTTAACTTTGCCTCACTCCCCACCTCTCTCCTCCACCAGCTATGAAAACTTCTCTTACTGCCTGCCTTAAAATACGACTTCTGCTTACAGCTGATTCCACCAGCTGTTTCATATCAAGTCTGAACGGTTTCTCTATGACACAGAAAGCTTAGACAACAGGCAAACCTTTCTGCATTAAAGGGTAATCTGAGAATAATCTGCCATAAAACATCCAGAAGTGCACCAGCTGTAGTCGGATACTTCCTATAAATCACAACACAGACTTCATGGATCTTAAAAATAATGACTCTTTAAAAAAATACAGATTTCAATTAAAGAAGGGGCCCGTACCTCAATCACTAAGTCAGCAGGGTAATTTCATGACACATTAATAAACAGCTACTTAGTTTGTGTTTAGGGGTGCAACATAGAACTAGTAGCTATGACTGGTAAAAAGAGAGGTGCCCACAAATACAGTTGAGGCAGGACCTCCCCATTTCCACACAGTCACATTCACTTTTGGAACGTCTGATAAGACAAAAGGAGTGTGAGAAGGGGGAGAGAAACATATTTTTGAAAATATCAGCAGTTCTGACAATCTTGGTGCTTAGAAATTACAATGGATCCCCAGGGTTGTCCTGAGCAGATACAGTGAAGTCAGTTCTCTTTGTAGTCCACTAATTGTATTAATTAATACTTACAATCATGGATCTGGAGTAGGAAGGACCCTTAGAATTCATCTAGCCCAACCTTTTATTTGATAGGTCCTTTGGTCGATAAATATTAAATTCCCAAGGTATGACAGACCCAAACTAAGCCCCTAAGGATAGAAAGAAAGGTAAAAGATGATCTCCCACACCCTCAAGAAGCTCACAGTCTAATGGGGGACAACATGTTAACAACTCCATACAAACAAGCTATGAGCAGGATAAGTTGGAGATACTCAACAAAGGGAAAGCACTAGAATTAAGAGGGATTGAAAAGCAAGGCCAAGGGAGTAGCAAGGTTACACAAAGGGAGTAAGTGTTCAGAGAGGGGATTTCAGCCCATGTCCTTTGACTTTATAGCCAATGTTCTCTAAGTAGTAATACAATACGACATACTATCCATTTGGCCCTTTAAAGGTAACTTTTCTTGAGCTCTGTTTTCCTCTCATTTCTTCCCAGTGTCCAGGGCTCCAGTTCTCCACTGGACACCATCAAAACTTAACTGTCTGATGTTCATTCCTTCAGAACTTGGCTTGATAACTGCTTCCTTATCTAAAAAATTAATTTCACATAACATGCAGTGAAGTAACAATAACAAATTCTCACACAGCCATTTCTATGGTGTGATTAGATACTTCAGCCTCTAGGAATGGCACAAGATAGATGTTTCAAGTAGCTGTCAGTCTAGGAGAGAGTAGGTAATGTGGAGACAAGAGGACTTTTGGATAATGTCAACATGGGTCGTGTCTTACATGCATCCAAATAATCTGCCTTGCATATAGGTTAGATGGTTTGCTTCAACCAGTCGACCATTATTACATCTTTCTTTAATACCTTTCGAAAGGGTCAAGAAAAGTCCCATGGTAACTCCATGACTTCTCAGAAGTCTTCTATCACTGATAATCTCCCCTCCCCCTTACAACTTTAATAAGCTAGCTATACAACAAAACAATAACAAACTTCCTCAATAATTCAGTGTTTGTTTTTTGCAGTCTTCCCCCCCCCCATTTTACAAAGGGAACAATATAATAAGGGAGTCTTGCTTTAAGTGAAGAAAACGGGTGGAGGAAGTGCTTATAAAACCACACTTGATTCTTAGGTTATTTCCCAATTTCTGTCAGCAAGCTGAAAGTGAGAGGGAGTTACAGTAAGACCTCATTAATTCCAACCCTGCTCATTTGGAATGTGTGATAACTGGAAGAGAGGTTGGGTTGACGGTTGCCTTTTCACTATCTATGAATAAAAAGGGGTTGCTAAGCAAATTAACAGTGTAAATAGGATGGAAAGTGAATAAATTGTTTTCAAGTGCTTCAGAAACACATATTTACCAAAAAAAATTGATCTGCTAATTACATATCATACAACACATTATGGCATGCTAGGTTTAGAGTCAGGAAGAGTGGGTTCAAATGTTGCCTTTGACATTTCCTGGCTTTGTCATCTCTAGGGGATGACATCTCTGAACCCCAATTCCCTTGTCTGCAAAAAAAAGGGTGATAATACCTCTGGTATCTATTTTACAGGATTATTGGGAGATTCAAAATGATATAATATTTGTGTAAAGCTAAAGGAAAAGTTGCATGGTGTCTGGCATATAGTAGGCACTTACTGCATGCTTTTTGAGTGATGGAAAATCCCCACTTTATAAATGCCAATTGTGGTAAATATTATTGTCTCTTCATTGGAGCCAATCTCATGAAAGACCTCAACTAGGCAACAATTTTCTAGCTTAGGAATTAGCCAGCATTCAAGAGAAACAAAATAGTTTAATTTCTTATGTGATGGTTTATAATTCACAGT
Organism: Macrotis lagotis; assembly: GCF_037893015.1. Classification (NCBI taxonomy): domain Eukaryota; kingdom Metazoa; phylum Chordata; class Mammalia; order Peramelemorphia; family Peramelidae; genus Macrotis; species Macrotis lagotis. The sequence goes on along the minus strand of NC_133658.1, from coordinate 158,543,679 downwards.
TGTCAGCAAGTCAGATGGATTTTTTCCTCCAATTATACAAATGAATGATGTTTCTTTTCATTGCTTTGAGTTTTGAATCTTACTTCAAGCAACATTTCTAATGCCAATGTAAAATTTTATTGAGTTTTTTGGGGGTTAGAGTTTTTTCCTTTAGATTTTGAGCAGAAATGTAAATAAGAAAATTAATTGGTCACTTTGGGTCTAAGCACTTTGTCTTATGACATTGAGTAGTTGGCTTTAATGATAAACACTGATACATTTATTAACAGAAAGCATTTTTCAGAAATCAATATACCAAGAAATGTAAAGATAAAAACTAGGTCTTTAAATGTGTTATTTGAAGATAATTATCAAATTAATTAATTATCAAATCTTTGATACATTCAAAGAATTTTACTACAACTTCAGATATAGTTTAATACAAACATCATGTTTTTTTAAATAAAAAGGGAATGTGAGAAAAAAGTATCTAATTCTATAAACTCTTAATTATCTAGTTTTATAACCAAAAACATTGTCAACCACAAAAATATATTTGAAGTAAAAAAGTTCAAAAATGAATTTAAAGGCTATTAAATCATAAACTGGGCAGAATGGAATTTTTCATATGGCTCAAGGGACATGCCCTCATTAATAAACAATTCTCACACCAAAGTCTTCCAGAGGCAATTAAAATTAAAATCTACTTGAAAAGAGAAATCTTATTTTTACAGAATCACTGTTATAAAAGATATCACTAACCATTTAGTTCAATCCATTACTCCAACTGAATCCCATCTATAGTATATTCAAAGGAGTCCTCTAGTGTTGTTTTGAAGACCTCCAGTGAAGGAGAGCCCACAACACTTGCTAGGCTATTCCATTCTGATTTGAGACAGCTCTAATTGTTTTGTCCTTCATTTGTGAAGACCATAACATCAGGGAGGTGGTGTTATGACAAGCTCATGAACTGGATTTGAGTGAGGAGGTGCTGTGCTAGGTCACCAGCCTCACTTTCTCCTCCAGAGACATCTGGGTCCAGTGGCCAGATAGGCATCAGAATGACTGGAGATGGCCATGGATGTGAAGCAATCAGAGTTGTGTCTTGTCCAAGGTCATACAGCTAGTAAGAATCAATTGTCTGAGGCCAGATTCAAATTCCTGTCCTGTTGACTCCAAGGTCAGTGCTCTATTCAGTTTGCCACCTAACTGCCCTTTTACAGCTCTATTTATTAGGAAGTTTTATTGTAAGTTTTTTTCTGACACCAACCTTAAATATTCCATACAAGTCTATTTTTTCTTTCCATGATGGTCTTTCAAATAACCTGCATACAGCTAATATATCTCCTACCATCCCACTTCTCCCCAATTCTTCTCTTCTTTTTCCCAAGCTAAGCATTCTCAGTTCTTTCAACAAATTTTCTAATAGCATCAATTCGAGACCCTTTATCATCCTCCATTATCCAAACTACTAGTGTCCTTCCTAAAAATGTGATGAACAGCAAAAGTTGAAATGACTTCAAATCATTGCACATGTATTATATACTATTACTTGAAAGACACTGTTGTTAAAATGTCAGCAAAAAACATCAACTCCTCTCAGAGATTTTATAGTCTAATAGATTGTTAGAAAGACAAATAACCTACCTTCTTGCACTCTTACCTCCACCTAACAGCAAACATATATTTTCTTACCTGTTCTTTAGCTACACTACTGCCTATGCATGCAAAGCTCTCCTTCCTCCCCCCTATATCTCTGTCAGCTGAAATCTTACCAAGATTTACCACTTATCAAGAGTTAGCTCAAATGTTCCTTGCCCCTTCCCCCATCAGTTCTTCTCTCTGCTCTCAAATGAGTGACTTCCCAAGTAATTATCCTTTTTCCTCAAAATTCTCAGTCTTTTGTCCATATCTCTATTTTTTTAGGTTTTTGCAAGGCAGTGGGGTTAAGTGACTTGCCCAAGGTCACAGCTAATTATTGAGTGTCTGAGGTGGGATTTAAACTCAGGTCCTCCTGACTCTAGGGACAGTACTCTATCCACTGCACAATTTAGCTGCCCCTTATATCTCTATTTTCAAATGAGACAATATTTGTCAAGTACTTATCATATTGGCTGGAACATAAGAGGCTCTTAATAAATACCTAACCCCTTCCTGTATTTTAATATCTTAATTATTGGTATATAAGGAGTTTTCCAACTAGATTTCCAACTAGATCCAACTAGATTTCAAGTTCCCTGAGAACAGAAGCTTGCTCCTCTAATCTTTGGAGTTTCCTTAGTATATCTCAGAACCTGATCCACAGGAGATCCTTGATGACTGTTGATTTTACTGGCAAAAATCAAATCACCTTTCCTGTTCCCACAGTTGCTAGTATTCATTCTTTTTCTTTTCTTTTTTTAGGCAGGAAGGGGTAGGGGTTATGGATTGCTGTTTAGTGACTTGCCTAGGGTCATTCAACTATAAAGAGTCTGAGATCAGATTTGAACTCTGGTTCTCCTGGCTCTAGGGCTGGTGTTCTATCTACTATGTCACCAAAATGACTTTGTAAATTATATTTTCTAATCTTTGCCTATGTTTTATCCTCCCTCCACTTCCTGCCCTTGTAAAATAGGAACTCTTTAAGAGAAAAAGGGAAAAAATTGTTTCATTCTTTGACCTCATATCCCTGGAACTTTGCACATATTTGTCCCCCTGACTGGAACATACTTCCTATAGAGTATATGAAAAGTCCGCATTCCATATAAATGGATTGCCAACTGGATATGATTAAAATATATTCTACTCATCAAGTGGAGAGCTTCAAAAACTTGCCTTCTTCATGGTCAAAATCAAGGACAAAGACTCAATAACATAAAGAAACAGAGACCAAACAGGGAAAACAATGTGGAATCTATTTCTTCAACATAAATAACCCTCTGCATAAATTCTCTCAAAGGTTCTATTTCATGATTCTGAATGTTTGGGGTTAATGTTTTAGTGCCACAGACGTGAGATAAGTGCAGGCTTTGATGGGACAGAAGTGAACATATGTCTAAAATGATGGATGTGCTAAAGGGGCAAGGTGCAGTCAGAGAGAGGAGTGCACATGCATCACAGAAACATGGGCAATTCAAAGCTTTTTATGGGGTTTCTCCCCTAAAATAAAACTTGACTAAATACCAACCAGTTATGGAGTTTGTGGCCTCTCACCATGGCTTTATGTTTACTCTTTAGGAAGAATAGAGGTCTACCTCAACAGAGAATAGTCATGAAATAGTATCTACAACCTAGACTTTCACTGTCTTTCCTAAAAGATGATCCACCACCTAACCACTAAGCAGGTGAAAAAGAGAGTCTGTGATTTTTCCATCAACAAAAAAAGGGGGGGGGCGTTTTACAATTCCCTACCTCCTTGTAAAGAGAAGAGGGAATTCATTTTTCTTAGGATTAAGCAAACAACTCTATACGATTATTTGGAGATTAACCCACACCTTGGCGGTGCAATGATGTGTGACTATAAACGCTAATGGCATCCATCACCCAGCAAAGGCTGGAATACAACAAACACTCAACCGAAAGTGTTTGTTATGTAGGTTATAGAATGTTACCGTTCAGTGTTGCAGAGGGAAGGCAGTGATTTTCAGAAAGTCTTTTTGGTTGCTTTTGTTGACTTAAGTTAGCTAAGAGGAAAGCTGTCAGGGAGCTCTCACATTTACAATGTAGCCACAAGATGACAAAGAATGCTTTATATTCCTAAGGTAGCCTGGCTGATGTATTCCACAGAACCTCCTGGGTGGGGGCAAAGTCCCTTCAACAATCTCAGGAGTAATTCTAGGACAATCTGTAACCCACCATGCCTAATTGCGGTTATAAAAAGCTGAAAAACAAAATAAAAACAGGAACGTGCTTTGCATGTTTTCAGCATTCAGCCTGACGTGTTTATAACATCAAAACTAGGTGACTGCTTCCCCTGAAACTACATTAATGTGACTCACCAGTTGCCCAAGTCAAAGCTGTAAATGCTGCTCTTCTCTCAGATGATATTGCCCATTTAATAAAAATATACAAATATATATCCCTCAAAAATTTTAGGATAATATAAAAATGGCCTGGAAACAGTCAACAAACATTCAATCAGTGTCCATTAAAATAACAATAAAAGATATTTATATAACACTTTAAATTTTGCAAAAATGGTTTATATACATTGGACTATTGCAATGGTTTCCTAATTGGTTTCTGGCTCCAAGTTGCTCCTCTCTCTTGCACCCCAACTATCAAAGTGATTCTCCTAAAGTACAGGTCTGACCCCATCATCATCTAACTCAATCAATTACGGTGGTTGCCTATCATCTCTGGGTTAAAATATAAACTGCTCCTTGGTTTTTAATGTCCTTCATTACCTGGCCTCAGCTCATCTCTCCAGCTTCCTTATATCCTACTCTCCTTGCATGTTGCAATCTCACAATACTGGTCTTTGGGTTGCTGTTCATACCTGCCCCTATACCTCCTGTCTTCTTGAGTCTTTACATCAACAGGGGTATCCCATGCTTGGAATGCTGTGTCCTTACCTCTGCCTCAAGGAAGCCCTTCCTTCCCTCAAGACCCAGTTCAAGTTACCACTTCCAAAGCACGGTTTTTATTGATCCTCCTCAACTAGGGAGTCAGGTAGTAGAAATGGATAGAGCACTAGATCTAGTTCAAAAACCTGAGTTCAAATCTAGCCTCAGCTGTGTACTAGCTTTGTGACCCTGGGCAAAACACTTAATTGATGCTTGCCTCAGTTTCCCCATCATAAAGTGCAATATTAATAGTACCTATCTCTCAAGGTAGTTGTGAGGATCAAATGAAATAATATTTGTAAATTACTTAGTATTGTATGGTACATAGAAGGGGCTTAATAAATGCTTGACCCCTTTGCTTTTTTCCCCTACTGTCTTCCCTCCCTATTTATTTTGCATATATGCATATTCCTCCTTTCTCTTTCTTTCCTCTCTCTCTCTCTCTCTCTCTCTCTCTCACACACACACACACACACACACACACACACACACACACACACACACACACAACACTCCCATGATAGAATGGAAGTTCCTTGAGAGCTGGGGAGTCTTTCAATTTTGTCTTTGTATTTCCAGCACCATACTCATAGTATGTTTGTTCATTGATCCATGACCTCATCTTAGGCCCACAACCACTCTGTGTGAAGTGGTCCCTACAGATTCTATCTTCATTTTTATACATAAGGAAATTGAGGACCAGAGAGATTAAGTAATTTGTGCCCAATCGCATTACCAATGTCAAAGGTGGGATTGGAAGCCAAGCCTTGCTGCCTCCAAGCCCAGTCCTTTAACATCATTCATACTACATCTCCCAAGTTAGTTAGTTAACGTCCAATTAAAGCTAGTAAGAGGTAGAGATGAGATTTCCAGGCTAACATTCTGTCTCTTACTGCTGCCATGTACTATATGTGCTTTGAAGAGAGACTCGAAGCTATCTCTGTTCAATCAATCAATCAACATTTATTACTTGTTATTTATTGCTGCTATTAAGAGGTTTATTACAATGCAGAGTAACATATGGTGAATGGCAAATGATTGTGCAGATAAGAAATACTATAAGAACAGTCACAGGCTGGAGTGGCTCAGATTGATTCCTTGAGAGGCAACTGTTAAATTTTCAGGGTGAACATTTATACCTAGCAAACACTACCAATAGTGGCTTAATTTATTATTTTGTTGATTTTCTGCACTTAAGAAAATAATAAAGTGTTAATGATACAAATCAAACTTAACTGTGGGTCATGCTTTCATTTAGGAGGGGAGGGAAAGCAAGAAGCCAACTGTTAAACATTTATCAACATACCACTGGGAAAAAGAATTCAGAAGTAGAGACTGTCATCTAGGTGGACCTTCAGAAATAATCTGAGTCTTAAAATCTTTTAATATCACAGAATCACAAAATTAGAAAGGACCTCAAAAGCTACTTAGCTGTACCTGAAAGGATGACTTTTGAAATCATCTCTTTCAAACATCAATCTCATTGTACAGACCCAGAAATGTAGCTTCAGAAAGAAATGGCTTTTCTGAAAGTCACAGAAGAAGTAGCAGAACTGGGACTAGAATTCAAGTCTTCTGTCTTTCCAGTCTAGCACCCTTGCCCAATATCATACCACTTGAGCTAGTGTGAACAGGACTTTTCTGGACAAAGAGGAGTGGAGGCCAAATTCCATGAGGGACATGGCCTCATATTCTAAGTAGGAAAAACTGCATGAGGAAAGACAAAGTTGTAGACATGTCTAAGTCATTTGGAGGGGACAAAAAGTAAGCCAATTTGTTTTGTTTTGCTTTAATTTATTAAGGCAAGGGGGGGGATAAGTGACTTTCCCAAGGTCACACAGCTAGGTAATTATTAGTTGTCTGAGGCCAGATTGAACTCAGGTCCTCCTGACTCCTGGGCTAGTGCTCTATCCACTGCACCAGCTAGCTGCTCCCAGTAAGTCAATTTGGCTAGAGCAAAAGTTTTAGGGAAAAAAGTGACAAAAGTCTGAAGAGAGGTGTGGAAGTCAATTAAGTTACATAAAAACTTGAATGCCTGTCTAAAGAAACTGGCCTTTATCCAACAGACACTGTAGATCCATTGATGGATTTTGAGTAGGTGATCAACTCAATCAAAGCAATATATTAGGGAAATTAATCTGGCAATATAGGACAGGGGTGGAGAGCTAAAAAAACAAATATTCTCCCTTCATTTTCTTTTTGAGGCAATCAATTGACTTTAAGATAATTCAAATGACTTGACTAGAGTAACACAGCTAATAAACTTCTAAGAGCTGCATTTGAAATCAGGTCTCTTCCTGACTAGAGCTCTAACCCCTGTACTACCTAGCTATCCCATTCATTACCTTAATATCTCTGGGGTAAGGTGAGGTGGGTGAACTAGACAATCTCTTAGGAGCCTTCCAGTTTAAATCCTGTGATCTTCATAGAAAGGAAATAACATCCACTCTTCATTAATAAATGGTTAATGTGAAGAAAACAAAGTAAAATACAGAATCACAGGAATTCAAAGGACAACATTAGGAAAGCCACATGTGAAAGAGAAAAATAGCACTCAATTTTAAGTCAGAGGACTTGAGTTCAAATCCCAGCTAGATGGCACAATGAATAGGGAGGTAGGAAGACTTGAGTTCCAGTTTGATCTCAGACACTTGCTAGTTGTGTGGTCTTGGTCAAGTCACTTAACCTGTCTTGGCTTCAACTGTAAAAATAGGATAATAATATCACCTACCTCCAAGGTTGTTGTGAAGATCAAATGAGAGAATATTTGTAAAGTCCTTAGTTAGCATTTATTAAGTACTTAATAATGGCTAATTTCTTCTCTTCTTGCTTTCTTAGCTTTGGTATTTGCTAAGGTTGCCACATAAGTTATTTAAATCTCTCCAGGCCTCAGTTCCCTCACTTGAAAAATGAATGAGAGATTGGACTTCTCCTAAGAAGAAGGGGTATGTCTGAATATCATTCAGCACCTCCACAAAACGTCCCATGACCTACCAGGTCTTTCAAGTAGTTCTCAATCAGACTTTTAAAGGGAAAAAATTAAGTTGTCCTAATTGCAAATAAGAGTCCTAAATATTAGGAAAAGATAGCATAAGGACTAATAAATGAAAAAATGAACAAAGAAATCTTCAAAATTCTTACAATGAGGAAGGTAATAACAAGGACTTATTCATTTCTTTTCTTTTCTTTTTGTCCAGAGCTTTCATTTTATTGATGTAGGGGCTCTCAGTGAAGAAACACTTTCATTCAATGTAAATCAACAACTATTCAGCAATTTATAGCCCCAGTTAACAGCTGCCCCTCAACTAAGAAAGATTTGCTCAGGATAAGATAGTAAGTTTGTGTCTGAGACACCTGAACTCCCATCTTCCTATCTAGATCTCTATACCACACTGCCTCTAAAGGACTTAAGAACTGAATGAAAGAAATACATTTTCTGGAAATTTCTAAAATGCTTTATTAGGAATTAAAATAATAGTAATTTTTCTTAAAATATGCCTTGCAGAAAACCCACTCAATAAAATCTTGGTTGAATTGAATTGAAAGGAAAAAGTAGATGTACATAATACATCTAGGATGTAAGATCACAGATTTAAAATTGGAAGGGACTGCATAGACCATTTTCTCTCACTTTACAAATAAGGAAACTAAGACCCAAGAAGTTAAGTGACCTATCCAAAATTACACAGGTGATAAAAGGCAGGACCTGAACTCGGGTGTGTGAAGGGAGGGTCAATATTTTTCCAATGTCCAACTATACTGCTTCCCCATCAAGTTTGCTTTCAGCAATGAAAAAATGAGGAGATTTTTAATCTAGTTGAGACTTAAATTGTGACTCTTCAGGCACAGAAATCATGGAAGATTCCTAAATAAAAGATTTTTTTGACAAAGGCACATATTGATTCTCTGAAATGATGTCTGGAAACAGCAGCATCCTTCTTTGTCACCCTCAGAAGTCATTTTGCCTGAGGAAGATCAGTCTAGACAACAGTGGGGAGGGAGGAATGCCAAGGATCTATGATATCATTGAATCATCTCTGGACAAGGAGGTCTGGCCCATTCTGGAATGCCCCTGAGGATTGAATCTGCTTTAAGGAATTTAAATATCCTCTGGCTCACCTTGAAAAAAGGAGAAGCAGTCTTAGGCTTTCCTATGCCCAGATTAGCCTCATATACTAGTATTCAAGTATATGAAGGGCTGGCATGTGGAACAAAAAATAAACTTAAAACCATTTGGCCATAGAAACAATGGATGGAAGCTGTAAAATGGCAAATTCAGACCTGTCAAAAGGAAAAAACAATAACCTCCCAACAAATAGGACTATCCCAGTATTGAATAGGAAACCCAGGAGGTAGTGGCATTTGTCCTGCAGCAAGGCCTACATTACTAATGATTCAGGTAATGACAGAAGGAATTCCTATTCAAGTATGGCTAGACTCTCGAATTACTGAAATCCCTTTCAGCTCTAAAATTCTGTGACTATGACTCCCTACACATACAGATGTATTTATGTGTGTAGATTGATAGATAATAGAGAGATACACACACAGATGTATTTGTGTGTGTAGATTGATAGATAATAGAGAGATACGCACTCATGCATACACACACACACACACACACACACAAACACACAGAGAAAGGAATCAGGAAGACTCATCTTCCTGAGTTCAAATCTGGCCTCAGACACTTACTAGTTGTGTGACCCTGGACAAGTCACTTAAATCAGTTTACTCATCTTTAAATGAACTGGAATTTCTGGCAACTAAGATGGAGGAATAAGTAGTAAATCATCATAACTCTTCCATATACACTGCCAAGCACTCATAAAATAGTGCCCCCCTAAACAAATCCTGGAACAACAGAACCAGCAAAAAGATGGAGTAAAAGAATCTTTTAGCCCAAGAAATCTGGAAGATTGGCAAGAAAAGCCTGTCTCACTCAGGTAAAGGGGAACACATTCCAGGAAAGGAAGTTTATCAGCAAGCCAGAAGCAAGTCCCACCTCAGCAAACCTTCAGAAGATCCTGAGCCCCAGTGTAGTGGAGCAAGCAAACACCAACTCACATACACACCACACACACACACACACACACACACACACACACACACACACACACACACACCTGCTTCAGCATAACCAGGGGAGTGAGGCTCCGAAGAGCCCCAGGCAAACAGCAGCCAGACTTCCATGTGTTTCAGTGTAGCTCTGGGGAAATGCAGAAATATTCACCAGCACATGCCAGACACCAGCAATAGGACCCAGACTCACACCAGTAAGTTGTGACACCTCTATAGTCTCCAGCAACAATTGTCACCCTCCCATCCCTCAACACAGCACCAGACATAAGGGTCCCCTGTGAACCTCAGGGAAACATCAGTGCAGCTTACAGCCCCAGGTACAAGAAGCCTGAGATAATGCCCTTTTCACCCTGAGTACAGAGTTCAAATTTAATGAAAGGGAAAAGGTCAAAAAAAGAGGAGTAAAAGCAACAACAACAACAACAACAACAACAAAAAGAATTTGATCCTTGCCAGGGAAATATAAGACACAAACTAAGAAGAAGACAACAATCTCAAAAAGCCTATGAGCAAAACCCCAAAACAAATGGGAAATGGTCTCAAACCCAGAAAGAACTCATGGAAGAGCTCAAAAAAGCTTAACAATCATACAAGAGAGGTGGAAGAAAAATTGGGAAAAGAAATGAAAGAGATACAAGACAATTATGAAAAAAGAATCAACAGCTTGGAAAAAGGAAGCAATTGCTTAAAAGTAGAATTAGCCAAATGGAAAAGGAAATACAAAACAATGCTTTAAAAGTTAGAATTGGACAAGTAAAAACTAATGAGGACAGAGATAATATCTTTCAAGAATTATAAGGGAAAACTGCCCTGATATCCTAAAATCAAAAGGCAAAATAAACATAGAAAGAATCATCTTAGGAAAGAGTTTCCAAAATAAAACCTCCAAGAAACATTATAATCAAATAACAGAACTATCAAGTCAAGGAAAATCTTCTAAGTGAACAGAAAGAAACAATTCAAATATTAGGGGGCCACACTTAGGATTGCACAGGACTAAGCAGATATAATATTAAAGTATTGGGGGTTATGAAATATGATATTTTGGAAAGTAAAAGATCACCTTCTCAGTGAAATTAAGCATAATACTTCAAGGGGGCGGGGGGTGGGAAATGGTGAATAGAAGGATTCAATGAAATAAAAGGATTTCAAGTTTTCATAAGAAGAAGACCAGAACTGAACAAAAAGCTTAAGTTTTAATAATCAACATCCAAGAGAAACTCAAAAGAGGAAAGGAAAACGTAAGTGATTCAATGGATCCCTACAAGGAAAGATGATAGTTGTAATTCTTAAAAAATTGGACCACTAATATATACATAGACAGAGGGTATGGGTAGAAGATAAATTTGAGGTAATGACATAAAAAATAATTAATGGGGGTGGCTAGGTGGCACAGTGGATAGAGCACTGGCCCTGGAGTCAGGAGTACCTGAGTTCAAATCCGGCTTCAGACATTTAATAATTACCTAGTTGTGTGGCCTTGGGCAGGCCATTTAACCCCATTGCCTTGCAAAAAACCTTAAAAAAAAGAAAAAATAAATAATTAAGGGATGAGAAAGAGTACGCTGAGTACAGAAGAAAGGGAGGGGTAGAATGGAGCAAATTATTTCACATGAAGGGGTATGAAAAAATCTATTATAGTGGAGAGAAAGATGGATGAGTAGGCAATGTGCATTGCTTGAATCTCACTTTCATCAGTATTTTTTCAAAGAGGGAATATAAACTATAGTATATTAACTATCAGTTAAATATAGAGACTTTTCTTACCCAATAATAAAGTAGGAGGGAGGAGATTAAGTAAAGAGATTGGTAGAAGTTAGGGAAGCCTGGGAGAGGCAGCAGATAGAAACAAAATGCTATTGAGAAAAGAAAGGTTAAAAGGAAAAAGAAAACAAACAGGAGGGAAAATAGAATAAAGAAAAATACACAGTAATCTTAACTGTGAACATAAATGAAATGAACTCCCCAATAAAACAGAAGTGAATAGTAGGGTGGATCAAAAAACAGAACCCTATAATACATTGGTTATAAGAATATACTTGAAGCAGAGAGACACACAGAGTAAAGGTAAGGGTCTGGAGCTGAATCTATTTTGCTTCAGTTGAAGTTAAAAAAAAGGGGGTAGCAATCCTAATCTCAGACAAAGGAAAACAAAAATAGCTCTACTTAAAAGAGATAAGGAAGGAAACCACATCTTGCTAAAAGGTACTATAGACAATGTAGTAATGTCAATACTAAATATATATGCACCAAGTAGGATAACATTCAAATTCTTAAGAAGTTAAGCGAGTTACAGATTCATGATCAAACAAGAAATAGAGAGCATTACAAAATGTAAAATAGATCATTTTGTTTATATTAAATTAAAAAACTTTTGCACAAACAAAACCAATGCAACCAAGATTAGAAGGAAAGCAGAGGGGAGGCTAGGTGGTACAATGGATAGAGCACCAGCCCTGGAGTCAGGAGCACCTGAGTTCAAATCTGGTGTCAGACATGTAACAATTGCCTAGCTGTGTGACCTTGGGCAAGTCACTTAACCCCATTGCCTTGCAAAAAAAAAAAAGGAAAACAGAAAGCTAGGAAACAACCTTTACAGCAAGTGTCCCTGATTTCTCAATATATAAAAATCTGAGCCAAATTTTTAAGAATGTAAGTCATTCCCCAATAGATAAGTAGACAAAGGATATGAACAGGCACTTTCCAGGTGAAGAAATCAAAGCTATCCATAGGCATGTAAAGAAGTGCTGTAGTTCACTTCTGATTAGAGAAATGCAAATTAAAACAACTCTAAGGTACCACCTCACAGTTATCAGATAAGTTAATATTACAAAAAAGGGAAAATGATGAATGTTGACAAATGTTGGCAGAGTTGTGAGCTGATCCAACCATTCTGGAGAGCAACTTAGAACTATGCCCTAGCAATGCCACTAAGAAGTCTGTATCCCAAAGAGATCATTAAAAAAAGGGAAAAGGGCCTAATCTATGCAAAAATATTTATAGCAGCTCTTTTCATGGTAGCAAAATATTGGAAATGGAGAGGGAGAGTGGTTGAACAAGCTACGAGTACAACAAGAAATAATGAAGAAGCAGATTCAGAAAATCCTGGAAAGAATTGTATGAACTGATGAGAAGTGAAATGAAAAGAACCAGGAAAACATTGTACATAGTATCAATAACATTTTGTGATGATAAACCATGAATGACTCAGCTCCTCTCAGCAACACAATGATACAAGACAAATACAAAGGATTCAAGGGGAAAACACTATCCACATAGAGAAAAAGAACTGATGGATTCTGAATGCAGATTTAAATCTACATTTTTCACTTTATTCTTTTATTTCTTTTTCTTTTGATCCATTTCTTCTTTCATAACTAATTAATTAGGAAATATGCTTTACATGATAGAATATGAATAAACTGTATCAAATTATCTACCATTTTAGGAAAAGGGGAGGGGAGGGGGAGGAGGGAGGGATACAATTCAAAATCTTGGGAAAAAAAGAATGCTAAAAACTGTTTTGATATGTAATTGGGGGGCAGCTAGGTGGTGCAGTGGATAGAGCACCAGCCCTGTAGTCAGGAGCACCTACCTGAGTTCAAATCCAGCTTCAGACACTTAGGCTACACCTAGCTGTGTGGCCTTGGGCAAGCCATGTAACCCCATTGCCTTGCAAAAAAAAAAAAATGAAAAAAAAGTGAAGGATATGTAATTGGGGGGAAATACTATTTAAAAAAAAATAAAATTAAAATAAACTGGAGAGGAAAATGGCAAACCACTGTAGTATCTCTGCCAAGAAAGTTTCAAACAGGGTCACAAAGAGTTAGATGTAACTGAAATTGATTGAACAATAATAACAAATGTTTATACATACATACACACTATATGTGAATTCACCAAATAAAAAAAATTATAATTGCATCCCCCCAAAACTCAAACCTCCAATAGAAACTAAAGTCTAAGAGGATTAAATGCACTACTTGTTATCTACAATGGCTCAGATTAGCCAGATAATTGTTTAACATTCTACTTTTTGTCACTGTGGATTCAAATTGTAATGTTGATCAGGAAAGTTAATGTTCACATTTGGAATCTAGATCAAGACGGCAGTCTCTATGGAGACACAAATATAGCAGAGTTAACAGCACCAACTATATAAAAGACTTAAAAATTAACTTTGATCCTTAACAGGCTTTTCAGAAATGACCCAAAACAGCTTAAGTTTCTTGGTTCAAAGGAACAAATTGCAGAAAATTTAGGAACCAGTGATAGTCAATTAAGGGCATCTTTTTACCACAGTGAGAAAAGCTTTCCCCAAATTTTCTTGACTGTTTTGAGTCTGACATGCTGTGTTTTGCTTTAATCATCTCATCTGTACTTTATCACCATTTAATAGTCTTGCACATGTTACACATCTAGGCACCGATACTTATATACATATACACATTCATTGTATATACATGGTCACCAATCAAAATGAATCAAGATATATATAAACACTTAACACGGGCACAACATAATGAAATTTGATTGGTCTGAGCTGGCAAAAATTTCAGTTAATGTAATTATGGGGTGACCACAAAATGACTAGGTCCCCACAAGCCATTGGACAAGCCAAAGTGAAAGAGGGGAAAGAAAGACATGAGCTAGTTTCTAGTAATAGTGAAACTCCCCGAAATGTTGGTAAAGCACCCCACAAACCTGGCATCCCAGCATCAGTAATGGCTTTCACAGTACAATTAAAATCCTTCTATCACCTATTAGCTACAAGAGAGACAGTAAAACACACTGTAGTACAGTGGAAAGGGCAATGACTCCAGAATCAGAGGTTTGGGGTTCAAATGCTAATTCTGTACTTAACTGTCTGTGTGTGACCTTTGGTAAGACACTTAACCTCTCTAGGACTGATTTCCTCCTCTATAAAAGGATAGATTAAATTAAATAATGTCTGAGGTTCTTGCTAATGCTAGGTCTGTAATTCTATGATACTAATTGACATAATGACTCTATCTTACTTGATTGAAGATAAGACTATTTCAGAAGATGGCATAATATAGTAAAAAAAAAATTAAATGGCTCCTCAAAAGACCAACATTAAAATTCTTTCATGGGCTATTCTCTCTATTCCCTACAACAGGGAAAGAAAAAAATAAAATAAGTAATAATAGCTAATATATATCATATAAAAATAATAATAACTAGTATATATGCCATTATCACTTATATGATATATACATATATACACATCCCCTTAAAGTAGGCAAAGTTTTATAAATATAATCTCATTTGAGCCACACAATAACCCTATGTATTAGGTGCTATGCTTATACCTACTTTATAGATAAGGAAACTGAAGCAAATAGGTGTTCAAATGACTTGTCCAAAGTCACATAACTAGTAAGTATTAGAAGCCTAATTTAAACTCAGGTATTCCTGATGCTAAGTTCAATATTCTATTCACTGAGTCATCTAGCTGTTTGAACAACTTGAGTATGCAATTAAAAATTTTTTCTTTTATAATAAAATCTGATTTTCTTGTAGTTATTCATAGACCTCACCTTCATATTACTTGAATCTGATATAAGTAAATTTCTGAAAAGTTGTTTACTAGATTGGTCAGTCTTATTTTTGGCAGATTATAGAGAGAGAGAGATCATTTTGGGTATCTGAAGACATAGATTCCAGTCTTGACTACAATTAATGAACTGTGTGGTCTTGAGAAATAAACATTTATTAAGCACTAAGTATATATTAGGCACTATGCTAGGCATGGGAAACATAAAGACAAAACAATTCTTGCCCTTGAGGAAATCGCATTCTAATTGGAGAAACAAAATGTGCATATAAAAATAGATATGAACATATATATCTGATATACATTTAAAGAAAATATAAATTAAGTATCTGAAAATTCAGTAGCAGGAGAAGCACTAGAAGAAAATCACAAACTTTATTGACCTCCATTTTTTCATCTATAAAGAGGCTTAGACTAGATGACCTTGAAGACCCTTTCTAGCCCTAAAATTCTGAGAATCTATGAAATCATGAATGAGCAAAAACTATAACATTTGAGGACAGGATTCAGACTTGGATTTTAATAGACAATTTTAAGTACCCTGCTGTATGTACACTCTGCTGATGTTCATAAAATTATATAGTTCATTGCTGAACTGTAAGGGCTCAAAAGGATTCTGATCTTAACAACACAACTGAGTGGCCCAGTTCTCTTTGCCTCTAAAACAAATGGCCTAAACTAAAATTCTCTGATTTTAATGATATATCCAAAAGGGTTATATGTGCATTTAATAATTAAGTGGAGTGCTACATTTTGGGGGGAAAGTCCTGAGTCTTTTAATTCAGTAGAAAATATTGTTTATCCACCAGTGTAGTAATACCCCCACTTCACAGCCGTGTTTGTGTCTCCTGTTTTCTCCTGCTACTAACTAAATTGTTAGCAACTCTGAGGCAAAGAGAGGTGACTCACCTCTCTTTTGTGTTCCCCTCAGCCATGCCACACCTTTAGGCTGAGTGCAATAAAGACCTGATGATTAGAATCCAGATTGGGAAGGTTCCTAATGACTGTTCATCTAGTCCAGTCTACATCCTATCCCCACAAAAAAGAAGAAAGAAGAAAGAAGGAGGAGGAGGAGGAGGAGGAGGAAAGAAGAAAAGGCGGCTTTCTCTATGAATAGCTGATAAAGTGATCATCCAAGTTTTGTCAATGAAGTGTGAGAGTTTTGTTAGTGTGAAGTGAGAAAAATACATTTTCCCAATGTAGCCTATTCTATCTTGATCCTAATCCAAAATTTGTCTCTTTGCAACTTTCTCCCACTAGTCCTAGATCTGCCAAACAGATAAGTACAATTGCTCTTTCAAACAATTACCTGTTCGACGGCCTTTCTTTGGATACTCTGTAACCTAACAATAGCTTGCTAAAAATATGGTGCCCAGGACTGTAAATAACACTTCAGTCCTGCCTTGACCAGAGCACTATAAATGGCTAGTAATAGGATTAATGAGAGGTAACCTGATGGAGTGGAGAGCATATAGAATTAGAAATCAGTCTCTAGGTTTAGCTTTGCAGCTAACCAACCGGGCAACCTTGGGCATCTATGGAATGACAAAGCTGATCTAGACCATCGCTAATGTCCCTTCCAGTCCTGACCTTCTTTAATTTCATAAGATGATGTCAGAAGGGTGAGTTTCTCAGATGAAAGGCCATGTTTAAATTAAAATTCTTGCTTTTTTGCCTGCTTTTAGAAATTAAATTTAGATCTAAAATTGCCCTTTTCAAGTCATGAAACATCAGGGATTAGAATCACAATGATGTCATACTTTAAAAGTCACCTTCTAAAATCTGGGCAGTGTTTGAAGACAGTAGGGCTTTTCATCTAGGGGGCCCACCTAGCCCTTTTGTAAAGATGACTCTAAAACACAAACTGAAAGCAATCCTAGAAGAGATGGAGTGGGGGAAGAAAGAAAATGAAAACACCCAAGGTGAGCCAGCTCCTTAGTGACTAGGACTGAGACAGATATTTATCCAAGCATGAAATCTAGGACAAAATTTTTAAAACACTAATGAGAGAAGGTGGGATAATGCCATTAAAAAAAACTGACTCATTACAACGTTCAATTCAGGCTGGGCAAAAACCAAAGAGATACTTTCTGGAAATTAATGTCCAACAGTCTGATTACCTGACCTGTGCTTGGATCTGGAAGCAAGCAAGGAAGCTAATGTTTCAGCTGGGTGCCTCTGACCCTACAACTGAGATAAGAGAATTCTCCGAAATGTCAGAGCCACAAAGCTGGTCCCTTTCCAAGAGCCAGTGCAAACATTTATGAATATGAAGATACCACTCTCAGCGATTCATAAATGCCAGACTGGCTTAAGGGATTTGTGGACACATGACATATCTCACACATATTCTCTAAGGCAGTCATAATATGTAGTGTTGGAAAAACAGGTTGTTCTCTATTGACCAGAGAGCCATTTGGGTATGCCGACTTCTACTGAACTAACTTTTATTATGGGTCTAATCCTCTGGTGAGTCAGTGGGGCCCACCAGGCTGACTGTATCTCCTGTGAGGGATAAGACTCTCTCTTTTAGAGAGAGAATTGGACCGTGAAAAGACACCCAACACTGAACCTCAGAGGTAAAGGGCCTGAGGTGACAATTATTAGCTTTATTTCTATTAATTATCCTATCTTTAGATATTTCCTTTAAATGAAAACCCTGTCACTGCATTCTAAACACTCTAGCACAGTTAGCTTAAGCACTAGTAAAGTATTTCATGGGACAGCTAATGACTTAGTGGATAATACTCAGTGGATAAGACCTGAGTTCAAATTTGACCTCAGACACTTACTTGACCTGGGCAAATCACTTAACCTCTATTTGCCTTAATCCACTAAGAAAGCAAATGGCAAAATAGTATCTTTGCTAAGAAAAGCCTAGTCCATGGAGTCATAAAGAGGCGTATATGACTAAATAGCAACAGGAGTCCATAACCTTTTTTTTGGTTATGGTCCTCTTTGATAGTTTGGTTAAAGTTTATGGTTTCCTTCTCTTAATAATGTAATTAAATGCATACAATAAAATGCATAGATTTATAAAAAATTATAGTGAAATATTTATCAAAAACACAATAATCACCAAATTCATATATGGCAGGTTAAGAATCCTTTCATTTTAGAAGTAGTTGAGCTTGAGAGGAAAACCATTTTTAAAAAAAAACAATGAAAATATTCACCCCCTTCCCTATTTTAGCAGCCTATTTTAATGTAACCCAACATATGAAAATCCAAATTTTCTAAATATTGGGATAGTTATTCTCAAAATCATTTTCCCCAAATTTTCAATTCAGAGTTTCTTTAAATAACAACAATTATGGCATTTTTAAGATAGTATTCACAATTTACTTTTACACATCATTAAGTAATTATAAAAATCTCATTGAGTTCTCATAACTCCAAAAGTTAGGTAGAATTAGCATCATTATCCTCATTCTACAAATTAGAAAACTGAGTCTCAGCTCTTTCTAAAAGAAAGCTTCCTTGGTTCATTTAAAATTTCAGACTTGTCTAAGTAGAGCTATATTTCATTGCCCTAATATTTTATGTTTACTCAAAAGAATCTTTAGTTTGATCAGAATATATTTATTGTTTCTAAGGCAAATTATTGATATATCTCTGTTTGTTTGTGGTACTTCCCCTCAAAGACCATGATACTTCTTAGTGAATATTTCATTAGCAATTTTTCTGCCATAAATGATTGCACAGAATCATGCAGTCTCAGAGGTCAATTTATTCAGTTCCCTATTTCTACATTTTTTAGGCTGAAGATTGATGTTAAATTTCTCCTTAAAAGATTTCTGAAAAAGGAGATTTTTCCAATTCTATTTCTAGTGTCTAATACCTTTTCTGCAATTCACCAATCTTAGACAGAAGGATTTCTGTGTTTTCATCCATTCCTGCTGAAACATCATCATACAATTATCATCATCATCATAATCCAATTTGAACTGTAATTCCAAAAGCATTTTTGTGTGTTGTATGCAAAGAACTGTTAGGTGCTGAAGGACATAAAGATGAAATGATATAATCTCACCCTTCCAAGAGTTTATAAGTTATACAAATCATAGCTTATAATTAATACAAATAAAGAAATATCTATAATAAAAATTAGAATCTGCAAAGTGTAGCAATTGGCATAAAGCCATGGACAGAGTAGATACTTAATAAATACTTGCTGAATAGAAATCAAAATTCCATACAAAGGGCTCTGAGAAATCCCATTATCATCTTCATTTGACATTTCAGCTTGAGTCTTCAGAGCAAATCTACTGAATTTATTCCTAAAGGCTGTTTTTCACAGTCCTAGAAGCCACACTGCCCAAAGTGAATCATCATAACACAAATCCTATTTTTCCACAAAAAAGATAGCTATCCTCCTGACCAGGAAATTGTCAGCAAATAAATCAGAGATATGACTAACAGCATATCATAAAAGTTATAACCCAGCACCTCTATTATCATTTAATAGAAAAATCATGCTACAAGTTTTATAAAATGGATATGAATGTACTATATACATTTGGAACCTATGTTTCAATTGAGCCATGGCTATGATCCTGAAAGGCTTGACCTTATATGTATGTATATATGAATGTATGTGTATGTCTTTGCATGATGCAAATAGACTTTGAACCAGAATCTACCATATAAATATTTACAAATATACAAATATTTATCTATACCATATATATGTGAATATATATTTATATGCTTTGTATATATTTATACACATACATATATGAATTGGGGATGAGGAAGGGAAAGAAGGAAGATTCTCCGTAAATCCCTCTAGCCCATACCTACCACCCAGGGAACCCTCATGTCAATCCCAAAATCTGATTGTCTTGTTTAGATTTTCCAGAAAGATCTACAGTCCTACTTTCCTACAAATACACAAATGAACAATATATCAGCTACTGAATAAATTTTATATAACACAACAAAAATATAAAACAGGCTTGAACTAAACAGGATTTCTGGTCCTCAAAAAAGTTCTTACCCCTTTTCAGGAGATCAGAGTAAACTGTCTTCCATCAAGTCACACCTTCCTTTAGGATCTATGCAATCCAAATGACTCACAGTACTTCTAAAAAGATCATTCCATATTGCTCTTTACCATGTATTGTTCCCTACTGTGATGAAATAAGGTTAAAGGGCACTTCTCCCACCTACCCCCCAAAATTATACCCAGGTCTGTTATGTATGATCCTAGCCAAAGTCAAATTGAAACAAGGGTTTAAGAATATATAGTACATTTATGTCTTTTTGTAGCATGATTTTTCTATTGAATTATAATAGAGGGGTTTACTTGTAACTTTTATGATATGCTGTTAGTCACATCTCTGATTTTCTTGCTGCCAATTCCTTGCTCAAGAATATAGAAAGGTCAAGGCCAGGGACCTTGCTTCTCCTCATCAATCTTGGTTCACTATCATCCCTTGGTACACATGACTCACCATCACCCTAATCTCTTTCATGTTAGTAAGGTTCACAAGTTTCCTCATCATCATCATTGCTCTATATTCATTTCCGTATTTCCAATCTGCACAAGATTCCCAGCAAGAGATACATACAACTTTTCTTTCATGATTCACATGTTCCTTATTATATTGGAAAGTACAGACTTTCTTCATTACATACCACAAAAGTCCCCTGTGAATAAGGGGCTTAGCTGAATACCAATTATATATTAATGAGGACCCTCTATTATAAATTATGATATATGAAACTCTCATAAATGTTATATAATTTGAATATATATTCTACAAAAGACACTAAGCACACTTTTTTTTGCTTTATTATTACTAATCCTGTATTGAAGAGGACATCACCAACCTATCAAATTATTAGACACAATTATGTTTATTAATAGTGAGGGGTATCCTGTGCAAGGCAACCTTCTCACTTGCCTTTAATATTCCATCCCAAGACCTCATTTACAGGAAAAAGGACTATTGTCTTTATCAGAATATATGTAAAAAAATATTTCTATTGACTATGTTAAGATATATGCAAGGTTGTGCTAGGAAATGTTTAACAATCAGCACTTCAGGAAAAAAAGGAACTCATGACTCTCTATCAGTTGCTTAAATCTAGACAATCAACAAAACAATAAATCAAACATTCACTGTGAATAAGATTGGCTGATTTCCAAGGCGTAAATGCTCACACTGAAAATTTAATGATCGGCACTCTCAAGTCACTCTGAACTGGCTCCTTCGTGCTCCTAGTTATGTGTGTCCAAATCTGGAAGTAACTCATAGGGAGGCATCAAAAGATGTTTCTAGAGTCTACTACATCCTCCATTTTTTTTTTTGCAAGGCGATGGGGTTAACTGGCTTGCCCAAGGCCACACAGCTAGGTAATTATTGTGTTTGAAGCCAGATTTGAAATCAGGTACTCCTGACTCCAGGGCTGGTGCTCTATCTACTGCACCACCTAGCTGCCCCCACCCTCCATTCTTGAAAAAGGATTTTGATTCCAGCCATGAGGGGAAAAAGAAGAATGATGCTAGAGTCTGGCTACTCATCAAAGAAAGGGTGTATCTATCCAGCTCCCTAAATATAGTTTATCTAGTAGGTGTCTACAACCTGTGGTACTCAGGCTACATGCAACCCTCAAAGCTCATGCAGCATTGTTATGTTTATTATTATATTCATTGTAATATGGATTACAATGTAGTGATAAATAACTACTACATTTTATATGTGGTCCTTGGTAAAGTTTTGTTGGGTAATGCTGTCCAGAAAAGTTAAAAGGTTGGACACCTCTCATCTAGGGGAAATAATTTTTAAGTTCAAGTTGCATTCTTGATGACTATCTCTTTTTTTCAGAGATATTTTAATTTTTATTTCTCTACTTATTAGTAATTTGAAGTCTTTTAAAAAAATTTTACAATGTTTCTCCCAATCTTGCTTCCCTCTCCCTACCCCCCACAGAAGGCACTCTGACAGATAACTATCTCTTAAGAGGGAAGGAATAGCTCAAACTATTTATCCATCAACTTTCAGTTTCACAAAGCAAAATAGTAAATTAACTCATTTATCCAAGTCAACAATAAACAGAAATTAGAGAAAGCATACATATGAGAATATACTGAACAAAATGCAGAAAGAATGAGGCCTCCTACTGGGACAGAGATACCTCAGTTCAATTAAGAGAGAGAGTACCAAATCTTCCCTCAAGAGAAATTCCTCAAAGTCTCTACTATCATTAAGCTATGAATAGCAATAGGATCAAGTTCCTTCTCTACATGTAAGCTTTTTCCTAGAATCTGTCTCTTCCATTAGGGACCCCTCCTTGAAGAGAATCTGTCTTCCCTGTTGAAACTGGAAATCAGAAAAGGCAAGATCTCTCCTCTCCCAAGTTCTTGTCAATTCTGTCCTTCATGCAGGAATAGAGCAATGCAAATATGCAAATAGAGTGTAATCTATGTTTTTTTAGAACCATAGATTACATGTATAATGACTTTTCAGATCTAAATTAGATAATTCAGGTGACTTTAATAAGCTAGCCAAGGAAATTTCTAATTACTGTAAAAAGTTCATGATTTTTTCCCTTTGACTTTATTGCCCTACATTAAGTAATACACTGAAAGTCATTCTGAAGAATGCATTCAAATTAGTAGTTACTCAATAAATGTTTATTGTTGATGAATGTCTCTTCCACTGAAAAATATTTTTAAAGCAAAGGTTAAGTCAACATTTTTCCCCCTTTACCTTATCCAAATTTCTTATTCTATTCAAAACTAAAAGTTTCTGTAGGAATAAGTACTTATTTTCAATGGTTGGAAAAGTGATCAGTTCTCCTACTTATTTCCTAACCTTTAACAATAAATGCTCTTTAAATGGATAAACACATGGTAAATGTTGCTTCTGTGCCACTTAAAAGGTAAAAGCATTATCTCAACACATAATTCAGATTTATTCCATCAAGGATATATTTCAGTTGGATGGATCTTGGACATATAGCAAGTGAAGGGAACATGAATAACTGGCAGGGCAACTTTAGGTACTTTCAATTGAGGGGTATGGTCCCTTAGCCTACTGGTCCTCTAATAGTCAAATAAGCAGAAGCATCCCTGTAAGGGTTTTAAGATGAGTTTTTAAAGCAATGTGGCTTGAAACTGGATTGTTCTTGCTTATCTAGACAAAAAAACTCTGACTCTGATGTGTCATTTTTTCTTCATGATCAGCCTTGACAATTTGGGAGCATTAATTGGCCAAGGTTTTCATAGTTGAGTTCATGGACCATCTTTTCTGAATTCATGTTGTTTCAGAAAATCAGCCTTGATACACAGTTTAGAACCTTTGATAACCCAGAAACAATTGGCTTATCTTGGATAGGGGCTTAAAGTTGGAGAGTTTCTCATTAATGAGTCTTAAAAAAGACCCAAATTCAGTGACTTTGGGAAGGAAGTAATTATTATCATAGAGGAGGCTAGCTGACCAGTTGCAGGGGAGGGGAAGAGTGGGAGTGGAGATCATATAGAGGAAGAAAAATCCTGTTAACTTCTTGAAAAAAATTACCAAGAAAAAAAGACTGAACGTTTTCCATGAAAACTCTGAGAATTTAAGTGACTGCTTCAAATACTTTAATATGCAAGCAAAAAAAATGCTACAATGCTTCATAACTAATACAAATGTTCTCCTATATAAGAATGGAGTTTTCTGGAATGATAGTTGAATTTACAGTTTCAACAGAAATAATAAGTGTAAGGGTTTGATTCATCATTTAGTTTTACTTCTTTAGCTATGAATTCATATATCAATAATATCTTGAAGCAGGAAGTTCAAACCCCCCCCCCACCAAATCTGCCCAAAAGAGGGCAGGGCAATCCCAAAAAGGATATGTCACATTTCTTTATCCTTCATTACTACAGACAGCTCTGATAACATGATTTTCTTAGACTACTTACCATGAAGAGGACTATTTGGGCAGATGTCATGTATTTCTTTAATGTTTCCAATCTGCTACTCCCCTACCTCTCTTCTCTTCCCTTACCCAGACCCCGTGCACATGTTCTTACTCTTTTTTTCTTTAGTTTTAAAATGTTTCTTCATGATTGATACTTCAAGGTTTGTTCTGTTTATGACTAATTCCTCTCTAAATCTATCCTTCTTTATTTTCAACTCTTCCTTCTCCCTATTGCTTTTTGTTTCCCTGTTGAATCTATTTCTACAACTAACTGTATTCTACCCATCTATGATTGGTTCAAATGAAAGGGAAGTTCAAGTGATAGCCATTCTTCCTACCCCTCCCCCTTTGCATCTTCTATCTGTGCACCCCAATTATGTGAAATAAGTTCCTCTTCTATCTGTCTGGCCTGATTGGGTGAAATAAGTTTCTCAGTCCTTCCTCTCCTCCCCCACCCCGAGAGTATTACCTCTTCTTTCCCTTTCCTTTATTCTACTGAATTAATTAAAATAATATACTTTGTCATTGTATAGTCCCTGCCAATTGCTCACTAATATTTACCTTTTCTCTTGACTCCTGTATTTGTATTTCAAAGTATCTACTCATCTCTTGTTTTTTTTTATTAAAAAAATGTTTGGGGGCAGCTAGGTGGTGCAGTGGATAGAGCATTGCTCATAGAGTCAGGAGGACCTGGGTTCAAATGTGACCTCAGACACTTAATAATTACCTAACTGTGTGGCCTTGAGCAAGCCACTTAATCTCATTTGCCTTGCAAAAACCAAAAAAAGAATGTTTGAAAGTTCTCTATTTCATTTAAGATCCATTCCCCCAGTCTGTAAGGTTCTACTCAGTTTGCTAAGTAAGTTATTTTTTTGTTTTAAACATCTATATTTTGCCTTATGGAATATTATATTCCAATTCCAAATGTCATATTTCTTTATTACTGCAAAAATATTATGTGATTCTGTGTCTCCTTGACACTTGAATCCTTTATAAGTGCTACTAGTATTTTTTTCTTCATGAAAAGAATGTTCTTTATCAGATTATATATTCCAATTTTGGACTCAATACCATGCCTACAAAGTTCCTAGAAACTCAAGCCTATAATATACCTACTCAGCACTGATTCCCTATATATCTGAACAAGATGGGATACATTTAGCAGAGGTGTTATAGACATGGTGCTGACCTGGAGTCAAAAGACCTGGATTCAAGTTTCAACTTTGTCAGATATAGTATGACCATAAACCAATTACATAAGTTTGCTAAGCCTCAAAAAGTTCATGTTACATAAACTATAAAGTCCTTTTCAACTCTGACATTCAATATTCTAATCTTTTATCACATCAAAAATTCCCTCCATATAGTAACCACATTTTCTGACACAATATCCAAGGATTCTTTTATCCCTTCCTTCTTTCATTCAATAAATAATTACAATATACAGATTTAATGCAATTCTTGCACTAATTAACATTCTCATGACCAGTTAAGGGAGGACAATGACTCTATGTTCCCAAAAGCTATACCAATAGAGCCCAAGATTGAATAGACCCTTCCAAAGTACTGGTTTTGAAAAGAAGACTGGTACAAAACCATCATTCTGTAACTTAAGGACCAGCCTCATTAAATTCAGAAAAGCTCATGCCCAGAGAATTGACCACTAAGTGTTTATGAAAAAGAATATGAACTGCATAGAAGTGATATCCACAATGATAGAATTAAGTATCTTCAAAAAATATAGAATTCATAAGGCATTGTGCTTGGTTCAAATAAAAAACATGAATGTTTCCCCCAACCATCTACCCTTTCCATCTTACTCCCTATCTTCCCCATCTCCCTATGAGAAAAAGCATTCTACAAATCATAATTCCAGAAGATGATCCTCATTCTCACCCCAATTAATATGCTCATCTTTGGAACTCCTGCTCTGAAGATGGATGATCGTGATTGCAAACCTACTTAACCTATCCTATCAAATCAGTCCCAAATCATGTTGAACTATTGCATGAAATCCTCTTTTCCCTCCTCCATACGTATGCCCTCTTTTCCACATCTGGTTCTGAGAACAGTAATAAAGTTAATATTATTATTTCTTCACCATCTCAATGGCTCCTCAGGGCAAAATTCCCTTACTGGATCCCTCTTCTCTATGTGTGTTGTCCCCTCAATTAGAACACAAGTTCTTTGAAGGGAAGGACCATTGCACTTTTATATTTATATCTCTGGCACCAAGAACAGTGACTGATATTTAGTGTTTTTAATAAATGAGGGAAGGAAGGAAGGATGGAAGGAAGGAAGGAAGGAAGGAAGGAAGGAAGGAAGGAAGGAAGGAAGGAAGGAAGGAAGGAAGGAAGGAAGGAAGGAGAAAGAAAGAAAGAAAGAAGAAAGAAAGAAAGAAAGAAAGAAAGAAAGAAAGAAAGAAAACAAAAGAAGAGAAAACAAAAAAAAAACAAAAGAAAAGAAAAGAAAGATAAAGTTTGGCTACTTAGCTTGGACAAACCATCTTACATCTATTTACCTCAATTTCCTCTTCAAAAAAAAGTTTAGGTTGGACTAGATCAGTGGTGTCAAACTCAAATAAAAATAGGCCCCTAAACTATCCATAAGCATTCCTATGAACTACATATTGACTTAGAAAATCACTTATTAATATCATCTACCTTCTATTGTATTTTTAAAAAAATTTCCCAATTATATTTTAATCTTATTCAACAGCAGTGGGGAGTACTACCTATCTACAGGCAGCATATTTAACATCTCTGAACTAAATGATTTCTCAGTTCTAAATATTTTTTTTTATTATTTTTGCAAGATGATGGGATTAAGTGACTTGCCCAAGGTCACATAGCTAGGTAATTATTAAGTGTCTGAGGTCACATTTGAACTCAGATCCCCCTGACTCCAGGGCTGGTGCTATATCCACTGCACTACCTAGCTGCCCCTCAGCATTAAATCTTACTGTGAATTAGTAGAGAACTTGAGGGAACATAAAAGAAACTAATAAGCTCTTTTGGACATGCCGAATAGAAATTCAATTGGCTTTTTCAGTCTGTGTGAGAGGAGGCAATTCTGGCCTTTCTTGTGATAGATCTCTAATTAGTGATATAGGAAGTACATGGAGCCCAGGGCCTTCTGTGGTATCTTCTTTACATATAGGTTTCAGATTGGAAGAGTTAAGTAGTCCAATACCCTTATTCTACAGACGAGGAACCTATGACTCAGAGAAAAGGGGTAAACCAGCTTGCTCAAGGTTACACAAGTAACTGGCCTTCTGACTCCAAATGAGTCCCAAGGGCCCAGTCATTCTCTCAGATAAGCCTGGGACCACTTGTCAAAATTCCATACCCAAGACAACATCATCACTTCCTCTTTCTGTACCATTTTTGTTTATTATCAGACCAGTGATGAGAAAGTTAAATCTTTTCCCCTCATATTCCACATATAGTCAATCTAGTTAACAAAAATCTGACTCTCAAAGGATGTGCAGCAAAAGAAACAAAACAAAACAACATATGGAAAGAATAATGAATTAGAAAACCAAGGTTTGTGATTTGGTTCTACTACTAATTAGTTATTTAATAAAGGGACAATATTTTGCTTTTACCTGTCTGACTCTTGGTTTCCTTACTTGTAAAATGAGGGAGTTGGACTTAAAAACTCTCTAAGGCTCCATGTTCCAGCTTGAGTATTGAGTGATCCTATGATCCAATCACACTAAGTTAGATCTACCACCTTTGATTATCATGTGTTCATTGTATTACTGGAGCTTCTCTTGGACAACAAAGGAAAAATATGATAGGCAGTTGTCATATGCTTTTAATCTCTCTATCTGAATCCAAAGTGAATCCTTCCTTCTCTTCATAGAGGTAAAAGAAGGCATGGTGTCAAACTTATGGAACAACACCAGAAAGACTTAACTACCCTTTAGAATGTTTCCATAAAGTTCTGTGTGTGTGTGTGTGTGTGTGTGTGTGTGTGTTGAATGTTGGAGTGAGGAGAGAAAGGACATTAGATTAGATGATCCTTCCAAGGGCTCTTAGAGGTTCTTAAGATTCTCAGGAAGATAAATGTAAAAGAAAATCTGGGCATATAAGACAGGGGTATCAAACACCAGGCCCACTGGCTGTACTGGCACTCCAGCAAAGGGTCTGGACCAGTTTAAATTGTAATTTTCAGTATTTAAATTTAAATATTTGGCAAAATAAATAAAAATACTATAGAACTTAAATAATGTTAATACTGTTTTCCTATTTCTATTTGAATTCATCACCACTGTTCCAAGACAAAGACTTCACTTTTTTGCCTAACAGAGTACATCTTATACTAGGTATCCCTTCCCTGCCACAAAAAAAAGAAGAAAGAAAAAAGAAAAAAATAAAGACATTCCAAATATTCATTTCAAGTATGCCTTTTAGACACTACTTATTCTTTTCCTTATACAGATCCTCTCATCTTTAGAGGTTGGGCACTATATTCATTTCAAAAATAACATGTGCATTTCAAAGTTTTTTTAAAAAAACCTAGTAAATATACTGCAATGTAACTATGATCTCATCAATGTGAGTACTCTCAACAACAGGACAAGAGACACCCTAGTCAGTGGTACTTGCGTCCATGTCTTTCTGTAAAACCTCCACAAGGCATTCTGGGGGCCTCCCTTGAGATCTTTTAACACTTCATGGCTAGAATACCACTGGGGCATACATAGTATTGTCAATTAATTCTTCCTCTTGCCATATACCCACCTCCTTTTCCAGTCATGCATGTCTCTTATGACATCCTTTATGTCCTGTACAATTCTTCATGGGTAATATGATATGGCTTACTCACAGCCATCCTGCCACTCTCCACTACCTCTTGGGTGACTCCCAATACTTAACTCTTCAAGGATTTGTGTGCTATTACATAATTTGAAACTGTGCAGCATTACCAGAAGAACATTAGTTTTCAAAACAAAAGCAGGGTGGGGGTTGGAGGTGTGTGTGTGGGGGGGGTGCCAAGAGAGCTTGGGGGGAGGGTTTAAGGATGAGGGGAAATGGGATATCTTCCTAGAAAGAAGCCCGGGATCATCTGAAACATTGGTGTCAAACTCACATAGAAATGGGGATCACTAATCTGTGCATATGGACACCTGCTGGCTGCATATGACTGTTTTAAAAAGTAATGTTTATTGTTATTCAGTTGTGTTCAATTCTTTGACCCCATTTGGGGTTTTCTTTTTGCAAAGATACTGGAGTGGTTTGTCATTTCTTTCTCCAGTTCATTTGACAAATGAGGAAACTGAGACAAACAAGGTTAAATGACTTGCCTAGGTCACACATCTAGCAAGAATCTGAGGTCACATTTGAACTCAAGTCCTCTGGACTCCAGGGCATTCACTGTGCCATCTAGCTGCTCACAATCCTAACCATAAGAAATGATATTTCAGGGTGGCTAGGTGGAACAGTGGCTAGAGCACTGGCCTTGGAATCGGGAGTACCTGAGTTCAAATCCGGCCTCAGACACTTAATAATTACCTAGCTGTGTGGCCTTGGGCAAGCCACTTAACCCCATTGCCTTGAAAAATCTAAAAAAAAAAAAGTAAATGATATTTCAATAGTATTTGATAGCGTTTTTGTCTTCATTTTATCATTTCACCCTCATAGCAATCTTGTGGAAATCTGTATTAGTACTATAATTTCCATTTAACAGATGAAGAAATTGAAGTTCAAAAACTTGTTCAGAAGCTATCTTGCTAATAAGTAGTCTGAATAATATGTGAACTCATATTTTCTAATTCCATATTTAGTTTTCTTTCCACTGCATCATACAGACTACCACTACAAAAATATTATTTTAATGTGTCCAGAATATACAAACAAGATTCCCCTAATAAATATTCATTTTTCATTCTTTATCAATCTTGAGTGAAACCATTTCTTAAGAGTGGTATCTTTAGATTCTTCAATTTAAAACTTAGTTCCACAAGCTAGTAAAACGTTACCAAAAAAGTAGATAAAAACAGTTACAACAGCCATCATTTCTTTATGAGTCTTTGCTACCCTCTGGTGGACAACTATATGAAGTTTCTAAACAATTGACCTAGAGAGTTCAGAAGATAGCTTTAACAATTAGCATTATGTTATATTCATGTAGATCGTCTCCCCTGTGCATTATCTGCAATAAATTTGTCATTTTTAGACTGGCTTTCACTGGACACCCAACTTTTTCCTAGGTTTCCTCAACACCATCATCAGAGATTGGAATCTACTCTGAGAACTTAAAATCACTACCTGCTCAGCCCAAACAAAGCATGATTAAGGCAGCTAATCTATGAACTCCAAATCATATCATGCATCCCCAAAGCTAAAACAGAATTGGTTGGGGATTATCTACCATTTTGAATTATCCATGCCTCTACTGGAAATCCTCTGACTGGATAATTGGCCACTGGCCATACTCAAACCTCACTGGTAGGGGGAAAAAAAGAGATCATCTTGATGTCTTTAATCTTTGATTCTGTAATACAAGACAATATCAAACGCACATTTTCATTTCTATTCATTACTATTGGAAATCTCAGTCCATTAATTCATTGGTCAATAAATATAACTACTATAAAGACTAAGGATTCAATGTACTTGATCTCAAGGAGCTCATGGTAAAATGGGGCAGAAAAATTGCAAACAATGATGTACAAGCAAACTAGGACACATCAGAGATAATGCTAGAAGGAAACTGACATTAAGGAGAATGAGAGTTGTTTGGTTTGATGATGAGTTATAGGGAAAATCTGAAATCTGATTAAGAAAACAACTATTTGTTAGGATTACTGAACCTCTATGGGCCTCTACCCTTCTCTTCTCAGTAAAATAGATAGAACTTATTCACCATATTTATCATAAGTTTTGCCATGGAAAATGTTTTACAACCTACAAAATATTCTATAAAATTAGTTATTATTAATATTGTAATAATCACAGTGGAATGATTTCAACCTCATTTAAAAATGAAATTAAAAAACAATCTTCATTGAATCAAAGTCTAATAGAGAAAATTCGGACAAAGGAAAATGTGGAGTGTCTGAAGAGTCTGATGTGGATACACAAAGAATTCATCAAGCAATTTAGATTGATCAAAGTTACTGAGCTTGGAAGCAAGAAGAGGTGACCAAAGATGAATACAAAAGTAAAGTGCAGCACTGTCCTATAAGAGTGTAGGGTAGGCTAAAGTTGAGAACAAACTGAGATTGGTCAGGAAAACTCAGGACAAATAAAATGGACAATTTTAGCTAAATTAGAGGAAAAGAGAAGTCCAGAACAAGGATCAGAGTATTGCTCAGGATGAATGGGATATTGATAATTGTCAACACAGAAAGGCAGAGCTGTTCAATTATTTTAATTCTGTTTTCTCTGCTAAAGTGAATAGTCTTTGAATAGAAAAGGACAGGACAAAAATAACTAAAAAAGAACTGATACTCAAGATAAGTAAGAAGATAATAGGAAAACTATTGTCCTAGAATAAATTCAAGTGACTTGGCCTACATGAGCTCTTTCGCTGTTCAGTTATGTTCAGTTCTTTATAACCCCATAATGTCCACAGGGTTTCCTTGGCAAAGATACCAGAGTATCTGGAATTTCTCAATTACTTAAAAATCTGATAGAAGGGATTTCTGACATTGTTAGGGACACTTGAAATATCAGGCATATGTGGAAGAGTAATATAAATCCAGAAGGGCAAATGTTGTTCTAATTTCTTTTTTAAAGGGTCCAAAATTTACTTAGTCTCCCCACCTTAAGTCTCTCCCCACTACAATGGAAGTAACTCCATTCAGTTGTAAAATTGATGTAACCAAGTTGTAAACAAGTCATCTTTCTCCCACTCCCATTTAATAAACTCCAGTGACTCCCTATCACCTCCAGGATAAAAAATAAAATTCTCTATTTGGTAATTAAAAACCTTTTTAAGGGCGGCTAGGTGGCGTAGTGGATAAAGTACCGGCCTTGGAGTCAGGAGTACCTGGGTTCAAATCCGGTCTCAGAAACTTAATAATTACCTAGCTGTGTGGCCTTGGGCAAGCCACTTAACCCCATTTGCCTTGCAAAAAAAAAACTAAAAAGAAATAAATAAAAACCTTTTTAATCTGCATCCATCCTACCTTTCAAGTCTTTTTACATATATTAACATGTGCTCTATCATCCAGTGATATTGGTCTCCTTGTTATTTCTGGAATATGACAATCTCCTGACTCAAGACATTTTCCTGGGCTTTCCCCTATATCTATGATGTCCTCTCTCCATCTCTACCTCCTGGTGTATTTGACTTTTTTCAAGTCCTAGCTAAATTCCTACCATTTTCAAGAAGTTTTTCTCAATCCCTTTTTAAAGCTAGTCCCTTCCTTCCATTAATTATCTTTATCTTGTATATATTTTGTTGGTACATAGGTGCTAGCATGTTGTCTCCATTAAACTGCGAGTTCCTTCAGAGCAGGGACCGTTTTTAGCTTTTCTTTGTATTTCATCACTTGGCACAGCAACTGGAATAGAGTAGACATTTAATAAATGTTTTTTGACTGACTGAATAGTTTACAAGCTCTAGGTCTGTGGGCTTGACTTCAGCTCCTGCCAGAATTCTGTACAGAATTCTTTAAGAGACTGTTAGTAGATAGTTTGAAAAAAAACAGAAAAAGAAAACAAAAAAGGAAATCAGGATCACAAGAACCCAGCATGATTTCATTAAGAAAAGACTAATCTCATTTCCTTTTCTCTTTTCTTTTTTTTTTTAACAGTTACTAAACTGGTGGGTCAGGGGAATGCCACAGATATGGTTCACTTAGAGTTTAGCAAAGTATTAGTTAAAGTATCTCACAATATTCTTATGAGAAAAACTCCTGTGAGAGATATAGACCAGATGATAATATAATTAGATGAATTTAGAACTCTAAATGGAAGAATCTAAAGGGCAGTTGCTCCTTTTAGCTTGGCAGAATGATGCTAATGGGGTAGCGTAAGGATTTGCACTTCGTCCTGTGCTATTCAATATTTTTATCAGATTTGCAGATGACACAAAGCTGAGAAGGATATCTAACATACTAAATTACACAGTTAGGATCCAAAATGATGTTGACAAGCTAGAATACTGAGTTGAAATCTAAGAAGAAGAAATTTACTAAGGATACTTGATCTTGTATAAATGACATCATGAGTATAAGATAGAGGAAACAGGGAGTCCTGTGGTATAATGAAAAGATGAATGGCTCTGGAACCAGAGAAACTATATTCAAATTCCATTATTAATGTTTACTGTCTATATGACCTTGGAAAAATCATTTAACTTCTTTAGCTCTCAGGTTATTGTTGTTGTTGAATTATTTCACTCTTTATGACACCCTTTTGGGGTATTCTTGACAAGAATACTGAAATAGCTTGCTATTTTCTTCTCCAGTTCATTTGACAGATGAGGAAACTGAAGCAAATAGGGTTAAGTCACTTGCCCATCATCACACACTTAGTAAACATCTGGGCCTCAGTTTTCACAAATCTAAACAAAAAGTTAGAGTTCACCTCTGAGTTTGCTTCTAACTCTACATACAAAAATAATATGATCTTAAGGAAGCATTTTTTTAAAAATCCTGTATTTAAAATATCTGGCAGTTTTATTTTAATATATAAAGTATTTAGTATAGATGTATAAACCACCTTATACTTCTTGATAGAGAAGTTATGTGACTATAGGTATATAATATTGTATATACTGTCACATAAGATATTCAGTGTCATTTAGTCTCATGTAACTGTTTTTCTGTCTTCAGTCAAGGGAAAGGATACATAAAGAAATGACTATGGAAAAAAGTTTTAGTGAGCAGAAGCTCAGTATATGAGAATAGTATAATAATATAATAGACCCAAAAAGTTACTGTCATCTTGTAGCACATTAAAAGAAGACTAACATCTAGGAATAAGGAAGTGAGAGTCCCTATTTATCACACCTTCACACACCAATATGGAAAACTAGCTGTGAGAATCCAAGTAAAGATATTGATAAACTGGAGTACTGAGAAGTGGATAATGAAAATCCCTGACTTGTGTCTAGGTCACCTGAAAACTGAAAGAATCCGAAGAATTCAACTTAGAGAAGATTTTGGGGAAGAAGATAACTGTCTTCAAGTATTATAAGGGTTACCTTATAAAAGAGGTTTGACTCTATGGAACAAAACTAGGTGCAAATCTTAGATGCTTATTATTTGACAGATATAAATCACAGCAAGGATACTTTTGGGACTTTGACTTGGATTAGGTAACTGCTAAGGTCCCCTTCTGGGTAGCCAGGTGGTACAGTGGATAGAGTGCTGGGCCTGGAATCAGGAAGACCCAAGGTCAAATCTGGTCTCAAACACTTACTAACTGTGATCCTGGGCAAGTCACTTAACCCTATTTGCCTCAGTTTCCTCATTTGCAAAATGAACTGTTATCTTTGATAGGAAAACCCAAAATGGGGTCACAAAGAGTCAGACAGGACAAAAAAATGACAGGTCCCATCTAACTCAATTGTCATGATTTAGTAATTTTGTTTAAAGAATTACAGAAAGTAAATGGTCCTCAATAAAGAATATGAAAGAAATACTGAAAGGCAGATAACTCTGACTAATTGTAATGATCTCTGATAATCCTGGAGAACAGATAAGAAAAGTCATGTTATACTTCTTGGTAGAGAGGTGTATGACTACAGGTATATAATATTGTATATATCATCACATATGATTACAGTATCATTTGAGCGCATTTCATTATTTTCTGTGTTCAGTTGAGGGGAACATAAAGAAAGGACTATGGTACAAAATAAATAACATTAATAAAACTTTTTAGGGATGGCTAGGTGGCACAATGGATAGAGCACTGGCCCTGCAGTCAGGAGTACCTGAGTTCAAATCTGACCTCAGACACTTAATAATTACCTAGCTGTGTGGCCTTGGGCAAGCCACTTAACCCCCATTGCCTTGCAAAAACTAAAAAAAAAATAAATAAATTTTTTTAAACTTTTTACTTTTTACTAATTTTAACTCATTACTTTTAGATATTTAACACAATTTAAAATCAAATTTCACATAATTAGCAAATGTTTTCAACACAGGGAGAGAGAAGGGAGAAGAAAGAAACGATTCTTTATCTGCGCTTTCCCTGAATCTTGGTTCTAAATTCCTGAGCTTGTCAGACAATTCAGTCATTGCTACCAAATAGATATGTGCTAGCACCTGGTGGTAGCAACACCTGAGGGCTCAGGTAAAATTACTCATCTGGGATCTAATTAAGATTTACCACA
Source organism: Macrotis lagotis (assembly GCF_037893015.1). Lineage (NCBI taxonomy): Eukaryota > Metazoa > Chordata > Mammalia > Peramelemorphia > Peramelidae > Macrotis > Macrotis lagotis. Next base: position 158,508,279 of record NC_133658.1, on the reverse strand, counting down.
AACTCTCAAAAGCAACAAGTGATTTTAGGTTAGGAGGTCACAAAATACCATTCTCATAGATTCATAGAAACCTGAGGTGGAGAAGGAACCTAAGACATTGCCCAGTCCATTCTATTGAATATCCAGGTGAGTCAATAGTCAAAGCATCCTAGACAAAGGTATGTATCCTATTGTTAAACTCTGAGTGAGAAAGTTTTTAATGATCATCTGTGAGAACCTTCTGGAAGACCTCACCCTCTGCCCTTGCCTTAATTGTCACCTGTGGAACACTTCCTTCTGCCACAATACACCTGTGAGTCCTTGCCTCCCTCTTCAGAGCAGAGAATCTGTACAAGTTCAAGGGTCAAATCCCCTTTGGCCTTAGGAGAGAATTTGCTTTGAGAGAATTTGCTAGTGCTCCTCCTACCTAAAGGCCTTCCACAATGCTCATTTCCCCACTCTCTTAGCTGATTTCCCTGGTCTCCATCTTTAGCTAGATCCAATTAGCACTCTATGCTGCCTGGACCTCAATTACTACAGACTTTTATCTTGGACATGAGATGCAGAGTTCTGGCCCCCTCAGATATCCTTGTCCCGCCCTGCAGCCATCTCTTGAAAAATTTATCAGTTCTTGTTCCCAGAGGGTCCTGTCTTCTATCTGGCTTAAATCCTTCCTTAGCTGTTTAAGCAGTCCGGGTGGGGGCGGGGGGAGTCACCATGCTCTGCAAAACAATCGTAATATAGTCAGGCTATAGGATTAGGGTAGGAGTTAGGAGATTTGGCCAATGTACCACCTCAGCACAAAACTGTCTGGGGGAAGTTAAACAAATCACCTTATCTTTGGGAGCATCTGTTTCTTTGACTTTAAAATGAAAATGTGAGACAGATGAGAAGAGCTATAACAAGGCTTCCTAACCTAAAGTCTATGAACTTGAGTTTAAAAAAAATATTTTGATAACCTCATTTACATATAATTGGTTTCCTTTGTAATCCTATGTACTTTATTTTAACATTTAAAAAACATTATTCTAAGAAGGAATCTCCATAGGCTCCACCCGACTTCCAAATAGGTTCATGACACAAGATGGTTTAGAACCCCTCATAGTGAGATTCTTTCCAGTTCCAAGAGTCTATTATTCTACTCCAAAAATTCATTTTATTAAGTCACTCTCAAGGTTCATAAGAACATAGTCAGGGTTGACTAGTTGGACACAGAAGATAAGAACTGATAAGGATGAGGTCCTTCTTTTGATGGGACACTTCTGGATAAGAATAGGTTGGAAGCTTAGGAAGGCAGGAAATCAATCTAGAACTAGGAAACAGACAAGTAAACATCATTATGAGCATGTGCACACATGATTATCTTCTGGACAACAAAGCATTTTGCTAGGAATAAAGTCATAATGAGGGTGAGGCCAACAGAGCTTTGCCCCAGAGTAAAAAATTTAGAGGGTACTGATGGCACTCCTCAGTCTTCAGATTATATTTGCAGTGGATAGATTACTGAACCTGGAGTCTGGAAGCTCATTTTCATGAGTTCAAATCTGGCCTCAGATACTTATTAGCTATATGACCCTGGGCAAGTCACTTAATCCTGTTTGCCTCAGTTTCCTCATTTGTAAAATAAGCTGGTAAAGGAAATGGCAAACCACTCTAGAATCTTTGTCAAGAAACAAAAACAACTGAATAGTAACAAACAATGACATCACTGTTCACTTTTTCCCTGCCTTAACTCACTCATAGTGGCAGAATTGTCTTTGAGTGAGATATTTCCTCCTTCCCCAAATTAGAAACCTCTCCTTTGCCAGGGCTGTTTCTTCCCCTAATGCCCATGCCTTTGTTGCCCACGTATTGAACTCTGTGGCTTTCTAACCCTACCTTCCCAACCCCCAACTCCCAACAAGAGCCAATCTTTAAGTGATTCCTTGATTGTCTGTGGTCAAATGGAAATTTTTCTTGACTTTTAAAGTCCTATATAAACTGCCCCTTTTCTCCTCCTCCAGTTTTCCTACCCTTTATACCAAAGTACAAAATTTGCAATACATTGACCCTGTCTTCCTACTGCTTCTCTTACAGGACTCTTTCCCAACTCCAAGTCTTTTATCTGGCTGCTCCCTATGCCTGGAATTCTCCCTTTCTCATCTTTGTATCTTAACTTAATAGACTCCCTTCAGATTTCAGCTAAAATCTCACCTGTAAAAATCTCTCCTAGCCCTCCTAAGGATTGAAAACTTAGGTCTAATTTATCCTATATGTACAGAATTTTGTATGGCTGATTGCATTTTGTATTCCCAACACATAGCAAAGTTCCTGGATTTATTTGGGGCTTGATAAATGTTTACTGATTGACAGCACTTCTGGTAGAAGTAAATTTTTCCCCCTGAGATTAAAAGTCCTGAGGGAGATTTAAAGGAACTGGGGCTAACCATCTCTTCATCACTACTAATGTCCACAAGGGATGATTCAGGAGGACTTCAAACCCCAGAGACTTTTACTATAGGAATGAACATGTCAATTGGCTTTTAAGCAGATTCACCCAAATTAGTAGCCAGGAGAAACTTAGTATGTTTTCAGGATGGCCAGAGAAAGCAGATTCCACCACCTTCTTCAGAAATGTATTCAACATTTAACATCCATCACTTTCACAAACATTTCTTTGTATAATTTCAAATCCAACATGTTCCATTTGAAACCAATGTACCCAGTTTTATTTCCTCAGTGGAGATTAAACACCTGGTCACCAGCTTCCTTGGAACATTTGAAGGCAGTTACTAAATTTCTACATAGTTTTTCTTCTCCATGTATCCTCCATATTTGAGGTTCAACTATTTTAGAACTCTAAAGACTTCTTAAAATTAGGAAAAGCATCATGGCACAGTAGAAAGAAAAGTGGATTTAGAACTGAGGAACCTGGATTAAGAACCTGGTTAGCATTAACTACCTATTGTTGTTGCAGTTGCTGCTGTTGCTATTGTTGCCACGTCCAACTCTTCATGATCCAATGGACCCTAGCCATGTCAGGCCCATCTGTCCTCCACTGTTCTCCTAAAGTTTGTCCAAGCTCTTGTTCACTGTTTCCATGAAGCTATCTATCCATCTCATCCTCTGCCATCCCCTTCTCCTTTTGCCTTCAATCTTTCCCAACATGATTCTTTTCCAAAAAGTCCCATCTTCTCATTTTTTGACCACAGTATTTAAGCTTCAGTCTCAGTGTTTTATCTTCCAATGAATAGTCTGTATTAATTTCTTTAAGTATTGACCAATTTGACCTCCTTACTATCCCAGGTATTCTTAAAAGTCTTTTCCAGTACCAAAATTTGAAAATGTGGATTCTGGGATACTCCTCTTTCCCTATAGTCCAATTCTCATGTTCATACATTGCTCCTGAAAAAAAGCCATAGCTTTCACTATATGAAACCTTTTCAGTAAGGTGATAACTCTGCTTTTTAGTATGTTATTCAGATTCACCATAGATTTCTTTTCAAGGAAATCTTTTAATGTCATGGTTTCAATTGTCATATCCAGTGATATTTGAACCAAAAAAATATAAAATCTGACATTTCTTCCATTTCTTCTCCCTCTATTTGCCATGAAGTGATAGGTCCAGTTGCCAACATTTTATTTTTGCTTTGTTTTGTTTTATGTTACCTTCAAGGCAACTTTTATACTCTCCTTTTTTTACCTCTTCAAAAGGCTTCCTAGTTCTTCACCTTTTGTCACTGAAGTAGAACTGCCTACATATCTAAGATTGTTGATATTTTTACTGTCATTCTTAATTTTGACTATTGATTTATTTAGTGTGGCATTTTGCATGATGTACTCTGTATATAAGTTAAATGAAGTTACAATATACAGAATTGTCATATTCCTTTTCCAATCTTAAACCAATCAGTTGTTTCTGATTCAGTTCTGTTAATCCTTGGCCCAAATACAGTTTCCTTAGGAGACAAGTAAAATAATCTGGCACTCCCATCTCTTTGAGAACTTGCCAAATTTTGTAGTGACTCATAATAGTCAAAAACTTTATTGTATTCAATGAAGCAGAAATAGATATTTTCCAGCAAATGTTAGCAATTTGGTCTCTAGTTCCTTTGCCTCTTTAAAAACTAGCTGGCTCTTCTGGGAATTATCAATTCAGATACTGCTAAAGGCTAGCTCACAGAATCTTGAGCATAATCTTACTGGCATGTGAAATGAAGCAATTGTTTGGTAATTTGAGAATTCTTTGGCATTGCCCTTCTTTAGGATTATGACACAAATTAATCTCTTCCAATTAAACAGAGGCCACTGTTGAGTTTTCCCAGCATCATCTTTTGAGAAAACCTTCTGAAAAGCCTATAAATCTCCACCCTCAGAAACCGCAATTGGCTGGCAATAAACAATCCAGAGCTAAAATCAGTAGTTTTTCCAGCAGAAGTACTATGCAACTGCTTCATAAGAAATCCAAAATGAAGACTAGTTCACTAAGTTCAGCAGTGATATGAGAAACCCCAGTTTGTCCAGAATGGCAGAAGATAAAGATATTTGCATTAATTCCAGCTAGTCATTGCTTTGATCATGGCTGAAATTGCCATAACATATTAATATATGCATAGCTCATTGTATACTTTATTTCATGTCTTACAACAACCCTGTTCAATAAGTATCATTGTCCCCATTTTACTGATGAAGATAAGTCCAAGAAAGATTTGAAGGGAAATTTGCCCATGGTCACATTACAAGTAAGTTTCTTTTTTTTCTTTTCTTGTAAATGTATTTAAGACAATGGGATTAAGTGACTTGCCCAATGTCACACAGCTAGGCCGGATTAGAACTCAGATTCTCGACTCCAGGGTCAGTGCTCTATCCACTGTTCCACCTAGCTGCCCTTCAAGTAAGTTTCAAAACCTGTATTAGAATCCGTGTCTCTTCCTGAATTGTTTATTATTATATTATCCTATTTATTAATATTGTTATTGTTCTTCAGTCATTTTAGTTGTGTCTGACTCTTTATGACTCCATTTGTGTTTGTTTTGTTTTTTTGTTTGTTTTTTTGTCAAAGGTCCTTTAGTAACTTGTCATTTCCCTCTCCAGCTCATTTTACAGATGAACAAACTAAGGCAAAAAGGGTTAAATGATTCACCCAGGATCACATAGCTATGAAGTGTCTGAAGACAGATTTGAATCCAGCAAGATGGGTCTTCCTGAACTGAAGATCCAGTACTAGCTGCCCCCCCTTATTAATATACTGCTTATTGTTTCTTATCAGCCCACAAATGTCATTTTAGAGAGATGCATGTGGCAATGAGAGGGCAAGGGATTTGCCTAGAGTTGTATCAAGGGGACTTTGACTTGAAATAAGTCAAATGAGGAGAACAACATGCACAATGACTGCAACAATGTGTATAAAAATACCTCTAAAAATAAGTTAAAGAAAAACCGAAGTAGATCCTGAGAAACAAATTATGCCTCCACCATCACAGCAGAGATATGAGGGGCTCCCCGGGACAGAATACTATATGCACAGTTGCTCAAGGATTCTAGGTGAGATGGTTTTGCTCAGGTGTTTTATTTTTCCAGAAGGGAGAGTTGGTGTGGGGTAGGGAGGAGGTTAAGGACTAATATGTAAAGACAAAAAGCATAAGGTATCCACAAAATGTATTAGTGAAAAAGAGAGAGTCCTATGGGTTGGACCAGATCATTGATGAACTCCTCAACTCAAGGATTCTGTTGCTATGAATTGAGAGTAAACCCTGATTAATGGAAGAAGATAACTTCTGATTTGGGGGACAAGCTTATACTCCTGTAAGTTTGTTACTTTAAGGGTAAGTTGTCTCCTCTTTCAATGCTAAGCCTCTCTATTACTACCTACTATTCTTTTTTGGAGTGAATATACTTTTGGATTGCTATCCTTTTGGGGTATAGATTCTCCAAATCCTCAAATTTCAGAATCCTTTACTCCTTTACATAGATTCCCCCACCTCTGTTCATTTGAAATAGCCTTTCCCTATTTTTGAACATGATCCAGAAATCTCCCTCCCCTCCATTGGCCATACATCTTAATTTCTGTATTCTCTTGTTCCTGTTAATCACTGAATCTGCCATGATATTCTAGATACAAATGAGATGGCCTATTAGGCAAACTTTTCAAAGAAAATATTCAAGGACCAAAAAGAGCAATGGAAGGAGAGATAACCATGAAAAATAAGACCTCTGGGCAAAGTTTAAAAGGACTAAGCATGCCTGGCCTCGAGAAAAAATATCATTGTGAGAAGGGACAGTAACAGTTTCCTAATATATAATGGAGGCAGAAGAGAAGGAAAGGGGGCCATTTTCCCACTCATCAGTGAAAGCAAAAAATAGAAAAGAAAGGCTTAAATTTCAACTGGGAAAACATATGTCATGTATTATAGCCATAGAAGTGGAGGAGCTGCCAAGAAAGGTGGTGAAATCATCCTCACTGGAGACACTCAAGATGAGATCACATGAGCCAAGGTCACTATCTATCATGGCTGATTAAATCAGTTGGGCCACAAAAGTGTAGGTTGGATCTGATGTCCACCAGAGCTCTGGCCAGATCCTATCATTATATGACAAGTTCTCTTTCTGTAATAGAGAGGGATTGAAGGGGTTGGGGGAGACTGGTGGCAGGTGCTCTTATTAGTGTCACTGGTATTTATTTCATATAAGGTTTTGTTAAGGGTGCAGTTAACTTTTGATCACTGATTTCAAATATTCCTACCATGTCTTTATCTCAGAGTCAGTGTTTGATTCTTAGTATTGCCATTTTTTAATCATTAGGTATGAAGCACCTTTCAGGATGGGGACTTTAGCTAGGGGGAGTTTGTGTTTTAAGGGAAATGACCCCAACTAGATGAGGTGACTAGGGTTTTATTCCAAAGCTTTATTTTATTTAAAGGATACTGACAGCATTTGCAATCCTCTAACAGCATAGAAACAACAGACCTAAGTATTTAGTTAGCAAGGGGTAAATGGATTCCCACCTCTCTGTCCCTTCCTCCTCCTATCCCCACTTTGGTACCCCAAAGCAAGGTAGATTGCCCTTATCTCCTTCCTTGAAATTTACCCAAACTAGATGTTTGGATTTGTAAACTACTTACAAAGAAATTGCTTATACTTAGGTTTCAGAATCAACTTCCCCTGTGCAGCAGAAGTAAATGGAGGATGGGAGTGGGAGTTTTTGTGGGGTTTTTTTTATTATTATCTACTTTTTTATTGGCCATCTCATTGTTTGTCTTCTCTAAAAAATGACTACTGAAAAATCCCATCTTTCACTCAGAACATCTTCACCTCTTCTTACTCCCATTGATCTCTTATTCACAGACTCTGTTCAAATGGAAAAATTATATTTCTATGAGGTCTTCCCTTATAGCTACAGAGACTGAAATTAGTACTAGTATAAGATTCTTAAATTGGACCTCACAGTTCTCAGAAGGCAAATGTTCCTTATATTCTTCCAATGCTCTTCTCAGAGAGACACCACCAGGGTTTTTCTTAAGAATTCTGTTATTTAAACTTGTAGTTATTGCCATTACTGTTTAGAACAAAGTTGAAATCACTTTTCTCTCCAGTCATTTCCATCAATGCAATTCTAATCTAATATTACTTCTTCAGGACCAGTGACTTCATTACAAAACTGTCTTAGTTTCTTCATTGGTGATACAGCTCATCTAATCAGGTATGATTGAAGCCTGGAATAACATCAGAAGTTAGCAGCAGACCACCTAACCAATTGTTGAAATAGATGTGTGTGCATGTACACACACACACACAGAGAGAGAGAGAGAGAGAGAGAGAGAGAGAGAGAGAGAGAGGAAAAATGGTTTGGGACCACAAAGCAATTGTTGTGGAATAATTTGTTCCTTCCTAAATATGTGTTTATAGTAGAACTTCTAAGCCACTTATGAAAGAATCACATTATATCTCTGTTTAAACCAAAAATTTTAAATGTATTTGATTTTGTTTTGAAACAATTAAGTTTTTGTTGTTATTTTAAAGTTCAACACTTTCAGTTGAAGATGTATCTCTGTAACCAGGCTATAAAATTGTAAGTCTTAAGAACTAAATAACAAAGTGTTTAGTATACATTAGTAATTTTGTGTCCTGTCCACTAGGGCACAGATCAGGGTCAGTGGACAAAGGAAAAGTGCCTCCTCCGACCAGAAAAGGAGCATCATCAGGGGTTGACACTGAGATTATGATCACATGATGTATGCCTCATCTTCCTCTACACTAGTTTTTATTACCCAGGGCAGAAACCAAGATGGAGAAAGCACTGGAGGTAGCCAAACAAAATTTAAAAGGCAAGAAAGGGTTTTTCAGTCCAAGCTGACTGGAAAACCCTAAGTTTGAAACTAAGATGAATGAGGAGATGGTGAGAAAGCTCTTTATCATCCTCAATGAGTTCAAGAAACATGACCTGGATAGATGACACCCAATATACTGAACAAATCTTTGAATTAGAAGGGTCTTTAGAGGTCATGCTATACCCGAGAAAGAATCCTCTCTATGGAGGATCTACTAGAAGACAAAGTCTCATCCAGTTAAAAAATCTCTTAATGAGGAAGAATTCACTACCCTTTGGGGAAAAATTGCTAATTTCACTTTTGGAAAATTCTAATTATTAGGAGATTTTTCCTTATTTGAAGTCAAAATCTTTCTTTCTACAAGTTTCCTTCAGCTCTCTTGATCTGCCTTCTGAGGCCAAGCAGACAAGATTTATAATTCCTCTTCCACCTGGACAACCCTTCAGATATTTAAATATTACAATCATATCCTTGAAGAGTTGTCCCTTCTCTAAACTAAGCAGTCCCTTTGATTTTTATTCTCCTCCTTACCTTGATCACCCTTGCCAGCTGTACTATAGCTTAATAAAGTCATTCCTGAAATCTGGAACCTAGATATGAACATAGTTCTTCAGATATGACCTAAGCAGAGCACTGTGCTGTGCCTATGATTGATTGCCAAATTATTGTCAGTAATCTCTGAGGAATCATGAAGAATGGGAGAGGTACTGGGACTAGAGATGAGCAAATATTCCCTGATTTTCAAACAAGAGGAAATATTAAATTCTATTAGTAGTATAGTAGAAACTATCAATAGTAGATTTTATTAGCAGCATAATAGATACTAAAAACTAACCAAGATTGGCATCAATCACTGACAAAATGCATAAATGTTTTATCAAAGAGATGATTAATGGTTTGTGTTCATTTAAAAAAAAGGGGAGATTGAGGTACCATCTCCACCTATCAGATTGGCCAATATGCTCAGAAAGGACAATGTTCAATGTTGGATGACATTAATATACTGTTGGTGGAACTGTGAACTCATCCAACCTTTCTGGAGAGCAATCTGGAATTATGCCCAAAGGGCAATAAAAATGTGCATACCTTTGATCCAGCAATACCACTACTGGGTCTATACCCTGAAGAGATCATGAAAAAGGGTAAAAACATCACTTGCACAAAAATATTCATAGCAGCCCTGTTTGTGGTAGCAAAGAATTGGAAATTGAGTGAATGTCCATCAATTGCAGAATGGCTGAACAAATTGTGATTTTTGTTTGTTATGGAATACTATTGCTCTATTAGAAATCAGGAGGGATGGGATACCAAAGAAGCCTGGAAAGACTTGCATGAACTGATGCTGAGTGAGATGAGCAGAACCAGAGAAATACTGTATACTATAACAGCAACATGGGGGTGATGATGAACCTTAATGGACTTGCTCATTCCATCAATGCAATAATCAGGGACAATTTCAAAGTATCTGCAGTGAAGAATACCATCTGTATCTAGAGAAAGCATTGTAGAGTTTAAACAAAGATCAAAGTCTATTACCTTTAATTTTTTTTTAAAAAAAGTGTCTTGTGTACTACATGATTTTACTTATCTCTAATATTTTATTTTCTCCTCAAGGATATGATTTTTCTCTCAACACATTCAATTTTGATCAGTATATAGCATGGAAACAATGTAAAGATTATCAAACTGCCTTGAATGGGGGAGGGAAGGGAGGGTGGGGGGAAAACTGTAAAATTCAAAACCTTACAAAAAATGATAGGTAAAAACTACTATTGCATATAATTGGAAAACAAATAAAATATTAATTAAAAAGTAACAAAAAAATTTAAAAGGGGTGATCACTCCAAGTCAGCAGATTCAGTAAGAATATGCTTACTGATGCCTGTTTTTTTTCACAAGATCGTTTAACTGGTGAATCATGAAAATACCATAAAGTTAATATGCCAAGATTTCAGCAGAGTCACATGATAGTCTTGTGTACAAGAGAGATGAAAATAGGTAGGTAGGTAGCCAGCTAAACAAGTAGTATCAGAGTATTGATGCAGTAACTCAGTTTTACCCTTGAGAGAGATCTCTAAAGGAATGCTTTGGAATTCTTTCCATGCACCTATTCTGGTTAACATTTTTATCACTACCTTAGATTGAGATGTAGGTGGCATGCATGTCAAATTTTCAAAGATAGGAGCTAGAAGAGATAACTAATAAGTTGGATGACAGAGCTGCAATTCAAGAAGATCTGAATAGATTGGAATTATGTGTTAAATGATCCTAATAAGAAGAAATTTAGCTGAGATAAATGTAAAGTAAATCCAGCACTTGGGTTCAAAAAATTCAATTTGTTACCACAATCAAGAAGAAAAGGCCATGACTGCTTAAGAGAGACTTTTTGTCTAACTATGCTACTCAGTGCTCAAAAATCCTCAGGGATTTCCTATTGCTTCTAGTATAAAATTCTAATTTCTCTGGTTAGCATTCAAAACCTTTCACAAACTAGCAATGATCTACCTTTCCAGGCCTAGGATCTATTACCATTACATTGCTGGCAAATATTTAATATCCAGGTCTCCAGAAAATGTAAAAAATAAAAATATCACAGTTTTGATTTTAAATCTACATTGGTAACATTTCCTCCATCACTCTCATGAGTGTAGAAAATCAACAAAACAATAAAATATGCCCTGATTTGTCATATATTCGAACTGCAAAGTCAACAATAATTCCATGGCAACTGATAAGTACTGGTTCCTGCACACCCCTATAGATGTGTCTTGTTTACATGTTCTAGCCATTTTCTAGCCCAAATGACTCCCATTTGACATTTGCCATGACTGAGAGCTCCTTGAGAACAGGGACTGTCTTTGACCACTTTTTGACTCCCCACTCCCCACTTAGTACTGTCTGATACTTAGTAAGTGCTTAATATATGTTTATTGACTAATGATAATCCAGTCCCTGTCTACTTGGTTTTGCTTGTCCCTAATTTCTGAGATGTCCTCCTTCCTCACTTCTACTTAGCTCAAAAGCTACCTCTTCCATGAGACCTTTTCTAATGTCCCCATCCTAAATTACTTTCCTTTCTATCTGACTTCTCCCTCTTTAGTAAGTATGATCATTGACTTCTCTGGGTGTCATTTTTCCCCAAATAGAATGTTAACTCTTTGATGACAAAAGACATGGGGTTTTTATTTTTCATTTTTTGCCTTCAAATTCTGGACACCTTGCTTAGCTTTAGTCTCAAAGGGACTTAATAAATACCTATGAATTCAGTTGTGGGATGGGATAGTAGGAGCTATTATCAATTGCCCTGAGGATGGAACCAGCCTCACTCTCTGACTGTTTTCTGCAGCCAAACTACATAAACTTGTTTCTTGAGCAGGATTTCCTAACTGGTCTTATACTGAAGAGCTGTGTTGTTGGGAAGGGCAGTCAGCAAGAGAGTCAAATACAACCTCTATGAGACATGGCAGTGTAATTCTGGAAAACCTGGTTACTTGGGGAGGACTTAGCCTATATCCTTGGGTTATGTGTGTCTATGGCTAGAATTTCATGAAATGGACTATCTTCTAAGTGGAAGAGGTCTTAATGCACAACTGGTACCAAAAGGCACACCTTCAGAGTCCTTCCCTGGTTCTCTTAGCACATCTGTAGGGCAGCTAGGTGGTACAGTGAACAGTCATTGGCCTAGGAGTGAGAAGGATGGGAGGTTGAATCTATCCTCAGACACTTGATTCTTACTAGGACCATCTCTAGTAGACCTGATTCATATCTGGCTATTGGACCCAGGTGGCTCTGGAAGAGAAAGGGAGGCTGATGATTCAGCACAACACCCCCACACTAAAATACAATTCACATCAACTCCCTGATGTCATGGTCTTCTTCAAATATCATTATTATTAGCACATCTTGGGTCAAAATGGTGGAATCTCAGCAGTTCAGAAAGCGTGAAATGCCACCTGATTGTACAGGGAAAGACTGAATCCAATGTAGTTAGACAATGGGTCAGGGGATTTGAATAAACTGCAAACTCAACTGGAGATAAGATCAAAAACAGTTCTATTGGAGGAGAAATGTCATAAAATGGCTATATCTATAATATCATGTCCCATCCTAGATACTATTTTTTAGGAAGGATATTGGAAAGGCAGAAGTGATTTATAGTAGACAATCTTGGGATCAGAACATCTGAGTTCAGATCCCATATCTGACACTGCCTTGTGACCCTAAGCAAGTCATTTGCTTCTGAAATATGTCACAAGACACATCTACTAAGACATAATAGGCTGTAGAGAATCTAAGTTGGTAGAGGGAATTCCTATACTGAGACTTCTCTGCATTAATGAAATTATAGATTCTTTGCTGATTTACTGATTGCTGATGCATATTTTAAAAACTGGAGGGTGGCTAGATGGTGCAGTGGATAGAGCACCGGCCCTGGAGTCAGGAGTACCTGAGTTCAAATCCGGTCTCAGACACTTAATAATTACCTAGCTGTGTGGCCTTGGGCAAGCCACTTAACCCCATTGCCTTGCAAAAAAAAAAACCTAAAAAAAACTGGGACAAGGAGGGGTAGAGCCAAGATGGCAGCATGAGAACAGTTTCGCCTAGGAGCTCTCTCAAAAATATTCAAAAACCTTAAAATTATGCCTCTAACTAAATTTTGAAATACAGAACCCACAAAAAGATCCAATGAGGCAATTCTCCAGCCCAAGGTAACCTGGAAAATCATGGGAAAACTGTTTCATGGGGGTGGAGAGGGTGGCAGCACAACCAGGATTATTGCACCAGAGTGAAGGAGCTCCAGTCTTCCCAGAGCAGCCCACTGGGTCCCCGGGGAGCCTGGCAGCAGAAGTAGTTTCATGACCTGGCAACCCAGAGAACACCAAGCAGAACATGGAAGATTAGTAGGGAAACCTCTGCCAAAGTGAGTGGAAGCCAGCGGGGCTCTCAGCATAGCTGCAGCCACCAGCATAGCTATGGCCCTCAGCACAGCCCAGATCCCAGGAAAGGGAAGCAGGCACACAGACCCACCCAGCAGCTGCTCCCAGAGTGTTCAGCCCAAGGAATGTAAGGAGGGTATGGGGAGATTGTCAACATCTCTCCTCTGGCCCTGGTACTTGACTCTTGTGCTTTGTCCATATTCAGAACCTGGTTGCACTCTAGGAGCCCCCTATTGCCATCCGCAGACCAGAGCACAGGCAGGAGAGCAGTCAGAGCCTCACATACTGAGGTCCTTTCAGGGGTGTCCCAAAAATAGGAAGCACACCAAACCAGGCACAGACTGGGGAAAATGAACAAACAGAAAGGAAAAAAAGGAACCTGCATAGACAATTACTTTGGCCCCATGGAGGACCAAAACACACAATCAGAAGATGAGAAAGTTCCAGCTCCTACATCTAAATACTCCAAGAAATATAGAAGTTGGTCTGAGGCTATTTCAGATCTCAAAAAGATTTTGAAAATCAAGTAAGGGGGGGGGGGTAGAGGAAAAATTGGAAAGAGAAATGAGGGGGATGCAGGAAAACCATGAAAACCAAGTCAACAGCTTAGTCAAGGAGATCCAAAAAATACTGAAGAAAATAACATATTAAAAACTAGTTTTTGTCAAATGGAAAAAAACAGTTCAAAAATGAGGAAAAATGAGAAGAAAAATAACTTAAGAAACAGAATTGGCCAGTTAGAAAAGGAGATAAGAAAGCTCTCTGAAGAAAACAAATCCTTCAAATGTAGAATAAAGCTAAAGGAAGCCTTTGTGAGGAATCAAGACACAATAAAACAATATGAAAAATGAGAAGAAAACATAAAATATCTTATTAAAAAAACAACAGATCTGGAAAACAGATTGAGAAGAGACGATTTAAAAACTATTGGGCTACCTGAAAGTCATGATCAGGAAAAGATCCTTGGCTTCATTTTTAAAGAATTTCTATAGGAAAATTGTCCTGATATCCTAAAATCAGAGTACAAAATAGAAATTGAGAGAATCCACCAAGCTCCTGAAAGAAATCCAAAAAAAAAAATAACTCCCAGGAATATTATAGCCAAGTTCCAGAACTCCCAAGTCAAAGAGAAAATACTACAAACAACCAGAACAAAACAATTCAAATATCATAGCACTCAGGATTACCGAGGACTTAGCAGCATCCACATTAAGAGCTCATGGGGCTTGGAATATAATATTCCAGAAGGCAAATGAGCTTGGAATGCAACCAAGAATCAACTGCCCAGTAAAACTGAACATCTTCTTCCAGGGTAAAAGATGGACTTTCAATGAAACAGGGGAATTTCAAATGTTCCTATTGAAATTCCAGAGCTGAACAGAATATTTGATCTCCAAGTACAGGACTCAGGTGAAGCATAGAGAGAGTGGACAAGAAAGGTAAATTATGATGAGGGATTTAATGATGATGAACTGCATGCATTCCTGCATGGGAAGATGATACAGATAATACTCATATGAACTTTCTGAACCTTCTCATTTATTAGAGCAGTTAGAAGAGGTTTTATAGTCAAAACACAGGAGAGAGCTGAATTTGAAGGTATAATATATTTTTAAAATGGAGTCAGTGGTTTAAAAGGAAATGTACTGGGAGAAAGGAATGAAGAGGTTGAATAGACTAAGACATTTCATGTAAAAGAGTCAAGAAATAGCTTTTGCAATGTTATAGAAGGGGGAAAAGTGAGGGGGAATAAGGGAGCTTCATTCTCATCAGAAATGGCTCAGAAAGGAAACAACATATATACTTAATAGGGCATAGAAAGCTAGAAGAAAAAGGAGAGAGAAAGGGGGTGAGAGAAAGGGGATGGGAGAAAGGGGATGGGGGAGGGAGGGGGAGGTAAGGGATAGAGGAGAGGGTAGATCATAGGAGAGGATAGTCAAATATAATACATTTTCTTTTTTACTTTTTGCAAAGTGTTGGGATTGGATGGCCTGTCTAGGACCACAGGAATGGGTGAGTGCTGGGTCTCTGGGGTGGGATGTTGGCTTGGAGCCTCTTGGCCCCAGGGCTGGTACTCTGTCCACTGTGCCACTCAGCTGTCCCACAGCATACTTTTGATGAGGGACAGAGTGAAAAGAGAGAGAAAATATAATAATTGGCAGTGGGGAGAAATAAATGGAAGGAATTACAATCAGCAACATCAACTGTGTAAGTCACTTCTCTGATGTATTTATGATAAAGAAGGCAATCCACAGAGCTGATGGTATAAGAACACAGGCTGAAGCACATTTTTTTTCTTCTTTCACTTTATTTCTCATGAGACTTTTTATTTTTGTGGGAGGGGGGATTATGTTACTCTTACAACAAGACTATTTTAGTAATGTATAAATAAATCTAAAAAGCAAATTAATTAATTAATTAATGGAAAAATTGGAACAATAAGAATGTACATTGAAAGTCCTTGCTTAGGACCTGGGCTCAAATTCTAGTTTTGTTATTTACTACTATGAACCCTGGGCACTTCAGCTTTCTAGTCATCAGTGTTCTCATCTATAAAATGAAGTAGATGTATTAAGTCAAGAAGCATGTATTAAGCACCTCCGAAGTACCCACACCAGAATCTTGACAGAGTGATCAATGTCTTCAGGTACTTAAAGGAGTATTTGGTGGGTGGGAGATCGATTAGACTTTAGAAATGATTGGGTGTCAATCCTTAGCAATACTACTACCAGGTCTGTATCCCAAAGAAATCACAAGAAATGATTTTTAACAAGTCCCATGTACAAAAACATTTATAGTAGCTCTTTTTGGAGTGGCAAAGAATTGGAAATTGAAGCAATACCCATTAATTAGGGAATGGCTAGCAAATTGTGTTATGTGGATGTGTCGTAGTATTATTTTTTATAAGAAATAATGGGGGGGGGCAGGACTTCAGAATGGCCTGGAAAGACTTGCATGAACTGATGTTGGGTAAAATGAGCAGAACCAGGAAAACATTGAAAATATGAACAGCAACATTGTGAGATGATTAGTTATGATGGATTTAGCTCTTCTCAGTTGTACAAAGATCAAAGATAATTCAAAAGGACTTTTGATGGAAAATACCATCCACATCCAGAAAAACCATAAAGTCTGAATGTAGACTAAGGTTTACTATTTCAAATTTTTTTTTAATTTGCTTTATGTTTTATATTTTCCCTTCTCATGGTTTTTTCCTTTTTGTTCTGATTCTTCTTTCACAACATGGTTAATATGGAAATATGTTTGATATAGTTATACATATATAACTTTTATTTGATTACTCACCGACAAGGGGAAGGGGAAGGTAAGGTAGGAAGGGGGAAAAAATGGAATTCAAATCCTTACAAAAAAATTACTGTTGAAAACTATCTTTGCATGTAGTTAGAAAGACAAATAAATTTATAAAAAAATATGATTGGGTGTCCCTAGCTCACTCCAGGGAGAAGTATAGGAGACACTCATGGGACTGATGCCATCCTGACTGTCCCAGGACTTATTTGCTTTGTCTCTGACAGGCCAATATTCCCTCCTTAGCAGCCTGGTGATTTCACCAGTCCCATTTTTAAGGGTCTCATCATTCTTAAGGGGCTCATCATTAACAGACATCTGACAGACTTAGTGCAAAGCAGTTCAGAAATTCCAAGTTCAAGAAATCTCCCAGCCTTAACCTCCCCAATAGCATGAATTGTAAGCCATGCTCAGCAAGCTTATTCTATTGGGTCCCAGTTATCATTATTAAAAGCAATGACTAGAAAGTACAGGAAGACATAACATAAAGGCTCAAATACAGGAAAAAACTTTTTTTAACAATTAGAACCAGTTCCCCTCTTCTTTAACCCCCACCCCAAGAATTTGGTTACTTTGGGAGAAGTGAGTTCTATCATTGACCATTTGTCAGAAATTATGCCTATGTTGAAGAAAGAATACCTACTTTGGATGAGGTTTGGATTAAATGACTTCTCTCCCTAGCTTAAGGTATCTAAGACTCCAGGAGTACAACCCTAGGATCTTGGAGGAAACTGACCATTTTCTACAACTTCAACTCAGACATGTGCTGCAAACACCATCACACCATCACACATAGACAAATAAGACCACCCCAAAGAATTAAATAAAAAATATGCTGATCAACACATTAGATTCTGCTGATCCATCACAAGAAGAGCATGAGCTTGCCATTGTTTTTCCAGTAGTGGTGATGATTTTATACTGAGTCATCCACACTCTTTTACCCAGTGCCCTTCCTAATCTATGAACCACACATCTGTGAAACAGATGGCTGGCGTTAAGGGTGCATCTGTAGCTGAGGAACAAAAATTTTCCTGTATATGCAGCCATCTGGCCTGGATAGAGATCGAATCTCTAATCCTAGCCTCATTAGCACCAGGCTCTAACCAACTGACCTAAACAGCTCTGACATTCTGAAGAGCTACTCAGCCTCTAAGTGTGGTAGGCTCAATACAGTAATAACTAGGGAACATTCATGAAGCAAAGATGAGAAACATTTGCATTCACACTTGAGAAATGAAGGGAAAGCTACCTTCATTGCTCCCATGGCTTGGAAAGTCACAGCCAATCGGCATGGTGTCAGAGCTGCCAACATAACATTGAATCTTTCATTCTTGTTCTTAATGGGTGAATAATATTGTCCATCTGGTGCCACTGAACCAAACCTAGCAGAAAAAAAAGAGGAAAGAGAAGAATATGGTACATGTTATAAAAAAAAATCACATGATTAAAAATACTATCAGTGGAACTGATGGAACTAACAATGGTATATTCTTTCAGGTGTATGTATCCTCCCATCAGAGAGAGAGAGAGAGAGAGAGAGAGAGAGAGAGAGTCAGGTGGAATGGCATGCAAGGATCCTTGGCACACTCCCTAATGAGTTCAATCCAATCCTAAAATCCACAATGTGCAAAGATATATAAACAAAGATATAAAACATTCTTTTCCCTCAGGGAGTTTACATTCTATTGAGGGAATGTATTAATATACAGAGAAGTAAGTGAATGAAGAAGAAAAAAAACATTAACAGTAAACCTGCCTGAGGTTAGCAGTAACAACTAATTTGATTTAGCAGTAACAACTTACTTGATTTAGAGTAGTCCAAGAAAGATAGAAACTGGTTCCCTTTCACTAACCCCCAGAAATGACAGACAGGATTGCAATGTCAGCAGATGTTCTGTTGAAATAAAATTTCCCTGGAGTCTACTTCAGGATCTGGGTTTGAGTGATCTGCTATCCAACCACTTCTGTGCCCTTTGGTCAGCTTTTCTGTGCACTTAATCTTCATTCTTGGCCTTGGTCTACCTGCCCCATGCTGATTTCATAGGTGATCATGATGCCTATGAAAGCATCAAATTGTTTTCAGTCTCTGGTGTTGGCTTTCCTCATCAAATTCAATTGCATATACAATTAATTCTCCACTTCATCTCGATGAGATATGAGAAACATATGTCCTCTTTTCTAGTTCACTTGTCTACCTCCTCAATTCTGTGTCAATATATTTCCTTAGTTTTGGCATTAGGCTAATGAGCAGGATTCCAACAGGCAGGACCTCTGAGTATTGTCTGGGTCACATATCTTACTAAAGGATAAGGAAGTAGCAGAACCACTGCTACTTCCTCTTCTATTCCTAGAAAAGTTTGAACCATCTTTGCAGAAACCCAATCTGTTTGTCTGCGGTGGTGTGATGCTATTTGCAGCAAAGACCCAAATACCCAACCTCCATTTACATTAGAGTAATTCTGATGTGGCATTTCCAACATCATTTAAAAGCAAACTAACAAAAACTATCATTAATTCATGACCTTATTTTATAATAATCTCAAAAAAGTAAAAAACTGCTACCCAATTTTTCCTAAATGTGAGGAAAAGCACTAACTCTGGGATAAAAGGACCCAGTTTCAGATCTTCTTAATTGACGAAAGTCTGCAGTATAGCATTTGGCTTAGTGCCAGGAAGTCCTGAGTTCAAGTCTGAAATCAGAAATTGACTAGCTGAGTGACTTGGGGAAAGTCATTTAACTTCTGTCTACTTCAGTTTCTTCAACTGTAAAATGTATAATAATAGCATCTACCTCCCATGGTTGTTATGAGGATCAAATGAGATATTTATAAAAGCTTAGCACTTGTTCCCCACCTATATGAGCTTTAACAAGTTGCCTAATACTTCTCTATTCCCCCCACCCTCTCTTCCCCAGGTTTGGGTTCCTCATCTGGAAAAATTAAGAATATGAATTAGATAAATGATGATGGTGGTAGTGGTAGTGGTGGTCCTTTCAATTCAAAGAGGACAAATAATATAATGAGGGTGATGTTTTGATTTGCATGTGATTAAGGGTTAGATAAGAATTGAAACAAAAGATAATAGAATTTACCCATCCCCAAAATATAAGTCTGGGAGAATGACTGAATGAATGACTATTTATTAAGGACTTAAATGTGACTTAAACATTGAACAAGCAAATACAAAAGAAATAAAAGATTAAAAAAACCATTCCCTGCCCTTGAGAAGATTACATTCTAATAAGGGAAACCATATATAGAGGAGTGGTGGCCAGGAATGGTGTATGGAGCCAAGGAAAAATGAATAATGCTCCCTGAAGTCCCTTCCACTTCTGGTTCCATGATCTTATAATCCCAAGAATGAACCAGACACAGAAGACAGAAATCTCTTTGGGATTAATGACATCTGAGCCTACTTTGGGGGGATAATCCTTTTATATGAACAGTGAAATTAATGAGTTGGAGAAGAGTTACTCACTTATCCAGGAGATTCTCCCTTGGAATTCGAACCTTGTCAAATATTAAAATCCCATTATCCACACCATGTAAACCTACAGAACAAACAGAAATACAACCAAATGAACCAGAGGAGCATAAAAAAATTCCAAGTTCTAATCAACAATCTGCCTTTCCTATTTCTCCCATGCCAAGCATTGACTCCAAATACACAGTGCACTTAACCAAGGATATCTATATTACTTCCAGAGACATTTTTTTCTCAAGTAAGATTATTACCAGAGCTATGTTTGTTTCCTTTAGCACAGTTGGGTAGCTCCCTGACAGGCCAGAAATAAAGCTTGTTCTGCCTCGGATCAAACATGCTCAGAGGAGGGGGGAGAAAGGAAAAAGCAGTGTGTGTGTATTGGGGGTGGGGTGGAAAGACTTTATCTGCTTGAGCAGTTAGCAATGGTCAAGAAAAGAAGATTCAATTTAGGTTCTAGTTGAATGAAAGAATACAAGGGTGCATATATAAACCCCAGAAAAACCAATTTGGGCTCTTCAACAATAGTGTAACTCAAATTTCTCTTCCCTCGCCCCAGCACACCTGGTTGACTTGAAGGCAGCTGCCTAGAAAAGAAGGCAGCCTCAACAGCGGCAGCTGCAGGTAGCCTGACTACCCAAGATGCAGCATGAGGTCGCCTAGCTTAGCAGAGGGACTGCCAAAATCTGTGAAGTTCAAGTCTGAGTGACTCATGAGAGGCTGTCACCAGCCCCCCACTAAGGTTTTACTTATGTCCGTAACACACTTCCTTGCTCAACTTGGAGCCAAGTTGTCTGTTTTTTGCAAGCTTAAGCTAGAAAAGTATCTTTCTTTAATTCCACAATAGACCCAGTTGACTAGGACAGATGCTCATTTTAGTGCCTGAGAAGAAATGAGACCAGGCTTTCTGGATCTTTTACTATCTTTTTTGGCAGCCCTCCACAGAGTTTGGACCTAAGCCTCTGACCTACACAAATGCTGATACATTTAAAGCAGATGCCAGAGTTCTCTGGCATCTCCATCACAGCCTGAGATAGGAAATCAGACTCTTAGGGAACATATATCTTAAAACCTTTCTCTCTCTCTCTCTCTCTCTCTCTCTCTCTCTCTCTCTCTCTCTCTCTCTTTCTCTCTCTCTCTCTCTCTCTCTCACACACACACACACACACACACACACACACACACATACACAGGGTATGTCAGGATATATAGGAGATATAAGGTATGTCACTCTAGTCCACTTAAAGTATCCACTAGAAGGAACCTCCCTAAGTACCCAACTTCATTCATTCATACTCCACAGAGATATATTTAGTGGTACCTAAGACAATGGGTGAAATTCAACCATACCCCTCTAGCATCTATTTCTTGTGATATAGTAGATAGAAAAATGATCTTGAGAATCAAGATGACCTGGCTCAGTCCTGGCTTCTGACACTTGTTGTAATACCCCTTATATGCCCTTCCATTTCTCCATCTCAGTTTCATCATCTTAGAACCATAGATTTAAAACTGGGGAGGAGATTATAGGTCATCTAATTCAACTCCTTCAATTCACAGATGAAGATACTGAGGCTCAGAGAGTTTTAGTACCTTTCCCAGACCCAGGTCCATCAGAGGATGGAAAAGAACCCAGATTTTTCCAACTCTCCATTCAGAATTCTATCAGTTAAAGGCAGCTAGTCAGTGTATAGAGTGCCAGGCCTAAAAGACCTGATTGCAAAGTCTGGCTTGAGATACTTCCTAGCTATGTGACCCTGGGCAAGTCACTTAACCCTGTTTGCTCAGTTTCCCCATCTATCAAATGAGCTGAAGAATGAAATGGCAAACCACTACTGTATCTTTGAAAAGAAAAACCCAAATGGGGTCACAAACAGTCAGAAATGACTGAAAATAACTGAATATTCAAAATCAGCTATACCAGACTCCCTCTATAATAGCACTCAAATGAAATTATTTAAGAAAAGTGATTAGCAAATATTAAATTATTATTATTATTATTATTATTATTATTATTATTATCATCTTATACTTTCTTCACATTTTCTTTTCCCTTTCTCCTTCTGAAGTATTTACTTACCATAAATTATGCCCACACTTAACCTGAAAGATAAATGTTACCTCCCTTATCTCTGCTACTTCTTTGCAGAGGTGGAGAACTGTGTATATCAAATGCTAAATTTTATAAAATATCAAATATCACATTTTTTTAAAGATAGTTTTGCTGAACTAGCTTGGGTTTTTTTCTGCTTTGTTATAAGGAATAGCTCTCTGGGAGAGGGTGAGAAGAGATACATTGGGAAATGTAAATTAAATAATGTAAAACCAAAAGAAAGCAACAAAATTTATTTTTTAAAAAAAGCAATTCTTCACTTAATGTCTATTACAAATAAAGTATTATGCTGGGTCTGCAGGAAACATGAGAAATATAAGAAACACTTTTGGCTCCAGAGGAGTTTATAATCTTTAGAAGACCACACAAGCACACAGTTAATTGAACAAAATTCCATTAACCCCAAGTACTAAGAAGTGACTTAGAGGCAGGAATGACTAAGAACAATCAAAAATATGAATAATATGGAATTTTCCACAGTTCCTATAAAGAAATCCTTCATTCTTTCTGCTTCCTTTTATGGGTGATCTTCCTCAGAATATAAAATACTTGAGGGCAGGGGCAGCATTTCTTTTTCTATTTATGCTCCCAGTACTTAGCACATAGAAAGGGACTAAGAAATGCCTGTTGATTTCATTTGCTTGACTAGGAAGTCAATGAAAAAATTGAATATCAAGCATTTATTAAAAGCCTACTCTACACAAAGTCTGTGCAGATTTCTTAATTAATATTGTTGTTGTTATCATTTTTAATTTAGCCATTTCTATCTGATGAGTGAAGGTTTTAGTTTTGCTTTCTTTTTAGGAAGAGAAGTCCCTAGGAGCAAGGGACAATCTGCTTGAAGACTCACCTTCTTTGTGTAACATATCAATCGCTGTCACTCCAGGATACAAGCTTCCATTTTCATCTCTCACGGGAACAATGAAGCAGTGGGGACCTAAAGAGGTCAGAAAATAGGAAGATCCCTAAAATATTTACTTCTAAAGGAAAAAAGGAAGCTACTTTCATTACTGGAGATTTGAGTGTTGTTCACAGAATCATTAATAAGTCCCTAAATTCTCTCAGCTGTATGACTCTGAGCATGTGGGAAGTCAAGATAATAGTCTATAACAAAAGTTCTTAACCTGGGGTTCATGGGTCCCTTGATGATTTTAGGGGGGACTATGAACTTGGTTTTTAAATTATTTTTATAACTATTTCAATATCATTGTTTTCTATTGTAATCTTATGTATGTTATGCTTTTAAAAATATTATTCTGTGAAGGCTTTTACAAGATTAACAAGATTAACAAAGATTAAGAAATCTCAAAAGGAATTGAATATATGTGATTCCAAAGCAATAATAAATTGCACTGCTTGTTCTCTACTTTAAGGCAGGAAGTTTAGTATTTTAAAATTTGCAATGTGCTTTAAAAAATTATCTTATTTGATCCTCACAACAACTGTGGGAAGTAGATGCTGTCATTTCCCCCATTTTTCAAATCAGGAAACCAAGACAAACAGGTTAAATGACTTCTCTAAGGTTATATGGTTAATAAAGTATTGAGGCCAAATTTGTACTTGAGTCTTCTTAACCTGAGATTCAGCATTCTATCCATTGAACCAACTGCCTGCCTAGAATGAACAATAGATAAAGATTTTCAAAACATATTTGTAGGATTGATTAATGTACTTGGTAGGCATATATAAAAACCTCAACCATATTGTGTTGTAATTTCAGAGAGGCATATGCAAAATTTCAATATGGAACTCAAATGTCTAAAAGGCATTGTCAAGAAGCATTATATGGGGTGTCCTAGAAGTCTTAGCTATTAAAACACCTTAATAGCTGTCAAGCAATTAAAGCTTAAAACTACCCTTTTGGGACACCCTATATAAATGTAAGCTGCTTTTGAGCTGGGGTAGCACCACAAACCTTGAGATCTTCCATTTATGATGAGTTGTGCAAAGACAGCAGCATAATGACCTTCCATTGCATTCCCAATGTACATCTTTTCAGCATTTTCACAAGGGGTGTCAATGATAAACTCCTACACAGAAATGTAAGGCAAAGGATTACTTTTTTTCCCTTTAGTGCAATTTCAACTCAAGCAATCGAACAAGGAAGAAATACCTCCAATTGTACATGTTAGACACAGAGCATAGAAAGATCAAACTGAAACAGTCCCTGACATCAGAGCTTAAAATCTAAGGCAAAAAAAAAGTATAAGTACAGAGAGATTGCTTTCATTGAAGTGATGGGCATGGAAGGAGTTGGCCTTTGAATTGAGCCTTGAAGTAAATGAAGACTTCAACAGGGAGAAGAGGAGGGAAATTCATTTTAGCAACTGGGATCAGCATAAACAAAGGCCTGGAGTTCAGAGCAGGAAGAAGGAAGCGGCAGTGGTTCAATTCGGCTTGCAGGTAGACTACATGTCAAACCATCAGTTCATAGGCAGCACTGCAGTCCCCAATTCCAGAACCAAATTGAAAAATAAATGGGAAATACCTAACAAAATAATGCCCAATAAATAACCTTAATATGTAGTTTTATAAGTAGAATTTGACACCATTGAATTACAAGAAAAGGAAATACAGTGTGAGCCAAGGTAGGAATGAGATTTTGGAAAACCTTGAATGACAGAGTTGGATTCTATACTACTGAAAATTTTTGAGTTGCGGTACAACTTGATCACAGGATTGAAGAGATCCTAAGATCATAGATTTAGAGTTTAAAGGACATCATATCCAAC
This sequence comes from Macrotis lagotis, assembly GCF_037893015.1. NCBI lineage: Eukaryota > Metazoa > Chordata > Mammalia > Peramelemorphia > Peramelidae > Macrotis > Macrotis lagotis. The sequence goes on along the minus strand of NC_133658.1, from coordinate 158,483,420 downwards.
CTCCTCATTTTTTAAAATGGGGAACCTGAGGCAACAGAAAGGCAACGTACTTGCCAAGGGTCAGACAACTTGTAACTGATGAACCCAAGTCTTACTACCTCTGAGTCCAGTGACCTATTCACTATACAGTGCTTTCTTGATAAACCAGGAGAAAGAATATTAATAAGAAGACTATTTACAGCAGCCTAGGCAAAACTAGATGATCTATATATTAGACACCATCCTATCCTAAGGGTTTATGATTCAATAATCAAGATATACTATAATTGTAAGACTAACTGCTCATTCCCATGACTTTCAAACCCAGTTACAGTCCTTCTAGGTCAGGTATCATTTCAGTTCCCCACTGAAGCTTGGGGTAATGAAAAAAAAGCATTTATTAAGAATCAGAAAGCTCGGGTTCAAATTCTGTCTCTGCTATTTCCAATATATGACCCTGGGAAAATCATTTTTGATTTTCTCTTCTATAAATGAAAGGGTTGAGCTAGATGACCTCCGCAGTTCCTTTGAGCTCTAAATTTCTACTCCTCTGATAAATCTATAACCTGAAATAGATGAGAGACACACTTTTTTTATTTTAATAGAGCAAAATGATCAGAAAAATTCATCCTAATTAAACTTTTTAAATACATTTTTATATGTGTTTACATATTTGAAGTCAATAATAAACATTAAGGAGTTCCCACATCTTCTTCCATCACTTCCTCAGTATGAAGATAACTGAGCTTAGAAAAAAGCTTGGGAATAAGTTCATGCTTTGCAATTTAGATGAGCTTAATTGGAATGATAACATCCATTAAATTGTGTTGGGAATGGCCAAATTCAGTTCTTCAATCCTGATTTCATACAAAGATAAGTAGATTAACAAAAAACAATATGGTTCCTAAAAGCCTTAATGTCATCTTTTCTTTTCAAATACTACCCAATATCCCTAATGGGATTTTTTTTTCTTTTTCACATATTCCCTATATGCCTAAATATACCAGAAAAGTCAGGGAAGGAGAAATATTCCAGAGATTAGGAGGAGCTGCTGAGTCCATTAGGAGAGGTCTATACTCATTCCATGCTTCCCCATGCTTTGTTCTTCACTGTTGCCTGCCTAATCCCATCCTACCACTAAGCACCTTAGCTCTCTTCTCTGTGACCTGAGGTCCCTAGAATTTGAAATTCTCAGTCTTCTAATCAAAGACCAACATTGCCCCAAACTATCCATCTTGGCTAGATGAAGAATAAGGCTACTAGACTATACTACTCCCTTCCCACCATTGCCTAAAACCTTGGAGTTTACAATTTTCATCTTTATTTGATTTTGGATAAATGTTTCATAACCTCCCTTTCAATTTTCTTGACCAATTAAAATACCAATAAATGGTTCAAAAAAAGTACATACAAGCTTTTAAGTAGAAACTCTTATAAAAGAATCTCACTCAATTCAGGGTTATAATCAGTTATAAGCCCTCCTTAGCTCATATTTCAGTAGTTATTTTTTGGCTTGTTTTCTCTAAAGTTGTTATCCTCTCTTATTCATTCAAATACATAAATATAAAATATAATTTTCAGAAAATGTATGTGAATGTTGCATCTTTCCCCTTGGTGTCAGTCTGATCTTTGTTTTGTCATCATATTCTCAGGGGCTTGCTCATAGTAGGTACTCACTAAGTGCTTACTGAATTGAATTGAATTCACAGCACAAGAATCCTATTTGGTCACAATCAAACAATCAACAAACATTTGTTAAGGACCTATTATGTTCAAGTGGCACTGTACATAGAGCACCAGGCCTAGAGTCAGGAAGACCAACCTCAGAAACTTAGTAACTGTATGACCATGGGCAAGTCACTTAACCTTGTTTGCCTCAGTTTCCTCATATATAAAATGAGTCAAAGAAGGAAGTGGCAAATCACCCCTGTGTCTTTGCCAAGAAAACTTCAAAAGGGTTCACAAAGAGTGAGACACTACTGAAACAACTGAACAACAATATGTGCCAAGCTATGTGTAAGACTGTGGAGACACAAGTAAAAAGAAAGGAAAAAACCTCTACTCCAAAAGCTTATATTCTGAAGGGGGAGGCAAGAAGAATATTTAAAAATATATCACAATGAATTTAAAGAGAATAAATAAAAAGTAGCTAAAGCTAAAGTAGTTTGGGAAAGAGAACTAGCAATTGGAAGATCAGGAAAAGCTTCATGTGGATTTGAACTGTATAGGATAAGACGAGAGGGTTTCCATGATGTGGTGGAAAGGAGGGAATGAATCCCAGGCATAATGGCAAGGAATGGAAGGGAGATGGAGTGCTATCTGGGATGAACAAAGAAGGCCAAATTGAATGGATGCTAGAGGGTAAATTATGTCCAAAAAAAAAGTTGGAGAGTTATATTGGGGTCAAGTTAAATAGTGTTTTAAAAGCTAAAGAGAATTTATATCTTATCCCAGAGACAACAAGGAGCCCCTGAAGTTGGGTATATGGGAGAGTCTCACCCCAAATTGAAGTTAAGGAAGGTTACAAGACACTTGGTGACCAGATAAAACATGGCATTCACCTTTTCCAAGACCTCTTTGCTTTCTTTTCTTGTTCCTCCAAAATCAGGACAAGAACAAATCCTCAATCCTAAATATTCTCCTCCTTTATCCCCTTCTCCTCTTTGTATTCTGCTAAGGTTCAACTACCTAGGTGACTACTGAAATGTGAGCTAAGGGGACTTGTGCCTGGAAAGAAACATCACGTTCTTGCCGACCTAAAACAAGGAAGGCAATTTGGATGGGGGTAGGAGATTCAGAGGAAAACTGAGGGGCTCCCTAAGCATGATGAGCTAATCCCTCTCAATTTAACTGGGATTGACTATATTGAAGATCTGGCTGAACTAAACCAACATGCTATTGATCACCCCAAGATTATCTCAGATTTCAGATTCTAAAAGTATATAGACTACACTTTCCCTCTGGCCAAGAAACATAGTCCTGGGGCCTAAGAAAACATTCACTGACACATGTTTGCACAGGGAAACTTTTAACATATGCAAGACCTTTTTTAGAAACAGAAACAGACAAGCTGAATCTTTTTCAAAACAAATCTCCAGGGCACGACATTGTTTTATCAAGTCAACAAGTATTTCTCAAGGTGTCACTTTGAACTGGTACAATTTTAAAATAAAAATCAATTTTTAAAAACAGTCCCCTTGGACTACTCTTCACAACTAGAAACAGCGATAATAACACTACCACCAAAAGTCCTGGCTGGACAGTGCAGACCTGATATGGTATGGGAGAGAACTCTAGGTCAGCTCCTCATAAACATCTGATATACCCTGGGCTTGAGACTCCTGGACCATCCCTGGCTTTGGAAAGTCTATGTAGGCCAGAATGCAAACATTATAACTGTATCTAAATAATGTATACCATATGTGCTTGTTATTATTATTAATTATTAGTAACAGGCCAACAAAATGGTCAATTAAAAAAAAGACAGCACTGACCAATTCATTTAACTTCTCTACCCAATCACAAGTTTTATCCAAAGCTTTTCAAATAAAACTTTCTTCCCTCCAGATCACTTCTACACCACTCCCTAGCCCCCAAAAGTGAGTAAATAAATAAATTAATAAAACAAACCTAAAGGAACTAGGAACCAGAGCATGTAAAAGATTTCAATAGGGCTCAAGGGAAAGAAGGCTCATTTGATATGATATGCTCCAACGTTTTAAAAGGAAAATGAAGAGGAAAGCACAAAAAAACCAGTGAAGGGAAAAATTCATTCCCTGTAATGTCAGTTCTCAAGGGCTTGTGCTGATGATGGATTTGTACTCTGTCTGGCTCCCATGGGAGTGAATGGGTAGTTCATCAGGACCTCATCATTATTAATATTCAGAGTGCTAAACTCCCTTATCAGAAAATACCATCTGTTATTGCAGACCAGGTAGCAAGATCTGTTCTGCTATTTGGGGATCATGGGACCCAAGTACCAAAAAGATTTCAATAAAGGGAAAACAGCCGTAGGGAGGATTCCAATTTATAAAAGCTTTAAAATACTTTTTTTATTAAGTAAGACAATCACATACAATGACTGTAATAATGGAAATAAAAACATTAAAAAAGCAGCTAAACTCAGATTATAGGCAATGACTACAAACAGATCATTTAAATCTTCCCTTCCCTCGGGAGGACTATGGGTACAGAATGTCACATACACTTTCATATGTGAGTACTATGTTGATATGCTCCTGTTTTACTGTTTTTATTTAAGATATAGAAGAGTTCTTTTGGCAGGCAGGAGAGAAGGAAGTTATATTAGGAAATGTCCTTGTTATAAAAAACAAAAGGCATCAATAAGACAGAATTTAAAAAATAAACTCTATACTACATTTCTAAAATTAAAAAAAAAGAAAGTCAAGTCTAAGGTTATTATGAGGGAAATAAGAGAGTATGGCCTCCTTACACTCAGAAGCCACTTGTCACAGCTAGGGAAAACAGTGCTGGGCCTAGAGTCAAGAAGACCTTAGTTCATATCCCACTTCAGACACTTAATAGCTGTTTGACCTTGGGCAAGTCATTTAACATGTATCTATCTCAGCTGTTAAATGGAGGTAAATAAAAGCACCTACCTCACAGGAGCCCTATGAAGATCAAATAAGATAATATTTGTAAAGGTATAAAATAGATGTTATTTAAATGCTTATTCTCTTTCTTTCCCCTTCTAACAGTGCTATTAAGAGAGAAGACTATAGGGTTCCTGTTGGGGAAGAGATCCTGTAGACATGGGAGTCTTGCAATGAAATATTCAACTGAAAAACACCCAAAACCAATATAATTATTATACTGTTTTTGATGTACCCACGTAGGGAAGGTTTGTATCACATCTCAGTCTCTAGAATCATAGACTATTAAAGTTGAAATGAACCTCAGAAATCATGCAGTTCAACTTTCTCATATTATAGTTGATAAAGCTGAGGTCTAAGAAGTGATTTTCCCAATGTCCTTTAGTAAGGAAGTGATAAAACCAGGACTTGAACCCAGTTCTTCTAATTCCAGGTCCAGTGTTTATGCCACTATACCATAAAACTAAAAACTGGGGAATGGTTGAACAAGTTGTCGTATATGAATATGTTGGAATATTATTGCACTATAAGAAATAACAAGAGGGAACTGATGCCAAGTGAAGAGAACAGAACCAGGAGAACATTGTACATAGTAATAACAGTATAATGTAAATGACTTAAGTATTCTGAGGAATGTAATAATCTAAGAGAATTATGAAGGATTTATGTAAAAAAAATGCTATCTCTAGAGAGAGAGAACTGATAAACTCTGAAGGCAGATTGTAGCATAACTTTTTTATTTTGTTTATCTTTCTTGGGTATTGTGTGTGTATATGTGTTTTCTTTTTCAACAGGGCTAAAACAGAAATATGTTTGTATGACTTCACATGTATAATCAGTATCATATTGTTTGCCTAGTCAAGGGGTAGTGAGAGGTCAAGAGAGAGGGAGAGAATCAGGAACTCAAATTTTTTTTCAATGAATGTTAACAGTTTTTACATGTAATTTGGAAGTATTTAAGGAAACAAATAAAAAATGTATTTTTAAACAGGCTGTCTTACAAGTCTGGCAGGGTCTCCAATCAAAACCAACAGATTGTAAGACTCCCTTATTCAGCAGTCTCCTAATTCCAAAATAGGACAACTAGGTGCTACATGGATATAATACATGGTACATGTCAGGCTGGAGGCTGGAAGATTCTCTTCCTGAGTTCAAACATTGCCTTAGACACTATCCTGTTTGCCTCAGTTTCCTCAATTATAAAGTGATCTGGAGAAGGAAATGGCAACCATTCTAGCCTCTTTGTCAAGAAAAACCCAAATGAAGAGTCAGACATGACTGAAAATGAATGATCAAGCCAAATGAGTCTCTCTAGTCCAGAGCCATTCTGTCCTAGGTTTCTTCTGGGCACTTTCTAACTTGGATAAAGAAAAGGGAACCTTATCTGTAAAATAAAAGAACATGCACTCTGGAGTCTAGGAACCTAAGTTCAAATCCTTTCTCCAATGATGCTTCCTACTTAGCTGACCTCGAGGCCCCTCAGTTTCTTTATCTATAAAATGAGAATGATGAACTGGATGACCTCTCAGTCCCAAAAAGTTCAAACTCTATGATCCTATTAAAATTTTCTAATCAAAAGTTTCATAACTTATGTCAACTCATCTAGGCTTTGTCATTTTGCCAGTGTGGAAACATAGTTTTGCCTTTGCATCCAGTGTTAGCACAGTATGGGGGTCCATAAATGCTTGATAGATTAGAGACTGGGGCCCCCAGTCTGGGGCCAGGGATTTCCCAAAGAGATCAATGCCCTACAAACACCACAATGTGCTCACAGTTTAGTATTTACTCCCAATTCAATCTCTACCCAACTAGAGCAGGGAAAAAAAGTAACTCAAAATTAAGCCACTTTAACTTGACCTTCCCAAATAAGAAAAGTCTTTTGACACTAGTTTAAATTCCCAAAAGAAAGCTAAACTAAGAGATTTTAAATAAGCACACTTGTATGTACACACACATACACACACACACACACACACATATGCAGGTATTCCCACTATATAATTTGTTGAAAACCCTTAATTAAAATATATCTATTCCTTGTTGTTTGAATATATAAATATCTATATATGTATACTTTTTCTCTTAAAAGCATTTAATAGCTATAAAGGTATACAAAATAAATCCATCCGTTCCCTTTAGACAGGATTAATAGGGAGAGAAAAGATGGGAAATTTTAGGCAATGATAATCATTTGGTTAAAAAAACAGGAAGTGAAGGATAAACATAAGTAGGATCTTTGACTGAATGTTAACCCAATAAATGCCTAGAACCCAAATAGAGTGTTCTTTGGTCTGCCCAGAGGGAATTATGGTATCATGGATAAGACCATAGGATGGGAAGCCATCATATGATAGAAGTTAGATATAAAAGGGATCTCAGAAACTATCTAATCCGATGTCCACATTTTATAAATGAGGAAATAGACTCCTATCTGAACTCAGTCACTAACTGTGTGACTTGAACAAGTCTTTTCTCTTCAGTTTCCTTTAAATAAAATAGGGGGAAAATAAAATAGGGGAAAGGAAGAGAGAATGATAGATGAGATGATCAAAGAACCTCAGAATATGCTGAGTCTAAGAAGTCATGCAATCCAAGTCATATCTCACTGATAATCACCTTTACAATATATCCAATAAGGGTTCCTTTGGCTTTCACTTGAAGTTTTCTAAAGGGAAATCCTCTAACTTCCTAAGGAACTCCCAAAAATTAAAGCTGAAAAAAAAATGGAGATTTGTCCTTAGATCAGGCTTCAATCTGCCTTTCATTAAGCACCATCTATTATTTCTAGACTTGCCCCCTGAGACAAAGCAGAACAGGAATAATCCCTCTTCCATGGGACAACCCCCACAAACTTGAAGATGTCTATCATGTCTCCTTCATTTCCTCCTTCTAAGCTAAACAACCCTATTTCCTTCTACCAATCCTGGATGGTGACCTCTAATGGTCCTCCCAGCTCTGTGATTTTTGCTTCTATGTTTACCTTTGCAGAATAAAACCAGGGAGATTTCTTCTTGACAGCTGAGTTAATTGCTTAGCAACTCAAGGGAGGAGAACCTGGCCAAATACATTATAGCACTTATAGTTTCTTTTCTTCCTGAATAGGAACCCCCTCCTGCTGCAGAAGACAGTGAAATGCCTAAGGGAAGGCACCAGTCATTACACATACCAATCACACATCCCCATCTGCATATGCTATAGTGACAGGTGAACCTGAAGTTCCTGTCTATGGAGAACACACACACACACACACACACACACACACACACACCAGGCCTCTTTCTTTGGTTTCTAATCAGACTGATGGAATTTTATATTTACCAAACAAAGCCATGGAGTTATTACCTGAGTTGTGAGATCAAAAGTCGCTTCTGTCTGTATGCCCTTCACATTGCTACCATGACCCCGCTCTGTCATCGCAAACATTCCCGTATATTTCTGCTCCTGTGTTTGATCAAAAAGAAAATGTATTCACATAACAGAATAATAACTTTAGATATAGAAGGAACACCATATATAAATATTTTTATAGATGAGGAAACTGAGGTCCAGGAATTGCTTAAATGACTTGACCCAGATCACTTTCTACTGTATTTGAGAACTGAGAATTTTATTCCATCTTAGTATTTGTTGTTGCAGGTTTGCTGTATCCAAAAATCTAGTAAAGATGATTAAATCAGGGATATTAGTTGTTGGGTTTGTTTTTTTTTTAATTAACCAAGGGTAACTAACATAAACTAGAAAGTTAGTATTATTCAAGGCAAAGATAAAAGACTCACTCCCTGAGTTCTGATCCTGTAAACTGTATAAAGGTAGACAAGTCTCATTCTTTTTTAAGGAAACATCCTTATCTGCAGCCACAGGGGGAAAAAAACCTGCTTTCTAGGGACTCTTGAGGCTTAGCACACAGATGCCTACAGGGCTTCTGCAAACACCTCAGAGCTAGCCTTTCATAATGCAATACAACAAAATAGCTGAGGAGCCATACTGTACCTGAAGTGGTTGGAACCACTTAGCAACATGTCCTGAACTTCCAAGATTTCTGACAGCCCCACCAAATAACCAGTAAATTATGCCACACTGGAAAAAAAAGTCAAAAAATAGCTGTTAGCAATATTTAATATCCATAAATTATCGATTCAACTTCCTTCAACAAGTATCTACTAGGCAAAAGCAGTATCTGAGTCCTATGGGGGAAATAGAAGAGAAGTATGAGATGAGATCTTTGACTTCCAACAGAAAAGTAGAGTGACTAGAGTTTTTCCCAGGACACTGTAATTAAGAGGAAGTTGATGGGATTTATATACCTTCAGGAGCATAGAAATAACCAAACTTAGATATTCATCAGAGAGAGAGAGAGAGAGAGAGAGAGAGAGAGAGAGAGAGAGAGAGAGAGGTCAATGGATGATTGGTGACAGAAAGAAAGAAAGAAAGAAAGAAAGAAAGGAAGGAAGGAAGGAAGGAAGGAAGGAAGGAAGGAAGGAAGGAAGGAAGGAAGGAAAAAAAGGAAAGAAAGAAAGTTATTCTTATCATTAGAACCACTAATAGACAATTAGTCCCTTTCTATCCGCATACTCCCCACCAAGTGCCTTATGGTATTTTGAAATCACTACTCAAAGTAGTTGGCCACCATTCTAAATAAGTTTGTATTTAAAAGTTGATGTGAAGATGTGCTTCATACCACTTGCTTTGGACACAAAATTTGCTCAATATACCCCTACCTTTAAGGTACTTAAAATTTTATTGAAGAAACAAGATTCATATAAAACAAAAGAGGAGCTAACTATACACAATTATGAGCAAGAGCATCAATGGATGGTGCAGGTCAGGAGGTGAAATTCATGTGGGCCAGAGGTGCTGAAGAACACTGCCTAGAGCCTCTGAGCTGGCTAGATAAATAGAAGGCAGAGAAGAAAAAAGGTGGTAAGAGGGAGTCAAGGACACAGTAGGAACAAAGGTTCAGAAATTACAATGAATACATGAGACGAAGGTTGGGGAGAACCCAACCTGTGCCTGTTGAGAAAAGTCATCATGTTTTATAGACAGGTGATTTATTTATAGATTCTGAAAGTGATATAATATTAAGAAGAAAAGAACTTTTTACATTTCCTGATAGCTCTCCCAGTTAAAAATATACTATGGCTTTTTATTATTGTTTAGTTGCTTCAGTCCTGTTCACCTCTTCATCTGGGGTTTTCTTGGTTCACTTTACTTATAAGGAAGCTGAGGCAAACACCAGCACTGTATTCACTGTACCACCTATCTGCCCCTATTCCATGTCTTTACTATATTTTTAATAGCTTCCAGAATAAATTAGAATTTTATTAGGCCCTAATGCATCATTGGAAGTCATCTAATATCCTAAATACTTGATTATATATCTACAGTATAATTATTTTGGATTATCATAAATAGTGTTGTAAGCTCCAATTTGGAAAGAAGGATTCAATCCAAATGGTCATTTTTTTGTTTTTCTTACATCATAAACTTTTCAAGTTTATCTGTTTTAAGGACTGATTTTTAATATCTATCTATTGCTTAACTAAAACATATTTAATGTTCTACTCCTGAGTCATTTAATCTGGTTGTACATACTGTCTTTTCAAGGTTTCTTTAATTCTTTTTCTTTCCCCTTAGAAGAAAAAAAAGGGACAACACAGTATAGTGGAAAGAGAAGTGATCAGAAGATAGAGTTTTGGGGTGGCTAGGTGGTGCAGTGGATAGAGCACTGGCCTTGGAGTCAGGAGTACCTGTATTCAAATCCAGCCTCAGACACTTAATAATTACCTAGCTGTGTGGCTTTGGACAAGTCACTTAACTCCATTGCCTTGCAAAAACTAAAAGAAAAAGATATAGCTTTAAATTTTAACTCAGAATTACTAACTTAGAGATCTTGACAGCACTATAACTAAGGGAGGGAGCCTGGGGTTTCGTCACAGGGTGATGGCTTTAGGTGGTGACCAATTTAGAGGGTACTAATAGTACTTGCAGTTCTCTAGTTATATTGAGATGATCCAACTTAAAATTTAGCAAAAATAATTAATTCAAATAAAAAGATAAAAGGTGAAAGAAGTTCCTCTACTATGGCAATCTTCCTGGCCATGGTCTCCAATGGACATCCAAAGATCTCTGTCTTCCCTTCATACATGTGGTTGTCATGTTGCTCAGTCCTGTCCAACTCTTCATGACCCTATTTGGGGTTTTGATACTGGAATGGTTTGCCATTTCCCTCTCGAGCTCATTTTACAGATGGGGAAATGGCATATAGGGTTAAGTGACTGGCCCAGAGTCGCACAGCTAATAAGTGTCTGAGGCCAGATTTGAACTCATGAAGAGGAGTCCTTCTGACTCTAGGTCTGGCAATCATATGAGACCTAAATTGATAATATTTGCCTGGATTCAGAGACTCCTAAATATAGCTTTAGATGTTGTGCAAATCATATTTACTTTCCTGAGTCTCATTTTTTCCATATATAAGATAAATAGTTGTACTACATGATATCAAAAGGACCATTACAGTTCCAGCTCCAATAACCCTATGAAATTTCTAACTCACATCTTCACAGATTCTATTCCCTATTTGCTTCCAGGACAACACCACTAACTCTAGTCCAACCAATAGAAAGACCTGCTAGAGGAACATCTCCTGCTGCAAGCTTAAAAACTGAATTTTGGGGAGCCATAAAGGTAACAAAAAAAAGTCATGACTGCAGATCCTGACTGAAGAATGAAAAAATTCAATAATTTTTTCATCAACATAATGCCAATCAGCCTTTCCCTGCAATGGGGATTATTTGGTCAAAATGGCCAAATCATCCAATGGTTCTACAATTGTGTACATATCACCTAAGTGGAGGGAAGCATAAGCATATGCATAAGACCTTTACCTGTCTTTTCCAGCTAGGGGGTACAATAGATAGAGCACTAGCCATAGAGTCAAAAGGACCTGATTCCAAATCTGGTGTAAGTCACTCAATAGCTACTAGCTATGGGACCATGGGCAGGTCATTTAACTGTGACTGCCTTGCATTCAGGGCCATCCTGATTTATATGTGGCTACTGGACCCAGATGGCTCCAGAAAAGAATGTAAGGCTAACTTAGCACAGCACTCCTCACTCAAATCCAATTCACTTGCTTGTTATGGCATCACCTTCTTGATGTCATGACCTTCTTTGAGAATGAAGGACAAATATCATCACCATCACCACCAATAGCATAGAAGCTATTGAGATCTTTTCTCTGAATATTATAAAATAAAAATAATTGAATAGATTTTTAATCACAGGACTAACAAGTTATATGCATTTTTAAACTTTGTCTTTCACATATTTTTTTTAATTCTCAATTCGGTCATTCATATATGAAGTCTCATGGGTAGTAGGGCACCAGCCTTGAGTTGCTCTGTCAATAGGAAGGTGTTGAGTCATATACACTCTTGGTCCTCCTCTTATGAGATGACTGACTGAGGTGCCATCTATGAACATGTAACAATGGAACAAAGATAACTAGAAAGCATGGGGATTTAACCCATGTCCTCACTGGTCCTGGGGTCTAACTAAGGGAAACAAGTGTCCATTGAAGCACTTCTGAGCAGCTTCCATTCAAAGCTGCTGCCACAATTCTGCCCTATATAATCCCAACAAGATTTACTATATTAATGTAACATTCTCCTCACAAGAATCCTGTGATCTACCTCAACAGGAATAAGCTGGGGCACAGAAAGGTTAAGCAACTTCCCAAGTATCAAACAGCTAGGAAGCATGTTAGAGCTATGATTTAAACTTAGTTCTTCCAACCTCAGGCTATAGTACGAAAGGCATTCAGAAAAGATTAATTCTGAGGCTCCAAAGAAAGGATGACTGACTTCTAAATCACTGATTCTCAAACTTTTTGGTCTTAGAACCCCTTTGCACTCTTAAAAATTATTATCTATTGAAATTTGCTGTAGTAGAAATTTAAATATTTTAGCATTAAACTATGGGCATCCCTTAGGGCTCTGTCCTGGACCCTCTTCTCTACTCCCTTTTTAATACTTCTCTTAACAGTCTCAATGGCTCCAATGGTTTCTCAGATCTTATTATCTAGTTCTAATCTATTACTGTCCCCTAGTCTCACATCGTCAATTACCAATAAACTATCTTAAACTGGATGTTCTAAAAAAATCTTAATCTCAATATGTTCAAAACTTTCCTCTGAAACTCTCCCCTCTTCCTAACTTCTTTATTACTGCTTGAGGTACCACCATTTTTCAGTCACCCAAGCTCCCAACCTAGGCTTTATTCTTGATTCCTCATTCTCTCCCTCACCACACCTTAACCAATCTGTCACTAAGGACCCATTGATTTTGCCTTCATAATATCTCTTATATATACCTCAGTCTCTCCTCCATCCTGTTATAGGCCCTCATCACTTTATGTCGAGACTAATTCTATACCATGCTGGTTGGTCCTCCTGCCATAAGTCTCTTTCCTTCTACTCTAATTCATCTTCTACTCAGCCATCAAATTGATCTTAAGAAAAGTTCTGAGCATGTCACTCCCCTATTCAATAAAGTCTATTGATTCCCTCTCATCTTCAGAACAAAATATAAATTCATCTATATAGTGATGAATGAATATATAATTCAGAAAATTCTCTCACCCCAACCCCTTTCCAATCTTATACTAAATACCCCCAACCACCTCCTTACTCAAGCCTCAGATCCAGTGACCCTGGTTTCTTTGATATTTCTCAAGCAAGAAACTCCATCTCTGGGCATTTTTTTGGCTGTCCCCCATGCCTAGAATGCTCTCCCTCCACCTCTCTGGCTTCCGTGGTTTCCTTCAAATCCCAGTTAACCCCAACTTCTAGGACAGCTGGGTGGTGCAGTGGATAGATCACTGGTCTTGAGGTCAAGAGGACAGAAGTTCAAAACCAGTCTCAGACACCTGACATTGACTAGTTATGTGACTTTGGACAAATCACTTAATCCTGATTGTTTCCCATCCAGGGCCATCTCCAGTTGTCCTGATACATACATGGCCACTGGACCTAAAAGGCTCTGGAGGAGAAAGTGAGGTTGGTGACTTAGCCCAGCACCCCTCACTCAAATCCAATTCATGTGCTTGTCATGGCATCACTTCCCCTAATGTCATGGTCTTTTTCTAGAACAAAGGACCAACATCATCATCATCATAATCAGCATCATCAACCCCAACTTCTACAAGAAGTCTTTCTTGATTCCTCTTAATTTTTGTACTTTCTCTTTGTGTATTATTTCAAATTTATCCTATATTCCATTTGTTTGCACATGGTTATTTGCACATTGTTTTCCCCTCTTTGAGATTAGGGACTTTTGCCTTTCCTTGTAATCCCAATCTTTAGCACAGTGGCAGACATGTACTAGTTGTTAATTATGGATTCAATATATTATTATGAATTTTTTGACCTCAAAGACCCCCTGAAAGGGTCTCAGGGTCCTCCCTGAGTCTTAGGCTTTTCTAAAGGCCTCATAGACCCTTTTCCTCACACCTCTGGAACAAAGCCATTAAGCAGCCTAGAAGCCTTCCATCCCAATGTCTCTGATTTTCACATCTTTCCCCACCATGCTCAGTTTCCAGTGTGGCTGCCAAGAGGATGAAAGATAGAAAAAACTTAAGGAATGCAGGTGCCTAACCCCCAAAGTCTTCTGAAATCAAGTTTCAGGTTAATGTTAATTCTACTTAGAATACTTTTAGTGACATGGATATGATTTAGATTCTGTCTCAGAATCTTTTTTCCTTCCAGAATGTAGAAAAGTATCTGTAATGTAGAGAAGTATCTGTATTCAGTGATATGAAGAAAAATCTGTAGCGTCAAAGGGAGTCCACCTGCTCAAGTCCAGAAGCTGACTCTATGCCTTAGTTACTAAGGGGTTAGCCTCCAGACATGAGCAGGTAGGCTTCCTTGGACTTTACAGATTTAACTCTTCCCCACTGTATGTGTTATGCCTGTTGGTCTACCAGTTGACATCTCTATTTTTTAACTAAACCAACATAATTATTGGTTTAAGCCTTTTCTCTATGGATCAAAAGGTCAATTGAAATATTGGTGTTGAAGAGACTGAGATCATGGGAATAATGTGGATCAGGTAACATGGGCATTTAGGTAGCCCTGACTGAACATGCAAATGCAAGCTATTTGTGTAAAGGGAAGGGGAATGGATCTGCAGAAATGTTTCCCTACTACTGGAGACAAAATGGGCACAAGTGTCCCACTAATAGTGCATCAATAGCATCATCTTTATAGGTGAAAATCCAGCATCATCCTCCTTATCTGATATGCATCAGTAAATGATGGTATATGGCATGCACTGGGTGTGATGGGGGAAGAATGGAAATGGCCTCCACTTAAATGTGGTACCTGTTTTGGAAACCTCCTTTTCACTGTTCTGTCTTTACTTGTCCACAAAGGGGCTATGGTTGTGACTCTATGACCCTGCTCTGCTCTGGAAGATGACATTAGTGACAACTACAAGTCTGAGGAAGCCTCCAGGGCCCATGAGAGTCAGTAAGTAATATTCATTGCTTCCTACCAGTCAGGACTTGTCCTACGGATACAAAAAAATCAAAAGAGAGGCAAAAACCTCCACAAAAAAATTAGTCTCTGCCTTTTTAAGAAACAAATGTTCTAATGGAGAAGAAAACTAAGTCATACAAAATACAATCCTCAAAACAATGCTGGGAAGTATGTAATACAAGTAATTTTGTCTACACTTTACAAAGGAGGAAACTGAGGCCCAAAGAGTCAGTCAATAAGAGCTTTATTTTTTATTACATGACTAGTTGCCCCAGAATAGGTGGCAATGCCTTACTTAACCTTATATGTGTTGTAAAGGCCATTAGGACTGCTTTCATCCCCATCAAGGGGAGTGCTAAATTTTTCTCCTTTCATACTGGTGCAATGAGTCTGAAGTCAGGAGGACATGAGCTCAAATCCAGTGTCATACACTTACTAACTAGGAGACCTTTGGCAATCACTTAACTCTGCTTCCCATCCAGGGCCATCTCTAGTTGTCCTGATCCATATCTAGCCACCAGACCCAGATGACTCTGGAGGAGAAAGTGATGCTGGTGACTTAGCATAACACCCCCCCCACTCAAATCCAAATCATGTGCTTGTCATGGCATCATATCCCTGATGTCATGGTCTTCTTCAAAAAAAATGAAAGACAAATATTATTATTTTTTATTAAGGACTTATAATTGAGTGAATGGGACAGCTAGGTGGTACCAACCTGCCATCAGAAGGCTGAGTTTAAGAACAGTCTCAAAAACTTACTAGCCATATGACCCTGGGCAAGTCATTTAATCCTGTTTGCCTCAGTTTCCTCATCTGTAAAAATGGGCTGGAGAAGAAAATGGCAACCTATTCCAGTATCCTTGGCAAGAAAATCACAAATGGTATCTTGAAGATCTGAGATGACTGAAACAACTTAACAACAGCATTGATTGAATAGAGGGAGCAAGGTAAGTTCAAATCTGACCTCAGAAACACAGCTACAAGACTCCCTATTTGCCATAATCCAGAATAGAAAACAGCAAAACACTCTAGTTTCTTTATCAAGAAAATCTCAAGAACAGTATTGGCATGTTATGGCCCATGGGGTCATGAAGAGTCAGATACAACAGAACAACAACAAATTTAGTAAATGTGATGGAATGATGTTTATTGCAGTGATTGCAATTGAGCCATTCTGGGAGCCTGGCTATTAGGTAGAGGAATGGGAACAGACCACAAGACAGACTTGGGCCACTGGACAAAGCCATAGATGATGCATCACTTGTGTTTCCTTTTTAGGGACTACTGGAGTCCCAGTAACATTAAGCAGACCCAGTTCCCTAGAACTTCATTTATAGAGAGTGACGAGACTAATGGGCAACCTAAATTTTGAATTCTAGGATATTTCAATTGATTGAGAGCTATGAGGAAACTTAGGAATTCTGCTCATTTTACAGAGGAAACAGATATTTGGGGGTTCTTTTCATTCCTAAAGGAAAGGAAGCCTACTACCACCCTGGAAGTTGGGGGCTTGAGGGGAGAGATGGGGAAAGAAGGTCAAGGATGTCCATTAACCCTGAAGGACAACAATAATGAGAACTTCTCAAAGAGAGAGAGAAAAACGCAAAGGTCATTAGGAAGAAGACAGGGAAGCGCGTCACACTTCTTTCAACAGTAAAGTGTTTCCAGATTGCATCAAATTTTTTGGCAGATCTAAAGCCTTCTCTGGGATCTCTCCCAAACTAGATTGGGGGATTCAAAATCCTCTGCAAACTAGGCTCCTTTCCTTGGCATCTGTCTCTCCTTCTCTCCCCATTCCACTATGAATCAGCCCTCGTGCCAGACCTTAGTTCCTGCCTGCCAGGGTTTCACTGCTTGAGTACAACCATGTTTATCCAAAGCTCTCAGGGACACCCAAAGCCTTTTAGATAAATAAAAGTTTTGATGGAAAAAGTAAAATGTATTCTGACCTGCCAGGATGGAGCTGACTTTGAGGGATTCTAGATCTGACACTGCTCTCCTTCAGTTGACAACAGGGGCTCACGCAAAGGAATCAAGCATAGAGGCTGAATGTAATCCAGCTGTTCTAGGGCCGGGAGGAAACCTGGGATGCCCTGGTCCAGGCTGCTCATCTCTGGGAGCTCCCAAGGCCTCTCTGCCCCCAAGATCTGAGGAAGGACAATCATCCCTTTTGGAGCACCCTTTGTGCAGGAAAATACTGGGCTAGACACACCACAGGCTTGGCTCAGCCTGGCAACATTCTTTAGTTCCAAGTCATATCAAGGAATACTTACTAAACACCTACAACACATCAGACATTGTGTCAAGCATTAGGGATCCAAAGAAAGGCAAAAACAAAGTCCCTGCCCTCAAGTAGCTATCCTATCTGAGGAGCTGATGAGAAAGGACCTCAAGGAAGGACACAAAAGTTTTCCTTCTGCATTTGAACCCATTCCTCAGGAGTCCTTAATGAGTGTAGAAGGATTGTTCTAGCCTTAACCACCCCTTTAAAAAGATTGACCGAAACATCTTTCTAGATTCCTCAGAGAAAAGTTTTCAGTGGCCCCCACATGCCACATATTTTCCTATGATCTCAATATAATTTTGCACATCCTAAGCTTATAGAGTGTGTGGGAGGTAGGAATATGGAGGGAATGAGAAAGTCAGAGAAGTTGCCATGACAATATTAAAGATCTAAGGCAAAGGTCGCCAGCCTTAAGGGAGAGAGGAATTATTTCTTATTTTCTCAAGGCATTGAGTTCACAAAATATGCCAAATGAGGTATCCCTGAGTGGTGATCTTGTAATGAACTCCCTCAGCAGAAAATAGATGCCACACAAGCATCACTGACCAACATTTGGGGATGCTTGGTCTAGACTGGAGAAGCTAGGTAGCACAGTACTTGGCCTTGGAGTCAAAAAGTCTCATCTTACTGGATTCAAATCCAGCCTCAGCCATTGACCAGCCATGTGACCCTAGGTAAAGTCACCTAACCCTGTTTGCCTCAGTTTCCTCCTCTGTAAAATAAGCTGGAGAAAGGAAATGGTAAATGACTCCAGTAACTTTGCCAAGAAAACCTCAAATAGGGACACAAAGAGACAGAACAACAGCAGCTGGTCAAGATTCACTTAAATTATATTCAAGGTGAAGAGACAAAATTTAGCTGAGATAGTACAATACAGAGAAAGAAACAGGTCCTTTTAAACATAATCTAACATATAAGTACATAGCAAGGGGGAACATATTTTATGAAGTATGATGGGAGAAAGGGCCCCTTGTGGGCTAGAAGAACAGAATTGGAAAAAGTTTCATAGAGCAAACAATAGCCAGAAAGTCTTAGTGGTGTCAACAGGCTTAGAATCTGACCTAATATCTAAGCAGCTATAAGCATAAATATCTAAGCAGCTATCAGCATATTCAGTCTGCTTCTTAGAGACCCCAGTTTGAACATTTTCTCATTCTCTCATATAGGATGGCTATTTGTACTAAATAGATAAGCTCTAATAGGGCAGATGTCATGTTTTAATTTTTTTGTACAGTATTCTACATATAACAAATATCAAGGGCAATTGGGTGATCCAATGGATAGTATGCTGGGCTGGAATCTGAGGGAGCTGATTCAGATCAGGTTTCAATACTTACTAGCTGGGAGACCTCAGGCAAATGACTTAACCCATTTGCCTCAGTTTCCTCACCTGCAAAATGAGAATAATAAAAGCATCTTCTCCCCACAGTTGTTGTATCAAACGAGATAATTGTAAAGTGCAGAGTACAATACTCAGGAGATGCTAAGTTGTATATTAAAGTTAGTAAGTGATATTTTGTTGTTTTATTATTATTTGTTGAATGAATAAATGATTGAATACATAGAGTGTATTTGTGACATTATAGTAGTCCCCATGTAGGAACTTCCTTCACCAACACAACTTATAATTAGCCTAAAGTAGATCTTAAGGAGTTGTCTGAGGCAAATATAAGTTAATTGACTTGCCCAGAATTCTTCGGGCAGTAAATGTCTGGGATAGGATTTGAATCTATGTCTTTGTGACTCTATAACCAACATTTCCTCCAATATGTCATATTTCCATCACATGCATGAGTGAAACAAATTAAGTCTTGAGAGACTAGCATCAATTGTGTACATACTGACTGAAAATCAGTTACAACAAATTCATTTTTCTCTAAAAGATTGACTTTCTAACTTCTACTCAGAAAGTAGTGGGATTCCATTAGGGACTCATTATCTCTTACCTTTACTCCTGTTGCCATGTCTGCTGTGGAAAGGACTTCTCCAATGACTAGACTTCTCTTGACAAAGTTCTTCTTTTTCTCCGCCTGAAATAAGCCATATCTCATATTAAGTTCTCAATATATTCTGACCTCTAATGGCCAATTAGAAGGCTAAGTTTCAGTCACAGCCAGAAAAGCTCCAGGCTTCTAACACTCAGGCCCCCCCATGTCTTAACTAGCAACTCACCAACTAACCCAGCCCCCTTTGATGTCTCTTCCTGGATTGTGATTTGATCCCACACACCCCTTTCTAGTATGTCCTCTTTGAAGACAGTTTTAGAAACATGGTAGGTGGTTGAGTCAGTACCAATCACATATTTAGAAATTCCCATCCTCCTGCAAGCCAACAGATTTGAGAATGTTGGGGAAACACTCCAGTCAGAAAGTCAAGTGAAAATTATTTTTAAAGAGCTCTTGCTCATAGTACTTTAATGATTTCACACTAATGAAGTTCTGGTTCACCTTTGGGCAGGATTTGAACCTAGGTGTTTTGGCTCCAAACCTAGTGCTTTTTCCCACTGTACCACAATGCACCCCTAAAGTGTTTTTACCTACATAATCTCATTTGAGTTTCACAAAACCCCTTTGATTCTCTCCATTCTACCAAAGAAGAAATGGGGTTTTGGAGAAAATAAGTAACTTGTCCATGAACACACACTGCCTAGTAGGTGTCAGAGGTGGGATTAAAGCCTGTGTTTATCCTGACTTTAAATTTGGTGTGCATCTTTTCTCCAAAGGGACTTCTGAATGGATGCCAGGATGGGGCCTTTCAAAGTTGCCAACCGTCTTACTTTAGGTGAACCCCTGCAAATACACTGACTTTATGATTTCAGCATTTGCTTTGGCTTCTCTGCCTAGACCAGAGAATTCCTGCTGCCACCATTTTCATAGATTTTTTGTGATGTTTTTCTCCCATTTTATTGCCTGTAATAGGTGGCTGATTGACACAGTGGATAAAATGCCAGGCTGGAACCAGGAAGACTTTAACAAGTTCAAATCTGGCCTCAGACACTTATGAGCTGCATGATCATAGGTAAGTCACCTAACCCTGTTTATCTCAGTTTCCTCATCTGCAAAATGAGCTGGAGAAGGAAATGGCAAACCACTTCAATATCTTTGCCAAGAAAATCAAAATGGGGTCATGAAGAGCCAGACTTGATTAAAAATGACTAAACAACAACAAAATGAAATAATCCCCCAACTTTATAATCTGGGAGCAAAAGAAATATTCATTTATTTGTTCCCCTTTTACATTTTCTTCCTAGCAGAATGATCCTTGAAATTGCAAGTTCATAGATATAGAGCTCAAAGGAACTTCAAAAACCATCAACCACTACCCTCTCCTTTTAGAGAAGAAGAAACTAAGGTCCAGGCTGGTGATTGTAATTTGACAAGGTCACATGGATGATAAGGACCAGGGAAAAGATTTGAACTCAAATCCCTTGATTACAAAGCCAGTTTTCTTTCCCCTATTCTAGTAATGCTTATAAATATTTGCCTATTAATACTCCATAATTGACATAATAATAATTCCTTCTCGGTATTGGCAGGCATTTTACATTGTCAAATGAACATAGGAGTATTATTATCTGTATGGCTTGGTGAAAGAATAATATGTAATAGAGAGCATACTATGTTTCATCTATTGTGGTGTGCTTTTAAAATATGACTTCATTTGATCCTCATAACAACCCTAAGTAGTAGGCACTAATTATTATCCCCATTTTATCGGTAAGGAAACTGAAGCAAATAGGGGTAAGAGACTTGTCCAGGGTCACATTGCAGGGTCACAAGTCAAAAGAGGGAGGTGAAAGTTCTAGTCCCCACTTCACCAATAACTAGTTGTGGGACCTTGTTCAAGATACTTCCCTATTTTTCTCAGTTACTTCTTCTCTTTTTCTTTTTTCTTTTTTTTTTTAGGTGTTTGCAAGGCAAATAGGATTAAGTGGCTTGCCCAAGACCACACAGCTAGTTAATTATTAAATGCCTGAGGTTGGATTTGAACTCAGGTACTCCTGACTCCAGGGCTGGGTGTTCTAGCCACTGCGCCACCTAGCCACCCCTACATCTTCTCTTAAATGGGACTAATTGATGCTTAATGTTCTTTCCAGTTTAAATATTCTGACCCAATAGATCAATTTTGATCTTGTTTCCTGATTGATAGAGCTTCTTTATAATTTTGGATTTATATTCTTTAGAATTACTGGAGATTACTGGAATTGATTAGCTGTGTTGTTGTTCAGTCATTTCAGTTGTGTCTTCATGCCCTCATTTAAGGTTTCCTTGGCAGAGAGGAAACTGAGGAAAGCAAGGTTAAGTGACTTGCCTAAGGTCACACAGCTAGTCACAGTGTCTGAGGTCCATTTGAACTCATGACTCTTTCTGACTTCAGACCCAACATTCTGCACTAGGACATCACCTGGCCAGCCTTAGCTGTATAGCCCTGGGGAAATCACTTAATTTCTAATAGATTCAGTTTTGTCAACCACAAAAACGAAAATAATAACAGCATCTACTTGCCAGGAGGATTGGGAGGACGAAATTTGGTAAGAACTCTATAAATACTAGCTACCGTTATTAATAGTAAACATTTATTCCAGAGTACTTACAATGTACCAGACTATACAAAGTAATTTCTATTTATTATCTCATTTGCTCCGCACAACAACCCTAGGAGATAAGTGTTATTCTTATACTTATTTTACAGATAAAGAAATTGAGACAAATAAAGATATTGTGACTTTTCCAGGGTCAAATAACTAGTAAGTGTCTAAGGTTGAAATTGAACTTTCTGACTTTATTCATTGTGTTACCCGACAATTTTCCCCACATCAAATTTTTTTTAGTTACAGGAAGCCTGTATAGGTTTACTTTACATTGATTTGATCTGTACCAATAATACCTCCCTCCACTGAAAAAAGGGTTTTTAAAATTTTTTTAAAGTTTTTTCCAACAAATTTTCATAAATTCTCAATTATGGGGAACATCTAAGTGACACAGGACTCCCTTTGAGATGGCTGGTATTTCTTTATATTGGAGCCATCATCACTAACATTCCTAACATTTTTTTCTATGAATAATATTTTATTTTTCCCAATTACATGTAGATACATTTTTCAACATTCATTTTTTTAAATTTTGAGTTCCAAATTCTATCCTTTCATTCCTCCCTCCCCCTTCCCTAAGACAGTAAGCAATGTGATATAGGTTATTCACATGCAATCATGTAGAACATATTTCCAATTTAGTCATGCTATAAAAGAAAACAGATAAAAAAAAACAAAAAAAATAAAGCAAATAATAGGATTCTTTGAGTTACATTCAGATTTCATCAGTTCTTTCTCTGGATAGTATCTTTCATCATGAGTCCTTTGGAATTGTCTTGATCACTGTATTGCTGAAAGTAACTTAGTCATTCACAGTTGATCATCATATGTTACTGTGTACAATGTTCTCTTGAGTCTGCCCACTTCATTTTGCATCAGTTCATGTAAATCGTTCCAAGTTTTTCAGAAATCACCCTGTTCATCATTTCTTATAGCACAATAGTTTACATCACTCCCCAGATGATGGACATTCCCTCAGTTTACAATTTGTCATCACAAAAACAGCTCCTACAAATATTTTTGTACATATAGATCCTTTTTTTATTTTTCTTTGATCTATTTGAGATATAGACCTAGTAGGGGATTACTGGGCCAAAAGGTTTGTGCAGTTTTATAGCCCTTTGGGCATAGTTCCAAATTGCTCTCCAGAAAAATTAGAACTGTTCAAAAACTCCACCAAGAATGCATTAAATGCCTAGACATTTTCAACATTAAGCCTGGCTTTAGAAGATTTTTTTTAATCAAATCATCTACAATTCTAAATGCTTAATGACATGATGGTTGACTGCACACAAACATGTATGTATTTATGTGTGTGTATATGTGTGTATGCACACATACATACATATTTATAAATATACACACATGTACATAAATATTATATATTTTTAAATAATGTCATATCAATGCTCCTTAGGGCGACTGGGTGGAATAGTGGATATAGCACTGGCCTTGGAAGCAGAAAGATTCATCTTCATGAGTTCAAGTCTGACTTCAGATACTTACTATGTGATGCTGGGCAAGTCACTTAACCTTGTCTGCCTCAGTTTCCTCATCTGTAAAAATAAGCTGGGGAAGAATATGGCAAACTACTCCAGTATTTCTGCCAAGGAAACCCCAAATGGGATCAGGGAGAGTCAGATACAATTGAAACACCACCTAATAACAACAAAGTGCTCTGTTTGAATTATTTAAGAATTAGCATCTAAGTCCTTATTTTACATGTATTTTTGATTTTTAATCTCTTTCACATAAAAACTATCTCCAAGGATGTAAATTCTGTCCCATCCATGCCTGCTTGTCTTGGACTGTCCTTGCTCATATCCTTCAAAAAAACTGTAACAAGGGTTCTAAAATAAAATGTGTGGGTCACCATCTAATATGATCTAGTATATTCTACTTGTCATATTACATGAATACCAAAGAATCAAATGGACTGTCCACCAGCTTAGTCTCTCACCATATGACTGGTTCATCGGGGTTTTTTTTTTGATTACACATTTCTTTGATGATGTAACTTATCCTACTTCTCCTATGATTTTTTTTTAAATATGTTACAGCTTGTTTAGCCAACCATGTAATTCTTTCACTTTAGTTGACCCACAATTTTAATGCTTTAGGGACTGTGATATTTCATGATTCACATCATTGGACAGTGCAAGTAACAAAGGTTTTGGAATCACAGGACCTGGATCCTGCCTCAGAGATTCACTAGCTGTATGACTCTGGGCAAGACACTAAACACCTCAGCCTTAGTTTCTTCATCTGGAAAACAGAACCTACTTCATAGGGTTATGCTAAGGCTCAAATGAGATAACATATGTAAAATACTCTGCAAATCTTAAAGTGACACATGATGATATTGATATTTAGCCCTTCATTCTCAAAGAAGACCATGACATTCTAAGAAAAAAAATTTTCATATAGAAACACGAAGAGTTGGACACAACAGAAATAGCTGAACAACATCTCCTAGGGTTATTGTAAGGGTCCAATAATTGTAAACTGCTTGTCACAGTGACTGGTATACAGCAAATACTGTATAAATGTTAGATATTATTATTGTTACAATTAAGGAGGACAATCTAGAGATTTATTTTCAATTTTCCAAACCTATAAAACTAATTCATCAGATGGTTTTGGAGTAGTTTGCCATTCCCTTCTCCAGATCATTTTACAGATGATCCAGGGTCAAACAGCTATATGTGTGTCTGAAGTCAAATTAGAAGTCAGGAAGAGGAATCTTTCTGATTCTAGGCCTGGTGCTCTATCCACTCTCCCACTTAGTTGCCCTAACCCTAGAAGGTAGATGATATTATCTCCATTTTACAGATGAAGAAATCAAGGAAGACAGAGGAGATTTGATATGCCCTGAGTCACACTGCTACTAAGTGACTGAGGCGAGACTCCAAATATAGTGCTCTATCTACTATATCCCTAACTGCAACAACAAAAAACAATACTAATGGCTTCTGATTGGCCAGAAATGTGGTATTACCTCAAACTACCTTTCCAAAATAGTAAAGGTCTCACCTAGGCTCCCTCTATGTTTCCATGAAATGATCCTCCTGATTTAGGTGTATAGCCTGTGATCATGAAATAGACTGACCAGTAACAACTAAATATTAATTTTTATAGGGGATTTTAAAGTTTGCAAAGCCCTTTCTATCTTCTACCTCATTTTCTAATAATCTACCCTATAGAAACTGAGATTCAGCAAGATTAAGAGCTCCCCACCACAGTTAGAAGGGATTTGGGGATTTCAACCCAGGCTTTCATGCTTCCTAGTCCTCTATCCACTGTACTTCACTGCCTTTGTAAATCGGATGAGTCTCATGTTTCTAAACAAAGGGCTTCTTAGCACAGTGCTTTAAACCAGAGAGTCATGTGTAGGAGAGGTTTGACACAGGGTAGAGAGAAAGTCTGCCTTGGAATAGGAATACTTGAGCTAAAGTCTCACCTTGAACCTAAGCATTCCCTGATGATATTAACTGTGTGGCCATGAGCAAGTCACTCAATCTCTAAATATCCTCACCTGTCCAAGATTACATATGGAAAAGCTGTCGAACTGCATCAGTAGAGGGAATTTCCACAATAAGATTACTTGACAATGTTGCAAAAATAGTGCCAAACATTAGTGAGGGACATTAGTGCTAACACACACAGGTAAAATCAATGGGTTGTTTTTTACTGTCTTTTTCATCACTGCACTTGTAACATCTGGTCTATAATAGCTACACACAGAGTCTATCACACAGATTTAGACCTGGAAGGAAGGAACCTCAGAGGTCACTTAATCCAACTGACTGTCAATTTATAGATAAGGAAACTGAGGCTTAGAGGTTGTATGACCAAGGTCACACAAGCAAAAAGAGTAGAGTTGCAATTTAAACTCATGTCCTCTGCCTCTAACTCCAGCTACATTTCCACTATCCCATACTACTGGCCTAGATATCTCTATACAAATTTTGAGTAGCCTTCCTTTTCCTTCAGACTTGATATTAATCTTTCCACAATGTGACAACCTCTACCTAAAAAAAGATATGGCTATTTTGTACTGACAGGCAAGTGTATGTTTAAAGTTTATATTTGAAGTGATTTATGTATTATAATCTTCCTGAAGAAAAGGAAACTTTCCAGGAGGAGGAGGGGAAACAACAACTGGACACCAGACTACAAAGCAAGAATCATTCCTGTCTCCATCTTCCTGATGTGATAGGGAATGATTCATACAATGACCCTTAGCAACCAGACACAACTCAGGGTTTTCCAACTGCTAAGTGTCTTGATTTGCTGCAGTCATGGCCCATTTCCTTATTTTAATAAGTGACCTTAAACGATTCTGTCTGTATGCATTGTGTCTTTTCAGAACAACACTGCTTCAAGGTTCTGACATTTTGGGACTTTTCAGATACAACCCTCATAGACACTTTGTCAAACAGCAAAGCACTAACCCTTGGCCTCCCTTTATGACTGCTGGAAGTCCAGGTGTGATTTCTTCTGGGAATTCTGGAGGCCTTTATTTTGGGGTTCTCCTCCTCTTGTACTATTTGAAAGCATTTGGATTATTCACTTAATACCACTAGTTCCATTCACAGCTCATCTTCACTTTGGCATTCAGTGTATAGGGAGAACAATTATTTTGCTAATGTTGTTTAATCAGCATTTGCAAAGCCTCTCCTGATCTTCAGTTCTAGTCCTTTCTGGGCAGCTTCCATCTCTTCCACTGTTCATGTATAGATTTTTGTCTTCTGGGGAAAGTTTGCAGGGCCCTTTATTCTTCTTGCTATTCCACTTAATCTGACAAAGTCAGCACCACATATTCAAGATCTAATTTCATTGAGACAGGAAGCTCAATTCAACAAGTATTTATTAAATTATTAGCATGTACTTAGCACAGGAGATTAAAAAGGTAAAGATAAAATAACTCCAACCATTAAAAAGCTTATATTCTACTGATAGAAATTGGTTCTTTGAGGTAACTGTCTAGAGCAGTGGATAGAATGTTGGCATTAAAATCAAGAAGATCTGAGTTCAAATTCAGCCCCAGTCTCTGGATAGCTATGTATCCTTGAGCATGTCCATTAACCTTTGCCTTAGTTTCTTCAACTATTGTGAAATTTTAAAAGTTTAATTTCTGGGTAGTCATTTTATTCATAATGTTAGCATTTTGATCACAGAGGTCAGCAACACTATCAGATGCCAAAGAGATCTTCATGGCAGGGGGCTCAAAGTTTATATAGCCTTGGAAAAGTATATTTCTTCAACTTAAAAAATAAAAACAAAAACAAAAAGATGTTCTCAAGGGAACATCTTTTTGTTTTTGTTTTATTTTTTAAGTTGAAGAAATACTAGCTGAACAATGACATCTAAAAATGAAATCAGGATATATTTGGCAGCTCTATGGAGAAAATGAAAGCTTTCCTGTCAACCCTAGAGAAACCCTGGAGAGAAACTTTATCCACTGAAGATGTTAAAATTGAGGTGTTTGTAAAATAAGTACGTTTAAATACAACATACCCACTTATATAGAGCTGGGTACATGTTAAACATATGCATGAACATGCAATAATATGAACATGTAAATACATATATTAAATCGGCATGAACATTTGCACATACATAGAACAAGGACATGTGTGACTTGTACACACATGTATAGATATATTCATTAGCATAGTTGAGGATCAAGCAGGCCATTCTTCACTTACGCATTTAGAAAAAGAACTAAAATAATCCTTTAAATGTGAAAGCTCTTAAATGAGTACCTTTTTGGTCAGTAAACTTACATAAATTCAAATCAAATCTTTATCCAAATTTATTTCAATGGGCATGCCTATTTCCTTGCCATAAATAAAATGAAAACCAGGCATCTAGTCTCAGTTCCTAAGTCTAACAGAAACTACATTTAGAGCAGTCCTCCAGGACATAGTTGGATTGTAAAGGAAAGTCATATCTCACTTTAATGAGACAGATAAAGTTCAATTACTTTTCCCAAATAACACTGAAAGACTATTCCTAGGCCAGACCATGAAGCAGGGTACTCAGGAGGAGATGATTTTTGTTGTTAAGAAAATGCAAATGTCTACTCTTCTAGATTAAAACAACAGGAATTTTAAAACAAGGGGAGAAACTGAGGACATTTGGTTCTAAGCAAGCTACCCATGACTTCTCATGGATACTTCTAATGTAGTCTAAAAATGAAAGTAACTAGAAAACTTCTTAAGGATATTAGCATAATATTCAAAAGCTACCTGGCCCACTGTCCCAGCTGTACAGGAAGAATGAGGGAGAAAGCAGTCCAACATGGCCAGGATTCAGATTTCTAAGTTTTGAAGATAAATGCCTCACTTGTGCACATCCCTTTGCCAATGTGGATTTGATTCCAGTGACCTGTCCTAAAGCTTTGAGGGGATTCAGAAGTCATTTGGACATAACTCTTCATTTTAAATGGAGGAAATTGAGGTCCAGGGAGGCAGCTAAGTGCCACAGTAGACTATTTGGAATTAGTAGGACCAGAATTCAAATCCAGCCTGGGATACTTACTAGTTGTGTGACCCTAGGCAAGTCATTTAATCTGTTTGCCTTAGTTTCTTCATCCATAAAATGGAGCCAATATTGTTGTAAGCATTAAATTATATTTGCAAAGTGATTTGTAAATTAGGGATGGGAGCCCAAAAACAACCTTATTCAATGCAATAAGTTATTATTGATCATCTATTATGTACTAAGCATTAAAGATACAAAAATGGGAAAAGGAAAGGGAAAAAAAGGAAAGCAAGGTGATAGTCCCTGAAGTTACACCACTACATCAGCAAGAAAGATATTTTCTGTAATTTAATGATGATGATGATGATGATAACAATAATAATAATAATAATAATAATATGGATCTTTGATCTGACCAATTTGGATACTCCCTCCAATCATAAAGACTGCAAGTCGGACACACCTTTTCATCTTGTTTATGGTCTCCAATAAACTCACCATTGTGGATCCACCCAAAGTTCTGGGGAACTTCCCCCAAGTATTTTTATAGCTTGGTCTCCATTTGACAGTTTCAAAGTGCTTTTACATGGATTATTTCCTTTGATCCTCACAATCATGCTGAATTAGTCATTTTCCTCATTTGTCAGAGGATGAAGTAGATTGGAGAAGAGACTTCTCTTGCCCAAGGTCAAATGTAGTGTAAAATAGGGGCAATTTCTCCTGGGGAATTATTGTTGCCTGGCTGCTTCCAAATCCTCCCCGAGGAGTTATCACTGAGTCATGGATCTTCTATGACTCAACCTTCAGAATCAATCCATCTCCGTTAGGTTGTCTTCAATTCACAGTTGGATTCTTAAAGGGGATGTGAGCTCTTGGCCAAGGTGTATGAAAAGATTTAATTCCATGGACAAAAGAAAACAGGTGTAAGGCTGGTGCTGCCTTGGGATGTGATCACATAGTCTCAGGAATGTTGTGTGTTTTCTGGTAAACCCTAAAAACTCTTTTTTTTTTTAAGTTTGAAATTATTGGAACATTTCAAATCTATTACAGATGGCAGGGGTAGAAAGGGGAGGAGAGGGAAAGGAGTGAAATGGAAATATTTTAATGGCTTATTCTTGGCTTTAATACTGTCCCAGGAGACCTTGAAGCAAACACCAAGCATAACCTAGCTCTAGCTTCCACTAGTCACTCATCATTTGGTTAAAAAGATATCATCACTACACATCACATATTACTTCAACGTACAGATGAATGTCAGCAAAAGGTAACACTAAAGCAAAATGAGATTAGGGTAAGGGAAAGGCAGAAACACAAAAAATATAAACATATTTATGTATTTTTGTCTCAATGATCTGATATTTCTCTTAAGGGATGTGAATCATAAAGCATTTCTTCTAAAAGTACTTAAAGTAGACCATTACTCCAGAATAAAATTTGAGTCTTCTACAGCAGATGCCCTACTGAAGTTTGTGACATGGACAAGATGTTACAAGGTTACAAGAAATTTCCATTGTGTTCTTATTACTAGTGCAATTTCTTTTGGTTTGTTTTCTGAGAATTTACTGAAAGGAAGGGAATAACTTGAGACTCTAGATCAACAGGAACTTCCAGGTACCATCCAACCCAGTGCTCTGCTTCCCAAAGGGAATATACCCAGCCACCAAGAAAAAACTAGTCAGTATTTCAGGGATGGCTACAATAAAAGAGACATTGTATTTGTATGGGTACAATTAAGAGTACTAAGAGAGTTGTAATAAAAAAAAATTAAAGCAACGGAGACCAGTGTGCTGTCTTCCTCATAAAATAAAGGATTGTACAGGTTAATCTGGTGAGTTCAATAGAATCTGGCAGCAATTAGCAAGAAGCATAAAAAGATCAACCTTCACGTCTGGGTTTCAGTTACTGACCTCAGTTAAGCTGTGGATTTGTTGAGCTGATTAAGGGAACTGGAGACTTTATCAGGAATGATTGGCCTAAGGCTGAGATTTCTACTGATGATCCTGAGTGCTGAATATACTTGGAGGGGCTCTATTTCCCTAGCCAAGTAAGATCATGCTGAATAGGAGAAGGGATACAGATGGGAGAAAATGGGGAAGGGCTTTGGATCCTATCCACAGGTTCCCTGGAACCTGAGATAATCTCATCTTGAGCTGACTGGCAATTTCATGCTTTGTAATTATGTCTGCCCTCTTCACCTCCACCTTATAGAATTACCTATTGTATTGACACAATCTTCCTCTTGAAATCTAATTTATATATGTATGTATATATATACATATATGCATATATGTGTACATATGTATATGACAATGATGTTTGTTCTTTCTTGAAGAAGATCATTACATCAGGGAGGTAATGCCATGACGAGTATATTAATTGGATTTCAGTGAGGAGATGCTGTGCTACAAGTCACCAGTGATACTTTCTCCTCCGGAGCCATCTAGGTCCAGTGGCCAGATATGAATTGGGACAACTGGAGATGGTCCTGGATGGGACTTGATAGATACTAGCTGTGTTTTCTTTGCAAGCATTTAACCCTGACTACCTTACATTTGTGAAAATATATGTGTAGATGTAAATATATAAACATTTATATACATACACATAAACACATTTAAACAGATACAGATATTATATGTATATATATATGTATATATATATATATATATTATTTGCTTTCTTATGTATATGTTGCAGCCCCTAGTAGAATGTGAGTTCCTTGATCAAAGGAATTGTGTTGTGTTTTAATTTAATTCCCCTTTGCCTTGCAAAGTTAACAGAACACTGGAGACAATGCTCTGTGGCACACTGAAAACCTACCATACTCCCACTTGATTATCTCCTAAGGAGTTTCCTAGATCATATTAGACTACATGATAGATTGGGTCTAGAAAATAAAAGGTTAGACCAAGGTGTAGATTTCAAAAAGAGAGGACACTCACAAAGAGTTGGGCAGGACAGACTACCATGGCTTATTTCACATATAGTAAGTTCTTAAATTTTGTCCATTTGACTTACTGTTTTTTTTTTCATTTGACTTACTGTTGAACTGGCTCCATATAAAATAATTTTTCATACTTGGCCAGTTCTTTCAACTCTTCTATATTGAGATTTTCATTTTCCAGATGAATATGTATGGATTATTTCATCCAAAAGTTGTGAAAACATACCAAATTGCTATTTCTATCTTCTTGGCAATTAATTGTGAGGCAAGATTCTGTAAGAGAAAATAAGTATTTTCTCAATGCTCAGTTTCTGTCTATCCCTTGCCAAGGATATTTTGGTTCCAGCTTCTTAGAGAGTAGGCTCAATTCCAAGTGGTCACAAAAAGCATGGCCAATTTGTGAGTCATCCCTAGCAAAAAAGATGCTGAGAAGGGTTGGTCAATTCTGAGGTTGACTTGTGGGTTTGGCTCAATTCTATAATAGATACAAGGTGAGCACCAAGATCTGATTCAGACTTGTATCCCATTCTTAACCAAAAGAAATTTCAGATCAGCCCTCAAAAACTCTCTTTGGCCTTTTCCATTTTGTGTAGTTGCATATTAGAACAGCCCCCAAGGCTAATGCTGGAATGGAAAAGGGTGTCCCCAAAATGGAACTCATCTTTGGTAAAGAGATAAAGATTCAAGCAATTGGTTTTGCTGACCTCTACTCCATGTCAGCTCAAAGTCTTCTTAAGAAATATATTTTTAAAATTAGGTCATTGGATGGTAAAATTTTAAAAAGGAAGCACGAATTAAGTTTTGAGATGATTTTTTTCTGAAACAGATCATGATAGAAATAAGTTTCAAGTATTTAATATATTTTTCTCACAAAGAAGATAGCTTGACATGAGCAGGACCAGAATATTGTAAACAATAATGCAACACTGTGTGATGATCAACATGATAGATTTAGCTCTTCTCAATAATACAGTAATCTAAAAGATGTCTGATAGAAAATGCCATCCAAATCTGGAGAAGGAACTATGGAATCTGAATGCAAATCAAAACATACTATTTTCATTTTTTTTAATTTGCTTTTTGTTTTTTCTTTCAAGTAGTTTTTACCCTTTTGTTCTAATTCTCCTTTCACAGCATCACTAATAAATATGTGTAACATGATTTTGCATGCATAACCTACATCAGATTACTTGCTATCTTAGGACAAGAGGAGGGAAGAATGAGGAGAAAATTAAGCAAAAATGAATGCTGAAAACTGTCTTTACAAATAATTGGAAAAAATAAATAAATAAACTGGGGGTAAAGTAGCTCTATAAATAAGTCACCACAAATAATAATTGGAGGTCAAATTTATAAACTACTTTAAAGTTAAAAAGCACTTCCTTCTAAATAATCAATCCTCTGAGGATGACAATGTATCATTATCCTCATTTAAAGCTGAGAAAAACTAAAGATTTGTATTTTATAGCCCATGTGGCTAAAAAAAATTTGCAACAGGTGTTCACTGAAACTACTGAATGAGTGAATAAATGAATTAATTGTATTTATTAAGAATTTATTATGAGCCATGCCCTAGGGATACAATTACCAATAAGCAAGACATTTCTTTCCCTCAGAGGGCAATGGGGAAATGAAAGGGGTGGGGAGAATGCAAGATGGCAACATGAGTTAGTGATATCAGAGAAATGATATGGAGGCATGATTCCATACAAGTTAAGATGAAAGTTTAGTTCTCAGAGCCCAAGGTCTCAGGGGATGAACCCAAGATTCAAGTAGAAGGATGAAAAGGTTAAAGGGCATTAGAAAGATGGTTGGAGTGTGAAAGACAATATGGTTTGGAAATCAAAAGCCAACATATATCTATATCTATAGAATTTTAAACTTAAAAACTATTTTAGTCCCCTAAATTACCCTTTTATTTCTCTGCTGATCAAACATATAAATCATGTTCCAGGAAAGAGCCAAAATAACCAAGTTAAAAATCAAAATAAAGGGCCATAGTATCAGGAAAACATTGGAAAGAAATGACATGACATCTGTCACTTGACTATATTGGCATAAAATACACTCAGAAAATTAGAAGGCATGTGACAGTATCAAAATAAGGAAGACAAGGTATGACCCCGAGCAAGTCACTTTTGCAGAACAATTATTAATCTATGTTGGCTGAGGGAATTTTCTTATTAGGAGTTCCCTAATATAGGTTTGTATTAATATTCAATTTAGACTGAGAAGAATGAGGAATAGAAAGAAATAAGGAAAGATAATCATGAAATACTATAAAATGAAAAAGAATCCCAGAAGCAAAAGTACAGTGTACATACTAATTATGATTAAATGAGAATGAGTAGAAAAATAAAGAATCTAGATATAGTTCTAGGAGCTTTTAAAATACATTATATGAAGGTCACTGAAGGGTACAGGGACTGGTGGCTATGTTGAAGGACAAAGCATTGTGGTTTGGAAGAGTGAAATCTAAGAAAAGCTCACTGATAGAGGGTTATATTCATAAAAAGAAACTTCAGAATTCTTCATTTTGAACCTAGACCATTTTTGGGTGACAATGAGAATGTCCAGCAGCATCCCTACATATGACTGAAGAAGTGTGGGTCATGGGAGTTTAAGTGATTGTTGAACTGGAAACTGGTATGTTCTCTAACTCTCTGAAGCATTGGAAATGGTTGCTAACCTTCTTCCTCAAAGATGCTCTCACTTTTCTGTTTTTGTGATGCTTTCCTCTTTTATTTCACCTTCTATTATGAGATAACTCCTTTATCTTTCCAATCCCTCCTCTCTTCCCTGTTTCTTTCAGGACACTACTATTCTTTTAGTATTCCAAGTTTGTAATCTCAGGATTACCTTGTCTCTCTCACTCTATACATATAATCAATCAACAAATGTTGTCAAGGCTGTCTTCACAGACATTATTCACATTTGAACCCCTCCCTCTTCTTGCACATATATTGTCTTAGTTCAGGCCTTCCTCAGAGCTCAAGATTATTTTAGCAAGCTTTGAATTGGTCTTGCTACCTCTCCTCTCACCAATTCAGTTCAATCTTTCATCCTGCTGCCAAAATAATTTGCCCTAAATTCATATTTGGGTATCTGATTCCCCTACTTATATCTATTGATTTTCTATTGCCACTAGGAAAATGCAAATTCTTCTGATTAGATTTTAAATCAGAAATCTAGACAAATGAGGTTATTCTCTATTCTTCACACAAGATACACAATCACTCCTCTCCTTGCCTTTCTGATGGTTCTCCCTCATTCTTGGAATGCCCTCTATCTTTGCACCCACCTTTTAGAGTCAGGCAATTTCATTAAGATGAAACTCAAATATTACTTTTTGTAAAATGTATTTTCTGATCCTAAATTTAATGCTATGCCTTCCAAATTCCTTGCATTTAGCTACTTTGCATATATTTGTATTTATACATTTTAAATATAGTCTGTAAATTTATATAAATGTGCTTGTTGTTTTCCCTTTTAGTACCTAGTGAATAAGGATTTTTTTTTTGTGAATCCCTTGAGGGCAGGGACAATTTTATGTGTCTTTTTGTATCCTGAATGTTCAGCACCATATCTGACATATAGTAGATGCTCAATAAATGCTTATTGACTGAAGAAATAGATTATATAGCATAATTTATTTTGTTGATACACAAAATTGCAAATGAAAAAATAAAACTGGGGGTGGAGCCAAGATGGCGACAAGAACAGATCATGTCTTAGGTGCTCTCTCATAAAACTTATAAGCAAGGACTCTAACTAAATTTTCTAGAGACAGAACCCACAGAGAGACCCAATGAGACAGTTCTCCTACTCAAGGTAACCTGGGAAAAGAGCAGAAAGGTTCTGCTCCCCGGGGTTGGAGGGGTGGCCCGCCAGAGGGGTGGCCCGCTAGAGCCAAAGAATTTCAGCCTCCCAGAAGCAACCCCAGGGTGCTGGGAGCAGCGGCTCACAGCAGCAGGGGAGTTTCCTGAGCTTCACCCTGGGGAGCACCAGCACAAATTGGGGGAACGGGGGGGGGTGGGTGAACCTCTGCCAGAGTGAGAACATGAAGCCCAGACCTCAGGGCACAGAGAGAGCAGAAGGGCCAAGAAACAGAAGCAGGCAGAGCCCGTAAGCAGGAGCCCCCAGGGCATGAGCCCATTGAACCTAGGAACCTAGGGAGGGGAATGAAGAGAGAGAGACTGCAGAGCTCTGTCCTCTGCCCCTGGAACAGGATTCTGGGGTTCTGACCACATTCAGATCCTGATCACAGTCTAGCCCCCCCCCATAGAACAGCAGGGCCACCCCCCACCTGAGCCCCATGGCATAGGGGGGCGCACATGGTCATTCACAGACCAGGAGTGAGGACAGAGCCTCACACACTGAGACCCTTGTGGGAGTGTCCTAAAAGCTCAGGAAGCACCCCAAAACCAGGCTCAGGCTGGAAAAATGAGCAAGCAGAGAAACAAGAGGCACACCATTGAGAAATATTTTGCATATGAGCCCAAGAAGGATCAAAATTCTCAGTCTGAAGATGAGGAAGCACAAGTTCCTACATCTAAAGACTCCAAGAAAAACAGAAATTGGGCTCAGGCTATGACAGAGCTCAAAAAAGACTTTGAAAATCAAATGAGGGAGTTAGAAGAAAAACTGGGAAAAGAAAGGAGAGAGATGCAGGAAAAACATAAAAATGAAGTCAGCAGCCTAGTCAATGAAATCCAAAAAAATGCTGAAGAAAATAGCATGCTAAAAACCAGCTTGGGTCAAATGGATAAAACAGTTCAAAAAGTTATTGAGGAGAAGAATGCTTTAAAAAGCAAAATAAGCCAGATGGAAAAAGAGATAAGAAAACTCTCTGAGGAGAACAAATCCTTCAGACAAAGAATAGAACTCAAGCAGATTGATGAATTTAACAGAAAACAGGACTCAATATTTCAAAACCAAAAAAAAAAAAAAGAAAAATTAGAAGAAAATGTGAAATATCTCTTTGAAAAAACAACTGATATGGAAAACAGACTTAGGAAAGATAATTTAAAAATTATTGGAATACCTGAAAGTCAAGATCAGGAAAAGAGCCTTGACATCATTTTCAAAGAATTACTACAGGAAAATTGCCCTGATATTCTAGAAGCAGAGGGCAATAGAAATGGAGAGAATCCACCGATCCCCCCAAGAAAGAGATCCCCAAAAACCAACCCCTAGGAATATTATAGCCAAGTTCCAGAACTCCCAAGTCAAAGAGAAAATATTACAAGCAGCCAGAAGGACACAATTCAAATATCGTGGAGCTGCAGTCAGGATCACACAGGACTTAGCAGTAACTACATTAAAAGCTCGTAGGCCTTGGAATATAATATACCAGAAGGCAAAAGAGCTTAGGATGCAACCGAGAATCAACTACCCAGCAAAACTGAATGTCCTCTTCCAGGGAAAAATGATGAACTTTCAGTGAACCAGGGGAATTTCAAATGTTCCTGTTGGAATGGCCAGAGCTGAACAGAAGGTTTGATCTTCAGATACAGGACTCAGGTGAAGCATGGAGATTGGAGGAGAGGGGAAAATATGAGGGACTTAATGATGATGAACTGCATGTATTCCTGGATAGAAAAATGACACTGATAATACTCATATGAACCTTCTCATTTAATAGAGCAGGTAGAGGGAGCTTTTATGGTTGAAACACAGGAGAAAGCTTAATTTGAAGATAAAACCTGGTGTAAAAATGGAGTCAATAGAAGAAAGGGAAATGTAATGGGAGATGGAAAAAGGAGAGGGGGAATAGGTCAAGATATTTCATGTAATAAGATTTTTCTTAATTACAATGAGCTATTGCAATGATATGGAAGAGGGGGAAGATGAGGGGGATGTGGGAATCTTCACTCTCATCAGAGGTGTCTAGGAGAGGAAACAGCATATATACTCAATGTGGTATAGGCATCTGGAATAAGAAGGAGAGGGGGGGACAGGGGGAAGGGGGGTGATGTGAGTGATGGAGGAGAGGATGGACCATGGGGGGAGAGTGGTCAGATATAACATATTTTCTTTTTTACTTCTTGCAAGGGGCTGGGATTGGAAGGCCTGTCCAGGACCATAGGGCCAGGTGGATGCTGGGCCTAGGGGGTGGTATGGGGCTCGGGGCCTCTTGGCCCCAGAGCTGGGGATATGTCTGCTGCACCACTCAGATATCCTACAGCAGAGTCAGAGTGAAAGGAGAGAGAAAATATAGTACATTGGTAGTGGAGAAATATGAAAGGAGGGAGTTGCAATCAGCAATGGCAATGGTGGAAAAATATGGAAGTAACTTTTGTGATGGACTTATCATAAAGAATGTGATCCACCTGTGACAGAGTTGCTAGTGTTGGAACAAAGACTCAAGCACATTTTTTATTATTATTATTATTTTGGGGAGGGAGGGTTCAAGGCAAATGGGGCTGAGTGGCCTGCCTGTGGCTGCATAGCAGGGTGATCATTGGGTGTC
Source organism: Macrotis lagotis (assembly GCF_037893015.1). Lineage (NCBI taxonomy): Eukaryota > Metazoa > Chordata > Mammalia > Peramelemorphia > Peramelidae > Macrotis > Macrotis lagotis. The sequence goes on along the minus strand of NC_133658.1, from coordinate 158,445,511 downwards.
TGAGGCCCGATTTGAACCCCAGTGCTCCTGGCTCAAGGGCCAATGCTCTGTCCACCACCCAGCCACCCCTACTATTATTATTATTTTATTTTATTTTGGGTCTTTTTTTTTCTTTTTTTTGGTTTTTGCAGGTCAGTGGGGTTCAGGTGGCTTGCATGTCACACAGATGGGTGATTGTTGGGTGTATGGGGCCGGATGTGGGCTTGGGTGCTCATGGCTCCAGGGCTGGTGCTCCGTCCATTGCACCACCTGGCCATACCTACAATTATTACTATTAGTTTTTTAATTTTAATTTTTTTTTCTCTCCCCTTTACTTTATCGCTCAAGTGAGTCTATATTTATGGGGGGAGGGGTATTTCATTTACTCTTAAACAAGAATATTTTATTATTGTATAAAAATTATTTGTACAAAATGAGAATAAATATTAAAGTTTACTATCTACAAAAATAAATAAATAGATAGATAGACAAACAAACAAATAAATGAACAAGTAAATGAATAGATGAATAAATAAATAAATAAAACTTACCTGTTCCTGAATTGCACGTTTTAACAGAGGTAACCCCATGGTAAATTTCACTCTCTTAAATGTCAGATCCCTCATTTCATCCAGACTTAAGTCGTATCTGTGAAGACCAGATTTAAGAAGGATGTTTTTAAAAAGGGTGCAAAAGATATTAAAAAGGGGTACCAACATAAATGTAATGGAATTTTATTACTATTATTATTATTATTATTAAAGTATAAGAAATAACACACAGATGACTCCAGAAAGACTTACAGGAACTGATACAAAGTGTGGGGAAAGAATCAGGAAACAATATAAATAGTGACAACAATAATGTAAATGGAAAGAACAAGCCTCCTCAATCTCTCATATACATAACACAAGTGAGAATGAATGCTGCAAAATTACAAAGAAGAAGAGATATAAAAAGACACTTTGCCCCATTCCTTTGCATATGTGGGAGGATGTGGGTATCAAGGGAGTGGGATAATTGATTATTATTCAATGTTAGATTATTTTGATATACTAATCAGTTTTGCCGAATTTTTTTCTTTTTCACTAAAAAATAATTTTTATAAAGGATGGCTCTATGAAAAGGGGAAGAGAAAAGGAGTTGGGAAAAATCTAAGTAGTGTAAAAAACAAATAAAAAAAGAAATTTTAAAAAAAAGAACAAAATGAGCATCGGGTAAAATTTCTTCCAATAGCTTTCTCAACATTTTATACATGCTATGGGTTTCAGCCTATCTTTTCTATAGGTATACAAAGATACTGAGATGCTTTTATTGTACAAGGAAAGTCTTGTACTTGACTTCATTTCTTAGGCTCATCAAATCTTAGAGTAAGGAGGGACCTCAGAGGTCAGGTGGTCCCACCTGAGTACACAAAACCCCTCCACCACAAGCAGCTGTGAAAATCCAGGGAGAACTATCTTCCTGGGTCCTATGTCTAAATTGAGATGGAGAACCTAAAGCTAGCACCAGAGCAAATCTAGAAAGGGTCTCTATGAATCACAAAATGTAAGAGATGGAAGGAACCTCACTAGCCCTCTAGTCAGACACATAACCAAAAGGAATCCCCACTGTAATGGTGAGAAGTAACCAGTTAATTAAGATGATGCCTGAAATGGGATTTAAAAGAGATCAATTCCAAGGTAGCCAAAGTCTTTTCTTTTTTCAATCCCAGAGAAGTCTGGGAATACTAAAGAATCTATAAATTTCTATGGGAGGAGGGGCTTACCAGACTGAGACTTTCCCCGTCTGAGCTTCAATACGTTGCAGGATGGAGTAAGAAATTAAATGGGAATTTTGGAGGAGTTTCACACATGCTACAGACAGCACCCAAAGAGTTAGCAGATGACACAAAAAAGTTCAAAATCTCATAAGTACATAAAATATATGTACAGAATTGTATAACAATAAAATATTTTATCTTTTAACCATAATAATTCAGACTTTCTCTGGTGTGAAGGGAGGAACAAAAAAATTTTTTATATGAATTTTCTAGATTGTGGGGGCACCATGCCCCTAACCCCTATGATATTAATGGAATAAATCTAGAAGGTTTTTTGACTCTAGCAATACCAAACATTTTTTCCTGTCCCCTGAGCAGAGAAGGATCAGCACCAAGGAAGAATTATGTGTTTTAAAAAGAGGTAAGTCGATTGAAGATGGAAGGAGAATTTCCTTAATTGTTTGTGGGTTCAGGTTGGGGTGCTTTGCATTTTCTATTAAGTCAAATAATGCCTTATCATTGATATTTCTGTGACCCAAGAAACATTGAGAATTGAAGGTCCTTTTCTTTTTTTTTGTGGAAATCTAAATATAATCCCATGGGGGGAGGGGCAAAAATTGCTAGACTTTAATGGGAACCATTGCGAACAAATAAGAAGAAATTGGGGAAAAGGATAAGAATTCCACAGTGAGAACAGGCAGAAGCACAGTACCCCCATAAATGTGACAGGTGAGAGGTGAAGAGGGAGGCACACAAGGCAAATAGTCCCTGGCAGATGTGTAGAGATGAAGACTTATATTGCTCCCTACCTGTTCCACCCCACTTTACTCCTGCCCATCCCTGGAAGCATCCTCCAGAAATATAGTTGTTAGACCCTAAGTGGAGAGGACAAGGATAAGGGGATGACAGGAGACAGGGTTTATAGAATCTGGTGCAAATACAAAGGGTCTTTTAATGGGGTTAAAGGTAAGAATAGTGGACATGCCCCTTCCTACTGAAACTGGAAGACTATGGGGGGCATATAATGGAGGAAGTGGATCAGGTCAGGTGCTTTGGAATCCCCCACTAGAGTAGGGGAATTGCTCTAAGTTCTCAGGAAGGAGACTTCCAAGGAGAAAGATGGAGTTCGGCCTGGATGAAAATTAGGGACAGCCCCTTCCTGGGCTGAGGGTGCTGCTGGGGGCCAGAAGTAGGCCCAAAGATGGAGGGATAAAGGAAGGGGGGTTCACACCAGGACAAATGACCTGTTTAGTCATCATTTGTGAAGAAGGACTTGATATGGTAGGTGTCTCAAATGAGCAGCCATTGGGAGCTTCCTCCATTGGTGTCAAAAACTCATAGTCCTCTGTCCTTGAGCAATAACACCCAATGATGTACATGGTACTGTGCACTTATGGCCCTTTGTGGTGGATATGATATAGATACTTCAAGCCACAAACTTGTTTATCTTAAAAGGAGCCTTCACATTGTAGCCCACAGCACAAACACCTAGTTCTTGGGCAATTCCATGTCCCCTGTCAGGTCCATGGCAATGGGTACAGGTGGCCATTCACATATCACTGTCAGTTGTGTCACTTGCACATTTGGGAGACTGGGACCCAAAGTCTCAATAATAGGCCCCAACAAGACTTGCTTGTACTTGGTTAAAATCTCATCTTTTGGTTCAGTTTCTAGATCTCTTGCAGAGTCTTCATTATATTTGTCTTTCATTTTCAAAGAAGACCACAACATCAGGGAGGTGATGCCATGACAAGCACATGAATTGGATTTGAGTGAGGGGGATGCTGTGCTAAGTCACCAACCTCACTTTCTCCTCCATAGTCATCTGGGTCCAGTGGCCAGATATGAATCAGGATGACTGGAGATGGCCCTGGATGGGAGTCAATCAAGGTTAAGCGACTTGCCCAAGGTCAAACAGCTAGTAAGTGGCAAGTGTTTGAGAGTGGATTCAACTCCCAACCTCCTGACTCCAAGGCCAGTGCTCTATCCACTTAGCCACCTAGCTGCCCTTGTAGCTATTGTCCAATATCTCTAAACTCCTTGAGAAAGTCACTTAACTTTGTACCTCCATTTATTCTCCTCAACAGTCTGGCTTCCAAACTCCCAAAATTATCAAACATCTCTTTTTCTTAGATTTTATTTATTTTGAATTTTACAATTTTTCCCTTATCTTGTTTCCCTCCCCCACCCCCCCGCAGAAGGCATTCTGTTAGTTTTTACATTGTTTCCGTGGTATACATTGATCTAAGTTGAATGTGATAAGAGAGAAATCATATCCTTAAGGAAGAAAAATAAAGTATAAGAGACAGCAAAATTATATGATAACTTTTTTTAAATTAAAGGTAATAGTCTTTGGTCTTTGTTCAAACCCCACAATTCTTTCTCTGGATACAGATGGTATTCTCCATCGCAGAAACTCCAAAATTGTGCCTGATTGTTGCACTGATGGAATGAGCAAGTCTATCAAGGTTGATCATCACCCCCCATGTTCCTGTTAGGGTGTACAATGTTCTTCTGGTTCTGTTCATCTCATTCAGCATCAATTCATGCAAATCCTTCCAGGCTTCCTTGAATTCCCATCCCTCCTGGTTTCTGATAGCACAATAGTGTTCCATGACATACTCTTCTGCTTCTCCTATCTACCTAACTTCCCCTTCTCAATCTTCCTGGAAAGACCTTCCTCTGTATCATACTCACCAACCATGAATGTCCCCAAAGGCTCTCTTCTCACTTGGCAATCTTTACAGTTCCCACATGTCGTATTATCATCTCTATACAGATGATTCTCAGATTTATTTATCCAGCCCTAATTTTTCTCCTGAGCTCCAGTCCCACCTACCTTTTGTCCAAAACAGAATTCGTTATCTTTCTCTTTCCAACTTTCCCATAACTATCAAAAACACTATCCTTCTTCTAGTCATCCACTCACAATTTCAGTAACATCCTTGATTTCTCTAGTAATCACCACACAAATACAATCTGTTATCTAATCAACATCTCTCATATAGATCCCCTTCCCTCTACTCTTACTGCCATAGTCCTAGATAAGTCCCTTGCTATTTTTTACCTGCCTACATCTTTCTGGGTGGTCTAATAACCTCAACTCCTCACTCCAGTACATTAGCCACTTAGCTACTAATTTTCCATCCATGTCACCCCCTTACTTGATAAACCCAACAGCTCCCTATCTCTAAGTTCAAACATGAAATCTCTCTCTCTCTTTCTCAAAGCAATTCATATTTTTAACTTGCCTTAATGATAACTCAATCTTTTTTTTAGGTTTTTGCAAGGCAAACGGGGTTAAGTGACTTGCCCAAGGCCACACAGCTAGGTAATTATTAAGTGTCTGAGACCAGATTTGAAACCAGGTACTCCTGACTCCAGGGCTGGTGCTTTATCCACTATGCCACCTAGCCACCCCTAACTCAATCTTTAAAAAACAAATAATACAATGAGAACTGTTATTCTGGAATTATTTCACACCATGAGAAAGAGCTGAAGGTTGTAGAAGTAGAAATGATTTCCCCAATGTCCACATAGTGATAAAGAAATTTGGGTTCACAGGGACATGGGATGAAAAGACACTTAATAGGGTCATTTTGCCCATTCTGATCCTTCTTCCCTGCTAAAGGCTTCTTTTTAAAATGGTTCAATAAAAAGAAAAGATATCCCTAAGAATCTTTGAAAAATCTTGGAGAATCAAAGGCTTTGAATCTATTAACTTTTACAGTTAAATTATAAGAAATTCCCAAATAAATAAATAAATAAACCCAACCCTAAAATCAGCAACTCAACAATCTCTGCCCTGAGCAGAGTACTTGCTTAGAATAAACAGAGAAACCAGAAAGAGGTCAGGGAGAAAAACCCTGGACAAATGCAGCCCAATACAACTAAAGTAGTTGATGTATAAGTTTTCAAAGTGGCACATACAGAAAAGATTTTTAAAAAACTAATTTTAAGTCAAAACTACAACTAAATCTTTAAAAATAAAAGTATTGGTGTTGAGGGTTGGGGAGAGAACAGACAATGTCTGTCTTGGCTAAAGCAATGCAACATATTTCACAAGAAAGAACCCTTCAGCTTTCAACAAACTTAATTGAAAACAACCGTGAAGAAAAAATAAACAAAAAGGGAAAAGGGGGTGGTGGGAAGAATCACAGGAAGATAGAGTCAATCCTTAATTTTCCCAGGGTCTGTATCTATTTTGGCTATTAGTCAAAACCTTTCCTTCTCAGGCTACTTCCAGCTGTCTCATTTTTTTTGGGGGGGGGGGTCTATTCTTTGCTATTTTTAGTAATTCCAACAGAGGACAAGCTAGAAAAAAGTGGTGACCTTCAAGCTGTCCTAGAAGCAATGGGAATGGACTCTAGTCAACTCAAGGAAAACTATTAACCAAAATCAGTGCCTATATCATCTATGGATTCTATTTAGCTTTCCTGTTCCTCTTTCCCATCATTTCTTAAAAATAGGCTATGCGGGATAATGGGATTTCCAAAGAAGCTGATTATAAGCAAAATAAACTAGGAGCAAATTAGAGAAGGAGTTCTTAAGCTGGATCAAGGGGTCTATGGATGGAATTCAAGTTCCATTTTTTTGGAAGAGTAAAAAGTTACACCTTTATTCCAATGTAATTAGTTTCTTTTGTAATCCAACATATTTTATTTGATGCATTTAAAAACATTCTGAGAAGGGTCTTTGGGCTTTACCAAATGGCTACTGGGGTTCATGGCACTCCCAAAATTTAAGAATTATTGTTTAGAGTCATATTTTCCCTAAATGAAGAAATGTTTTAGATTTTCATATTGTTATCTTCCTTCCAAAAAAAGATAAAAAATAAAGCAAAATAAGAAGTTTCAAGAATGAACAGATGTACTTGTTTTCCTAGAAATCCCTACCATGTTGGGACTCATAATCATCAAAATGATCCCATTGGCATTTTCCTGCCATACCAAGGGGGTTTCTGAAAACATTTTTCTACCTGCAGACAGACAATTGGAACCTCAAAATAAGGCTGCTATTATTGCACATGAGACACAAACTTCAAGAGAAATTATTAAGAGTTGTCACTAGCACTACTTCTCAAATAGTGTCTCTTACTAATGAAACTACAAACTCCTGGAGGACAAGGACTGGATTGGTCTGTATGGGTCTTTGCCCCCTGCTCAGTATTCTGCATGGTTCCTTCCACAGGGTAGGAGTTACTAAAATCCTTAAGTTCTTGGTCCAGGTCCAATCAAAGCCTATGATATCTACCTTCTCCTGTGTGTCTGTCCATTGTGCTCACTGGATAAAAGATATTTCTATTAAATTTTAAAGGTTACAGAACATTTTGTTTACTTTACCTCACCTGAGCCTAACAACAATTTTTCCAGGTGAGTGCTGAAAAATATTATTATCTTTATTTTACAGGTGAGGAAACTGGAGAGAAAAGCCTTGCCCATAGTCAGTTAATGCCAGAGCTGGAACTGAATGCAGGTCTACCCATAATATTATGCCATCCTGGGTCCTTAACTGTGAGCACTGTAAGATCTTCTTATTTCCCAGGGAGACAAAACGTAAGGCATGTTAAAGGCTTGTTCTTTAGTCTTTTTAATAAGCTCACTATAAAAAATTCTTCTCATAACCACGAGGTGGCGAACTAACACTTTGGCCAAAGAGGACGCTCAGTGCTACCATTAAGGATTCAAATTAAGATTAAAAAATAAAAGGAATACTGCAAGGAAATCAAAAAGGGTTGAGAAAAGTCTGAAGATGTGATCACAAAATTTAAAATTTCTAATTTACTGCTTTTAAAAAAATGTATAATACTTTTACCATGAAAAATCAACTTTTGTTCAGAGAGTTGAAACAAATAATTGATAATTATAAAATGTTCTACATACATTATCTCATTTGAATCTCACAGAAAGTCTGTGAGGTAGGTACTACAGGTGGTATTATCTCCATTTCACAGATTGAAAAACTGAGTAAAATTTGAGGGTCTGGTTTTAAGAGGCTGAGGCAACTTGGCATTTCCAGCACCTTTGAGGAGCCAAGGGAAGATTTTGTTACAGCAAAGAAGGGGGTTATGGAAGAGAGTCGCTGTTTCTACAGGCATCCTAATGTGGAGGGCCCATGCCAAGGGAAGTCCCAAGTTAAAAATAAAATTCCCCAAATTCCCCTCTTGATGACTATATATCCAAAGACACTTATAAAATAATCAACTGGGGAGAATGGGGTGTTCAAGGACTAGCTAGCACCTTTGCTATGAGAGCTTCCTGCCCTCCTTTTCAGCGTTGCTCATCCACCTTTGGTGTCTACCTTGCACTCAATCCTCATCTGTGGCTCCAAGAAGTTGTAACGTGCAGTGGTCACACCCCAGGAAACATCTCAGTAGATGACTAAACCAAATTGAGGGTCACTGGCAGGCCTCAAATCTGTTGGTGGGTTAGGGAATGTCCCCCCCAGGGGAATGGGCAAATAAAAGCTTATTCCTTTACCCAATAAGTCAAGTTTTGCTTCAATTACAAGGGTTAAGGAGACACAGAAATAAATATTTGGTGAGGCAGAAAGTCAGATCTCTGCTTGACATTAAGAATTTTCCTAATTGGGGACTTTGAGAAACTGAATTCAGAACTTTTCACAAATTAAATTTATGGAATTAACTCCCTAATGTCCGAAGAAGAAACTTAGAGACCATTGTAGCATAATGTAGAGTTATAATGAACTAATTATAACAAGGTATTATATTATTAATTGTGCTTCCATATGACCATCCTTAAAACTACTATCATGTCTTTCCTAAGTATTCTCTTCTTCAAATGAAACATTTCCAGATTCTTTAACTAAACTTTCAAGACACTTCTGATGCAGATAGTCAGTCTCTTTTGGAATTATTTTCACCAACATCAGGGTTTTCTCTATGTAATATTCAAACTCATTTATATTATTCAGCAACAGTTCTTCCAAGAAGCTGAATTCTCAATCTTTTGAATACTCATGCACAAATCTTTTCTTTCCCACTTTCTATTTCCAAGAATTTTCAGAATAATGGTTTCAAGATATGAAAAGATGTCAACTCTTTTGTAGAGGTGTTGAATATTGCATATAAAAGCATGTTTTTAATGTATTTGATCAGTTTTGCTGATATTTTTCTCTTTTTTCTTTTTTTCTTTTTAAATTCTTTGTTAAATGGATATTTTCTGGAAGGTAGTGACGGAAGGATTCGGGTAAAGTTAAGCTACTGTAAAAAAGTGAATTCACTTTAATGACTGCTTTCATAAAACACTATCTCAACCATTTAGTAAGCAAATATGTTAACTAGTCATTTTTATGACCTTTTCAAATTCCAAAAGCTGTTCCCCATTATTCCTGAATCTTTTCCAGTTTACAAAATAAACTAGGGAAATAAAATCTCTGTGTGCTGAGAAACAAAGTCAAAAGATTCCTGATCATTACATAGTTCTTGTATGGGGGCCATCACCTGTTATCCTGACTTAGCTCTTGCCACTATATGAGGCTGGTGACTTTGCAGAGATCTGATTCACTTCAATTCAATTCACTTGCAAAGCAAGATATCATCCTCTTGATGTCACTGATCCTCTTTGAGAAAGAAGGATGAACAACAGTTCTTGTATACCCAATGCAGACAAAGGATAATGCACAAAGTCAAGGTCCTCAGTTTTCCCATCTGTAGCATGAAAGGGTCAAATTTCATGCTTTCTAAGGTCTTTTTTGGACCTTAGTAAACACCACAGTAACTCAATCTCTAGACCAGGTGTGTCCAACCTTTAGCCCCCATGAGGCTGCACTGGCTTTCCTGGGCTCATTCCCACTGCTGGCATCATTTTTTGTTGTGCTCAGTTGATAGTATAGGGTTGCATTGTATTTATGAATGGTTATTGAATTCTGTATGTGGCCCTTGAGGATTTTTGTTGGGTAATGAGTCCCAGAAGAACTAAAAGGTTGGACATTCCTTGATCTAAAGAGGCCCAAAAGAACTACAAGGTTGGGCACCCCTGCTCTAAACTAACACCACACCAGTATGATGAGAGGAAAGGGTGAGAATAGTGCTGGTTTTGTATCCCTTTGTTGCTGCTTCTGTCACAGATGCCCCCCATACAGATCAAGTCAAATTAATTATGGTAGAAGGTTGATTTTTACCTTCAACTTGTAAAATTCTAAATCAACAAAAGATGATAAACTACCACTTCTTGGTAGTATAATGGATAAAGGCACACAGGACTTACAGTTAGGAAGGACTGGATTCAAATTTGACCTTAGACACCTCCTAGGTACATCACCCTTGGCAAGTCACTTAAACTGTTTCCTCAAGTATTAAAATGAGAATAATAGTACCTACCTCAAAGGTAGGTAATTATTATTACTATTTTTATTATTATTACTATTACTATTATTATTATTATTACTATTAAATACCTACTATAATCTAGGCATAATACTAGACTCTGCTTATGCAAAGATAAAGCTAAAAAACAATCCCTGCCCAGAGGGAACTTACAGTCTATAAAAACATAACAGTCTTTGACTTTCTTTTGGTACTGAGGGCTCACCTTCAGCTCTTTCCAGAAAATGAGGGAATGAATACCACCCCAACCATGCCCTCATAAAAACATATCAAAATTTATACTCCCCAGTTGTCCATTCAGCACCCAAAGAAAGATAGGTCTTCATTTTATTCTTTAATTAAATTAAGAAAGACTACTAGAACTGTTAAAAGTTCCATAAAATTTTAATAACAATTCTTTAGGGTTTTTCAAGGAATAAAAAAAAATATGTTTCAATTAAGTAAAACAATGTCTCTTCCACTGGCACACAAGTCTCCATACTTTGGTAAGGTAATTACCATTGGTCACTTCCACTGAAAAGTTTCTGATTTTATTCTAGCCATTTACAACCAGATTTATTGATATGATTTCACTTCCTCTAGAGAATTTGGAAACAAACTTCAAATAGACACACACAAATCTTAATGCCATTGACTCAGGAACTCTGATTCAATTTGCCAGTCACTTATTGAGCAACTACTGTGTGCAAGGCAGAATTTCAGGCACTGGAGAAATAGAGACAGAAATGAAACAATTCTTCAGAAGTCTACATTTTACTAAGGAGATATTAAATTACATGTAGCCAGATAAGTAAACACCTAGATACTTGGGGAATCAGAGAAGGTTACCCATAGAAGCCAGTAAGATAATACTTCACAAAAGCTAAGGATTCTAAAAGGTAAGGGAAGAATGCATTCCAGGGGAGCGATTTAGACAAAGAGAATGGAAATAGAATGCCAATTTCAGAGAAGAACAGGCAGGCAAATTTGATTGAAATTTAAGAAAAACTGAAGTAGTAATAAGTCAGGAAAAATAGTCTGGAGTCAAAATACGAAATATGAATGTAAAAGTGAAGAACATATTTTAATAAAGAGGCAATGGTGAGCCACAACAGCTTCTTGAGAGGTAAAGTTAACAACTATATAAAGAATGGTTTGAAAAGGAGAGAGACTAAGAACAAAGAGACCAATTAGGAGTCTTTAGCAAAAGATAAGGGCCTAGACTAGGTTTATAATTATGTGAGTAGAGAAAAAGGGACAAACGTGAAAAAATGTTGGGAAGGTAGAATCAACAAGAATTTGTTTTTGTTCAGTCATCTTAGTCATCACCCCATTCTTGGCAAACATACTAGAGTGGTATGGCATTTCCTTCACTAGAACATTTTACAGATGAGGAAACTGAGGCAAATAGGGTTAAGTGACCTGCCCAGTATCATACAATTAGAAAGTGTCTGAAGTCACATTTGAATTCAGGTTTTCCTGACTCCAGGTCTCACAGTCTATCCATCACAAAACCTGGCTATTTCTGAGTTTAAGCCTCGCTGTAGGATAATGGTGCGGATCCAACAAGATACCATTTGCAAAGCATTTATTGCAGTGTCTGAAAGCTTATTCCCTTCCCTACCATTCAACTGCACCAGGCCTAGCAGCTGAGTCAAAGCTGCTGCTCAAGTTGCTCTGCCAGGTTCTAACCTGGGGGACCAGTCAGGGAATCCCCAACTCTCTGCCACTGTCACCAGAAGAGGCCCCATAGTTGGATAGGGGAAGCCATGTCTAGTTCCATCCCTGCTAACACAGCTCTCTGTGTTGTTCCATGCTTCAGTGGCTGCTGACTACCCTTCCTAAGTTCCTCAAGTTACTCCTACAACTGGGCCCTGGGTACCGAAAGTGGAGTGAGTGGTTGCTGCTTTCACTTGGAAAGATATTCTAATTTTTGTTTTGTTTAAAACTTAAGTTTTTTTAGAATCTGTTTTTGCTTCCTCCTCTGTCAGATCAACTGTAATTAGCACTTCTTAGTGCTTGGAATCACATACAGAAAGGGGCATCCAGGCCATGGAATTGGAAAAGTCCTTCATCTGGCTTCTCAGTAAGAGCTTAACTATTTGAGTAGCTATCCCTTTGGATGTTCCAGTAACTTTCTCTTCTATCACCATATATACATTTTGAGTTCTGCTATAGTCATCATGTCAATGATGCTGGATGGTGAGATCAATAAGTAGACAGAGCATTATGAGAGTTACTAAAACTCTTATGAGTTTCCATCAAGATAAGGTGAAAGTTCACCTGTCAGAGCCTGGTGATCTAAGAAGTCTATCATATTATATGCCAGTAATCATTCCTAGATTCTGGCCACCCCTAAGCTATCTGTAATCTATCTTTACCGCAAGCCCAAGATTTCCCAAATATAGTTCAGATGTCTAATCTCAGTCACTCTTACTGGGATCATTCCACATGTTGAGTTTCATAAATATTCCCATAGCATCCATTCAAAACCTAAATGTACCCCCACTGACTTTTCCATACACCAGGAATGAGAAAAATCCAGGAGGCAGCTACAGAATTAGGGATTCAGAACCAGTTTACAGGAGCTGCTGCTGCTGTTGATCTGCTTACACTCTGTCCCAAGCAACACCAATATTCTCCAACTGTTTCCAATGCCTTTGGTTAGATTATAGAAGACCTCAGTTATTCCTCTCCTATTCATCACAAGTAGAACAATGTAATATAATAGAGGGGTAAGCCCTCCCAGTCACCATTACTTCCTCTAGACACAGAACTACCACCTCTTCTAAGACCTGCCTTTGTCTCACTTCTGCTCCTGATAACTTGATTCTGGCTAGTTCTGTCTAATCTCAGTTTTATGGGAAAGATCTTCTGGTATCCCAGAGGCACTTATTCAATGGAGCATAGATATTAGCCTATAATAGACATGTAAAGAAGAGTTGGAATACTCACTATAAGGAAAAGTCCTGGGCTATATCTCTAGATAGGTAGAAAATGCATTCATTGAAGACATTATATAACAAGCATTGAGACTATAAATATAAGGAAAAATTGTCCTTGAGAAGCTTATATTCTAACAGGAGAAGACACCACCAAAAGCGTGTGGTGAGGGAGAAGAATATTGACAAGGTGGAAATGACCAGAGCATGACAAGTGAAGTGATCATGCCTTGGACACCTCATGGAAAGTGAGGTCAAGTACTACAAATCAGGAAAGCAGACTTCTAGGCAGAGTTATCTCTATTAAGCAATGATGTTCTACAAGCCCTAAGATGACAAACTGCAGCCATCATCTTCCACAGGGGCTACCCACTCACTCCAGTAAGTCAAAGAGAAAAGAAACTATGAGCCTTCTAGTAAATACCACAGTTAGATTCACAACCACCCCCAGTTGGGGCCTTTCCAACCCCAAAGTCCCCCACCCCCCCCTTCTGTAAGCCACACTCACCAAGGTACCTCTGAATAGCTGTGAAACTTACTGCTATACTTGCTCAAATGATCAATCGAAACAGAAACCACTTGATCATCTTGTGGTAACTGTCAGAGATGACAGACCCTGAATCACAAGTGTGATACTACACTGTCCCAGGGCTGCACTCTTCAAGAGTGGTTTCTTTGAGGATTGCTAAACCCACTACATGTGAGGCTTAGCAAACAGGACACATCTGCTAACAGAAGCTAAAATGGCAAAGAGTAATAATAAGTAAATATGCTCTTCCACTAATGGAGAAAATAAGGAAAGTTGACAGAACAGGAATCATAGGTCCTGGTGAAGTTCATAAAAGCATACTAAAAACTACTGCTTTCTTCAGGTTTTCATAAATTCAACAGAAAAAAATATTTATTTGTTGAATCAGAGAATGGTTAATTTATTCTTATGAATCTACATAAATATATTCAAAGTCTGTATAGGGTAGTAGTTGTCCTCTATGAGTGGAGTATATCAGGAAAAAAATTTAGAAAAGAATGTTTAAATTTTTAAAATAAGGCTTCCACCCTGCCAAAAAGCAGGCAAAGGTGATAGAGGAATGCCAAATTAATTAAATTTTCTTTCCCCAAATGTACTGTCTTTGGGGGGGGGGTAGGGGGGAAAGGCAATTGGGGTTAAGTGACTTGCTCAAGATCATACAGCTGGTAAATGTCAAATGTCTGAGGCCATACTTGAACTCAGGTCCTCCTGAGAGCACCTGGCAGGTGCTCTAGCCATTGCACCACCTGGCCTCTTCCTAACTTGTCAGTTGCTCTATTGTGGGTACCTCTATCCTTCCAAGTCATTCAGGTTCACCACTTTGTGAAGTCATCCTTGACTTTTCACTCTCCCTCACAAACATATATAACCAATTGAAAAAATGGATTGATTAAACTTCCACCACATAGCTGTGTCTGTTTCCTCTCTGTTCATGGGGCCTCCATGAGAATTCAGACACTTATCATACCTTACTGGACTACTGCAATAACCACCAAATAGGCCTCCTTATTTCCAATCTCTGCCCATGCCAACCCATCCTCCAAACAGCTGTCAAAATGATCTTCCTAAGACATGAGTAGCACTGTATCACTAAAGAACCTTCTCAAGAATCTCCATTTGCTCCTGGGATAGTATACAAATTTTTTAGTTTGGAATTAAAGTCCTTCCCAATTTGGCTCCAGTCTCATAGTGTTCCTTTTCATTTCTATTCAATCCTTCCATTCCAATGCTGCCTGTGAGTATTCAGTGATTATGTCTGAGAGGAAACAAATGGAATCTTCAGGGATAACAAGTTGCCAAAACTCAGCATTCTATCTCCCATTTCAGTACTTTTGCAAAAAATAGAGCAATCCCTTCCCACTTCCACCTTTTAGAATCTGGAATTTCTTTTAAAGCTTAGATCCATTTGCTACTTCTGGCAAGATGTCTCTACTAAGTCCACTAATTGTTAGTGCTTTCCCCCTTCTCAAATTAACATCTAAATACCTATCATTTTACAACTCCTATGCTCCAAGTAGGGTATAAGCCCCTTGAAGTCAAGAGTATTGTTCATTTGATCTCTAACTGGACTTTGAACATAGTAGAGTAAATGTACATAAATCCTTGATAGAGAGTGGATCAGAATAATACAGAAAAAAATTCCTATTTTAGGTTCAGACTGAGAAAGATGACCTCTGAGGCATCAATCAGCTCTGAGATTCCACAATTTCATGGACAATATTTTTCTACTGTGTCAAGCTTTTTGTTGAAAAACTGGAAGGAGAAGAAATGAGGGGAAATAAAATTAAACTGGTTCACCTCTCAAAAGAGTCACTTCTCGTATGAATGGAATAACAGATACCACTTGTGCTAATGATGTCTTCTCAAATTTCAGCTCCCCAGAGTACATAATGTCTCTGACTTGCATAAACTTTTGGCACCAATATCTTGAAGGGTCTTGGATTTCAGTACAGAATGAACTTATGGATTCTTTGTCCTTCACAGTCCTAGATAATGCCTTAGGCCACTTCTTGACTGTTTCAACAGCTCTCTAGCTTTGTTCCATGGCAGACAGAAAGCCCATTCCCCAGTATCTCTTTTACCACACATCTCAGAAGAAAATGTACTAGCTATGAACCTCATTAGTACTCACCAGTAAATTGTTCCCCATTACTGTGGGTCAAAGGATATGGTAAGGAATGGTAGGCAGTGTGGCCAATATGCAGGATACCACCCTCAGCAATGAATAGGACATGGAAGGCTTGTCTATATTCTGTGACCTTTAAAACAGCTGCTGCCTGGGGTCACCCACATAATGACACACAAGGTGCCCATTTCAGTATGAGAGTTTCTACCTCTTTATCTGTCACCACACTGAGTCCCATAATCTAATGATTGTCGAGGCTTCCCACCAGCTAATGCTGAGGCGACTATGGCAAAAATGATGACCTGAGTCATCAGGTTAAGTCAGTACTTGTCATCTACATAGAAGCTTTATTGTTGATATTCTTGGATGTCAACAGGTAGATCCAGTTCTTAAGGTCCCTGTAGGCTTTGTTTGTTCATCTTTCATTTTCTAAGAGGACCAAAGACATCACAAGGATGGTGTCCTGACGTGCTCCTAAATTGGATTTAATTGAGGTAGAACTGCACAAAATCATCAGCCTCACTTTCTCTTCTAGAACCATCCAAATTCAATGGCAAGACAAAAGTCAAGATGACTGCTGATGACCAGAGATGCTGTGGATGACCTTAGTCTTAAGATCATTTCTCAAACCCCAGTTTGTCTGAAACAATGTCCATTCAATGACCAAGGGCCAGGTAAGAAATGACAGAAAATGGTCTAGCATTAGCATAGCCTAATGCAAAGATAATCATTTCCATTTCTCTCCCCATTCAACTTTAACCACATGCTCCCAACTATGCTTCCCATTTCTGGTTCCTGAATTTTTTCACATCATTAGTATTTTCTAGCCTCTTCCTCTTTACTTAGCCTATTTTTTGGAACAAATTATACACATCCAGAGTCATATACCCATCAAAGTTCATATTCCAGTTTCAACCATCCAAGACACAATGTTACCTATGAGGTCAAATTTGTCTCCTTATTCTGGGATCTTTATTTCTTTGTATTTATTACCCAAATTTTAAGTATCTGTGCAAGGGACATTTAAGGCCTGGATTGTATTACTTACTCTTTTCCTTGTGAACTTTTGAGTGTTTCAAGTTATAATAATTTTCCTTCATTATAGCTACTCTCTATGATAAATAACTTTGTGAATAATAATTGTAAGCAATTTTCTCCTCCCTGCTATTTTTATTATTTTAAAACCCTGTTAAATACATTTGCAGGACATCAGGCTATTACATCTTACTAAACTTTGTTTGGAGCCTGTCACTCCTGGCCAACTATTTTTTATTACTGTTGCTTTTTGTTTTTATAACAAATATACTTCCAACTATATGTGGCATAGTGGATAAAATGCTGAGCCTGGAATCAGGAAGATCTGATTTCAAATTTGGGTCTAAAACTTATTAAATGTGTAAACCTGGGTTTACCCTGGTTTCTTCAGGTGCTGCATCTGTAAAATGAGGATAATAAAAGCACCTCCTTTCCAGATTGTCATAAGAATCAAAAGAAATATGGGGCATTGGGAAGGAGAGAATTTGGAACTCAAAAAAATGTTAAAATTGTATTTACATGGTAATTTAGAAAAAATATTAAAAGCAATAACAACAAAAAATAATCAAAATAAATATTTGTGAAGTACTCACTGTGTCCTGTAGGTACTTAATAATTGCTCAAGAGTATGTGCATGTATAGGTAACAACAGTCAATGGCTCATTATTCCCATTTACAAGAGGTCACTAATCCTTCCTTGTTCCACTGCAAGGTTTCATTTACTTTGGTATCATGTGTACAGGATCCATCACTTTAGATCTCACTCTGTCACAATCTTGCCCATTAATTAGTCATGCCCTTCCTTTTCCAAAAAGAAGGCAATGTCCATTAAGCTGCTGTCCATCTTGCCAATGTCTGTGGTGAGTATTCAGCCAAATGTAGACTATGTCGTGCCCTGCTTGACCTCAGACACATCTCTGAATCTATCTCCAATAAAGTCTAATTATATTTGTTTGCTTTATACACTTCATTAATCTGGAATCCTGAGGGGAAGTTGTGATCAAGACAACACAATCTATGAGTGCCAGAGCAATGGCCATCCCAGCCTCAGTGACTGTATCTCAGTAAATGAATGAAAAAAAAAAGCACTTATTAGGAAATTACTTTGTAAAAACAGGTACTAAACAAAGAAGATACAAATGGAAAAGTAAGACAGAATTTGTTCTCAATGAGCTCACAATGCTTTTTTTAATTAATTGTTTCAGTTAACAAAAAAAAAACTATTTTTCTCTGTTCTATCTCCTCTCCTATTGGAAGTAAAAAGACAAGCAAAACTCTTTTAACAATAAATGCCAACTCAGGCAAAACAAATTTCCTCATCAGTCATTTTCAAAAATATATATCTCTCATTCTGTACAATGAGTCCATCACCTCTCTGTAAGGAGTAATATGCTTCATTGTTGGTGCTCTGGAATCATAATTGGACTTTGCATTCATCAGAATTCTTAACTCATTCAAAATTGTTTGTCTTTACAACGTTGTTGGCTGTATAAATTGTTCTCATCCTGATCATTCCACATCATTTCAGATAAGTCTTCCAGGTGTCTCTGCAATCATGCCTTTCATTATTTTCACAGCAAAATAATAGTCCCTTACATTCATGTACCATAATCTGTTCAGCAATTTCCCAAATAATAGCTACCACCTTTGTTTATAATTCTTTGTCATCCAAAAAGAGCTGCTAAAAACATTTTTATATATTTGGGTTCTTTTTCTTTGCTCTCTTAGAAGGAAGGGGTATAGACCTAGTAGTGGTGTCACTCAAAAGCTCTCATTATATTGGGGAAGAGGACACATAGAGAAAATTTCAGCTACAATAAGATGAAAAGTTCTCATGTCCTTAGGATGCAGTGGCAAAGTAGATAGATAGTAATGCATATTTTTTGTATCTTTTCCATTGACAAAACCATTTCATTTCTGATGTTGAACCATTTGACAGTTTTAAGGACTTTGGTGATAAGAAATGTTTTCTAGGGAGCATTGCTATTACTAAGACTTGTGAGTTTCGGGATCCTGAGTTCTTTCCATGGGGGTCTGAGGGAAGGTGGTAGTCTAAGTGGTTTTGATGATGGTCTGGAATGTGCCCTCCCCCTTTAATGTCTCTCTCAGGATGCCCTGCTAGGCTAGTTTGCCCTATAGGTAGGGTCTACAAGGTTATATTCTTGGTCATATGATCTTAGTAAGTCAACATAAGCCTAGGAAGTTAAAGAAGTCATTGTGTGGGGCAGCTAGGTGGTGCAGTGGATAAAGCACCAGCCCTGGAGTTAGAAGTACCTGGGCTCAAATCCGATCTCAGACACTTAATAATTACCTAGCTGTGTGGCCTTGGGCAAGCCACTTAACCCCGTTTGCCTTGCAAAAACCTAAAAAAAAAAAAGAAGAAGAAGTCATTGTGTTTGATCATACCTTTGCCTGTAGCTATAAAGCACATCAGCCAGGGCTTACCAAGTGTCCCTGCTAATCAGAAAGACAGACAAGGTTGGACACAAGTAAGAACATTTGAGCCAAGCTGGAAGGAAGAAGGGAAGGAAGTTTCCTGCTTCTCCCACAGAAAACACAACCCAACACTTTAAAAGCATTTAAATAGGACATATTAAGGTTTTAAAATAAAAATATCAGGCAAGCTCAGAATTAACTAATGTAATGATAAGCACATAAAATAGATTATCTGCTGAAATTTTAGAGAAGGAATACACATGGAATCTTATCTTCACAATTTTATCTGGTTTATAATTCCCTATAATGAATTTTATTTCAAAATTAACTTCGTAAATGGTTCATTGGGATTCTAATTTACAGAATAAAACCTTAGAAGTCATCTATTGCAAACACTTCACTTTTATGATCTAGAAACTAGAACCCAGAAAAGCTAAGTGGATGCACAGATGGGATATGAAACTTGATCCAGAGTCAGAATTCTTTTTTTCTGTTTCACACGGATGGCACTAAGAGGTATAATCTTAATTTTCAATATTCAATGTTCATTAAAAAAATCATCAAACTCTTCAAAAAAATCTTCATACAATAATACTAAGAATTCTGCACTTTTAGTGCAAACCAAATCCTACCTAAGCTATAGGATAGTTTTATATTCAAGTTTACCTAAAACCATACTACAAAGAAGTAGGTAAAGTGTCAATTTTTTTAAAAAAAAAAAAACTGTAGTCGGGGGCAGCTAGGTGGCTCAGTGGATAAAGCACCAGCCCTGGAGTCAGGAGTACCTGGGCTCAAATCCAATCTCAGACACTTAATAATTACCTAGCTGTGTGGCCTTGGGCAAGCCACTTAGCCCCATTTGCCTTGCAAAAACCTAAAAAAAAAAAACCCAAAAACTGTCATAAGACCTGTTTCTTAAGAAGATGATTTTTCCAGTTTAACAGAAGATGTGTTGGAAAGGGGGAGTTAGAAACAGGGAGATTATTATAATGACCCAGGTCAATGATGATGAGATTTTTAAATATGGTAGTAGTAATAGCCATGTGGCTGGAGAAAAGAGGATAAATGTGAGATGCTATGGAGATGGATGAATAAACATGACTTGGCAACAGTTTGGGCATGGGGATGAGGAAGAGAGAAGAGTAAGAATGACTTGTAAGTGCTACAACCCTAGGCTGACTGGTATTGTTGTGGCTTATGCTCCCATTCTCAAAGAGGATCAAGGACATCACAGGTGTGATTTCTTGACTTGTGGGTGAATTGAATTTAAGTGGAGCAATGTTGTGCAAAAGTCATCAGCCTCACCTCTCTTTTAGAGTCATCAGAATCCAGTGGCAAGACATAAGTCAAGATGATTGGCAACAAGCCAAGAGCTGGCTAGTAAATAAGGAATGAAGTTTATATTCCGCCAACCAGAAGGAGGAGGGCTTTGCAGCAGACTGGATGGTGACATGCAGCAAACTGAGGAGGTTCTCTGGGGAGGTCTAACAAATTCTGACATCATCATATTGATTTCAACTAAATAGTTGCTCAAATGAAGCAAAACTGGAAAAAATACTATAAATTTCCATAGAAACTTTGACCTTGAATTATTTCCTTGGAAAATCATATAAACATTAGATACTTTAGGACTTGATACATTCACTAATTAAGCAGGGGGGGAAGTATCATTCAGAATAAAAGCAAAGAGAGGAATGATTCAAAGATCAAAGAGAGAGTAATATTTTTTTTCTATTAGGAAGAGTCTTAGAGGTAATAAGAGAATAGATTTAGAGTTGAAAGAAAACTTAGAGATCATTTGGCTCAAGCCCCCTAGTCTACAAAAGAGAAAATATATCTAGAGATTTAAAATGACTTGCCTAACTGGGAATAAAAGTGGTTCAGCAGATGAGCTAAACCAGGTTGAGGTCAAGACGCAGGTCTCAAACTTTTTGATGAATTAAAAAATGTCTAAGTATGTGAAGCCTTTCCCTAGAGGAAGGGCAAATGAGAACAATTTGTTCCAAAGGCAATGAAGCCAACTGAACAAGTGCTATGGAGCATTTAGAGTTTGATCAAACACCAAAGACATCAAAGTCATCCACTACATCCCGCATCATCCCCTGTCATTCTGATTTTTATCTCGTCCCTGGAGTTTCTGGCTCAGGAAGAAAAAGTGAGGCTGATAAGTTTT